>NC_133330.1:216156068-216472318 GCF_042186555.1 Aquarana catesbeiana
GCTGTCTTCTGGGACCTGTGTGTCTCCCAGAAGACAGTGGGGGGGGGGGGGCAGAGGAATTTGTGGATACTGCGGCTATCTATGCCCGGAAGTGGGTGCAAATACCTGGATTATACAGGTATCTGCTCTCCCCTTCCCCCTGAAAGGTGTCAAATGTGACACCGAAGGGGGGGGGGGGGGGGGGATTCTGAAAAGCGGAAGTCCTATTTTTGGGTGGAACTCAGCTTTAAGGGAAGGCATGGTCACAAGCCCAAGACCCAGGGCACTTATCAGGACATCTTGGGCATTTACCTGGGCCAAGCAGAGGCCCTGACAAGACCATTATCTGATGCAATTCTTTTTTTAATCCAGTAAACAATATTTCACTTCCAAAAAACAGTAAAATAAATTTCATAAATACATACATACTTATTTCAATCCCCCCCCCCCCCTCCCCACTCCCTGTCACATTTAGGATTAATATATTTCCAGGATAGACTCTCTAGATATTCGCTGTTTCAATCCTGGTGTTTCCAACCATGCTTTCCATACCCTTTCAAATCTGTCTCTACCTGCCCTTCCCATATAGGCAAAATTGTTTTCGTATTATTATATTGTTGACCATTTTCTGCCAATCCATTATAGACGGTGGTCTAGGATCTAACCATTTCCAGGTGATCGCCTTTCTAGCTTGATAGAGGCATCTCAGGGCTGCTGTTCGTATGACCATGGAGCCCACACTCTGCTCCATATATCCCAATACACACATTATCGGATCCATTCATAGATTGATTTCAAAAACTAAACTATGTTCAGCAACCCGCTCCAATACCTATATAGTTTGGGACACCTCCAGAGCATGTGGCTGAAGTCTCCAAGTGCACCCCCACATCTGGGGCAGGATGCATCCAGATATCCCTCAAACAGAAACAATCTTTTTGGTGTGTAATGAATAATATAGAGTTGTATAAGTTTCTGAGCTAATTAAAGGGATAATAGATCTATTAAGAACAGTATACCGTTACACTGCACATCTGTTAGTTTCCCCACATCCTCCTCTCATTTTACTCTACTTTAAAGCTGAGAGTCTTTTTCCAGTACCTTTTTTAGATGTGTATTTTGGTAAAACTTAGGGATTAACCCCTTTAGGGAAGTGACCGCCACCAAGTTTTTTTTCAATACAGGGATACCACTCCATTCTAATCCCCCTTCCTTAAATTGTTTTGTCAGTGCATGCCTTAGCTGTAGGTACTGATAGAAATTTCAATTTGATAATCTCTCCTCCTCTGAAAATGTCCTCAGTACCCCCACTGCGATAATCATACCACCCTCTTCTGTTTCCAATTACCCACATTCTCCAGCCTCTCAAGCTCAGGCAGTTTTGTGTTATCCCAAATAGGTGTATTGTAGTATTAACCGTGCTGTATTCCATACCTTTCGCAGCAATTTTGCCGGACATTGCTCCCCCCCCAATAAATCTGCTTCTAGTGCTTCTATCAGGGATGGATGTGGGATACTAGCCAATAACGCTCATGAATTATAGCTAGTAGTAAAGTTACCCCCCTCCCAGCCCCCCACAACTGGGCTGCCAGGAAATAGCACCAAGGATGCGGTACAGCCAAACCTCCTCTCTCTCAGCAACTGCATCAATCGTAAACAAACTCTAGCTTGTCCTTTCCTCCAGATCAGTTCCCTAAAGAGGCCCTCCAGTTTCAAAAAAACACCCTATGGGGATCCATATTGGCAAGAGTTGTGCAAGATCTAAAAGTTGAGGTAACCTGATCATTTTAATCAAACTCCAATGACCTACTACTGTTCCATATGCCACATTTTATTCTAAATGCTCTTATCAGGGGCTCTAAATTTTTTTGTATACACGACTTAGGGTTTACCATTATGTTTATTCCCAGATATTTTAAACTCTCAACTCCTGTACTTCTCCATCAATTGGGAGAAGAAAAGATTTCCCCCAGTTGATAGAGAGCCGAGAGAACAGGCTTTTTATGGTATCCATTACCGCTGTTAGCGAGTGATTTGCATCTGTTAAAAAACAGGAGAATATTGTCTGCGTTTAGTGAAATCTTTTCCATGTTCATCCCCCTTCTAAAGCCCTTTATATCCCCCGCTGTTCTAATGGTTACAGCCAAAGATTCAACAGCCAGGACAAAAAGCAGGAGCAATAAAGCACAAGCACACCCCTTCCTTGTCCCCTGGGAAATATTCAGAAAATCTTTCATTAATCTTCACTTTTGCCCTTGGACCAGTATACAACAGCTTTACCCATTTTATAAATACAGGGGCAATATTAAATGCCGACAGGGCCTCCCACAGGTACTGCAGTGCCACTCAACGCTGTCAAATGCTTTGACAGCATCGAGGGCCAGCACAACTCTTGATTCCGACTCTTCCGATGGAATTATTTAAGTTTAAAAATAATCTCCTAACATTTAACGATGAGGGATAAAACCACATTGATCAGGATGGACTATGGTATGGATTATTTTACTTAGTCTAGTGGCCAACACTTTCGACCAAGAATTTAACATCTGCACAAAGCAGTGAAATTGGTCTATATGATGCAGGTTGAGTTCCTTCTCCTCTTTTGGTGATATTATGATGGTAGCTTCTGTCATAGATACTGGTAGCTCTCTCTTGATTATAATTCCTCTCAAATAAGCTTTAGGAGTATCCCATATTTTACCCTGCGTTGCTGACATTCTATTATACTCCAAAAATTCCCATAGTATAGTTAGCATATATTCTTAATATGAATATAGAATATATATTCCTAATTAACTCTCCATTCTCTCCCTCCCCACCATTTCCCTAATCCTAATGTCAGGACTAGCGGAGAATGGTCTGACAGTCCTCTAGCCTTGTATCTGATATCTGTTATCTGTTACCAACCGGGCAAGTGACGTTCACGTCAAATAGCTCTAAGACCTGTCTCTTTTAAATATCCTATATAATGGCGTATATGGGGTCTGTTGCAATTTCTTTCCCGGAGGGTATCTATCAGCCTGAGTATTTATCACCATATTAAAATCCCCTATCAAGACTGGCACCCTTGGTTTATCAACCATAAATTCCAACAGATATTTGATTACTTCTAGCTTAAAAAGAGGAGGAATGTACACATTCACAAGTACAAATGGCATCTCTGCCAGCATACAATAAATTAATATATACCTTCCCTCTCCATCTATTTTTAACTGCCTACAGGAGAATGACACTGACCTATGTATTAAAATACTTGTTCCTCTTTAATATGAGGTATGCACATTTTAATTGCGACACTGTTTCTTTTGTTAAGTGTGTCACCTGTAGGCAAAGGACAGATATGCCTATAAGTATTGTGGCAGTTTTAAGAAAAGCAATTTTTTTTAGTGAGTCACCCAGTCCCCTCACATTCCATAAACAAATCGTAACTTCTCCATTCATCTTAATACAATAGAAAAAATATATGTGTATATAAATTGTGAACTCCCCCATCCATGCACACATACATTAATATACAGTATTTCACAAAAGTGAGTACACCCCTCACATTTTTGTAAATATTTTATTATATCTTTTCATGTGACAACACTGAAGAAATGACACTTTGCTACAATGTACAGCTTGTATAACGGTGTAAATTGAGTGTACAGCTTGTATAACAGTGTAAATTTACTGTCCCCTCAAAATAACTCAACACACAGCCATTAATGTCTAAAATGCTGGCAACAAAAGTGAGTACACCCCTAAGTGAAAATGTCCAAATTGGGCCCAATTAGCCATTTTCCCTCCCTGGTGTCATGTGACTCATTAGTGTTACAAGTGTTTTGTGTGGCCACTGTTATTTTCCAGCACTGCCTTAACCCTCTTAGGCATGGAGTTCACCAGAGCTTCACAGGTTACCACTGGAGTCCTCCTCCCCTCCTCCATGACGACGTCACTGAGCTGGTGGATGTTAGAGACCTTGCGCTCCTCCACCTACCATTTGAGGATGCCCCACAGATGCTCAATAGGGTTTAGGTTTGGAGACATGCTTGGCCAGTCCATCACCTTTACCCTCAGCTTCTTTAGCAAGGCAGTGGTCGTCTTGGAGCTTTGTTTGGGGTCTTGTCATGTTGGAATACTGCCCTGGGGCCCAGTTTCCGAAGGGAGGGGATCGTGCTCTGCTTCAGTATGTCACAGTACAAGTTGGCATTCACAGTTCCCTCAATGAATTGTAGCTCCCCAGTGCCGGCAGCACTGATGCAGCCCCAAACCATGACACTCTCACCATCATGCTTAACTGTAGGCAAGACACACTTGTCTTTGTACTCCTCACCTGGCTTCTGCCACACACGCTTGACACCATCTGAACCAAATAAGTTTATCTTGGTCTCATCAGACCACAGGACATAGTTCCAGTAATCCATGTCCTTAGTCTGCTTGTCTTCAGCAAACTGTTTGCAGGAATATTTGTGCATCATCTTTAGACGAGGCTTCCTTCTGGGTCGACAGCCATGCAGACCAATTTGATGCAGTGTGCAGCGTATGGTCTGAGCACTGACAGGCTGACCCCCCACCCCTTCAACCTCTGCAGAAATGATGGCAGCACTCTTACGTCTATTTCCCAAAGACAACCTCTGTGTATGACGCTGTGCACATGCCCTCAACTTCTTTGGTCAACCATGGCGAGGCCTGTTCTGAGTGGAACCTGTCCTGTTAAACCACTGTATGGTCTTGGCCACTGTGCTGCAGCTCAGTTTCAGGGTCTTGGCAATCTTCTTATAGCTTAGACCATCTTTATGTAGAGCAACAATTGTTTTTTTGCTGATCCTCTGAGAGTTCTTTGCCATGAGGTGCCATGTTGAACTTCCAGTGACCAGTATGAGAGAGTGAGAGCGATAACACCAAACCAAATTTAACACACCTACTCCCCATTCACACCTGAGACCTTGTAACACTAATGAGTCACATGACACCAGGGAGGGAAAATGGCTAATTGGGCCCAATTTGGACATTTTCACTTAGGGGTGTACTCACTTTTGTTGCCAGCGGTTTAGACATTTATGGCTGTATGTTGAGTTATTTTGAGGGGACATCAAATTTACACTGTTATACAAGCTGTACACTGACTACAGGGGGTCCCCGGGTATCAAACAAGTTAGGGACTGTAGGTTTGTTCTTAAATTGAATCTGTTTATAGGTCGGAACAGGTACATTTTTTTTAAGTGTAGCTCCAGCCAAAAAAAACTATTTTTTTTAAGCTTTTTGGATAGCATAGGGAAGGGTTAACACCCCTGTAACATTTGTTTTGCTGTGCGTGCCCCTGTTCAGAAGATTTCACCTCACTTTCTGTCCCAATGACAATTGGATTTAGAAAATTTTGGGTTGTTCCCCATAATAGCTCTTACAGGAGTGAATTTCCCTTCCTAGGGGTAGATTTTCTCTCACTTCCTAGTGTCTCCCTCCATTTGTAAGTAGGAGTCGTTTGTAAGTCGGATGTTTGTAACTAGGGGACCCCCTGTACTTTACATTGTAGGAAAGTGTAATTTCTTCAGTGTTGTCACATGAAAAGATATAATGAAATATTTACAAAAATGTGAGGGGTATACTCACTTTTGTGAGATACTGTATATATACATAAGGGGGCCTTAATTCTTTAACCCACCCTTCCTAGGGGTAGATTTCATCTCACTTCCTGTTGTCTCCCTCCGTTTGGAAGTAGGAGTCGTTTGTAAGTTGGATGCTTGAAAGTAGGGGCCTGCCCTATATACTCTGCAGAAATTGGGGCCTTAGGTGTTGGTGTTGCCACAACACTGTAAGCCCTCACAGTTATTCCTGGTGGGCGCAGGAACGGGCCCTGCTGTGCAATATTAGATCAAGAATTGTAATTACATGCCCTGTTGAACAGGGTCAGAAAAATTGGGTCTGTGGTGGTGGTGCTGGTGCCACAACACTGTAATGCCCCGTACACACGGTCGGATTTTCTGACGGAAAATGTGTGATAGGACCTTGTTGGAAATTCCGACCGTGTGTAGGTTCCATCGGATTTTCCGACACACAAAGTTTGAGAGCAGGCTATAAAATTTTCCGACAACAAAATCCGTTGTCGGAAATTCCGATCGTGTGTACACAAATCCGACGGACAAAGTGCCACGCATGCTCAAAATAAATAAAGAGATGAAAGCTATTGGCTACTGCCCTGTTTATAGTCCCGATGTACGTGTTTTACATCACCGCGTTCAGAACGATCGGATTTTCCGACAACTTTGTGTGACCGTGTGTATGCAAGACAAGTTTGAGCCAACATCCGTCGGAAAAAATCCTAGGATTTTGTTGTCGGAATGTCCGATCAATGTCCGACCGTGTGTAAGGGGCATAAGTCCTCACAGTTACTCTTGGTGAGCGCAGAAACGGGCCCTGCTGTGAAATATTAGATCAAGAATTGTAATTACATGCACCTGTTGAACAGGGGCAGAAAAATTGGGGCTTAGGCACTGGTGCCACAACACTGTAACCCCTCACAGATACTCTAGTTGGAGCGCAGGAACGAGCCCTGCTGCAAAGTATTGCATCAAAAATTGTAATTACACGCTTCTATTAAACAGGGGCTGAAAAAATGGGACTTAGGCACTGGTGCTGGTGCCACAACACTGCAACCCCTCACAGATAATCTAGTTGGAGCGCAAGAACGAGCCCTGCTGCAAAGTATTGCATCAAAAATTATAATTACACGTCTCTGTTAAGCAGGGGCTGAAAAATTGGGCCTTAGCCACTGGTGGCGGCGCCCAGAACCAAAACTATTCTTACAAGCTATCACCATGAGCATTGAGGAGGAAGAGGATAGTCACTCAGCATAACAAGACAGTCACTCAACATCAGCATAGGCAGTCCTTGAAGGGATCTGACATTTCAAAAAAAATTATTCGGTTACATCAGCATCAGGTGCTTGGTAGCTGGTGGTGATCCAAGACTGATTCATTTTTATGAAGGTCAGTCGATCGACCGAGTCGGTGGACAGGCGCACCCTGTGATCGGTTACAAAGCCTCCAGCAACTTTGAATGTGTGTTCCGAATTGCTCAATTGCATACTGTGCAAGCTCTGGCCAGTGATCCATCCTCAAGACCCAGTAACCCAGAGGATTTTCGGTGGGAAAGGTGTCCAAGTCTGATCTTGCCCCTAGGTATTCCTGCACCATGTAAAACAGACGCTGGCGATGGTTGCTGGATCCGATCATACCTTGGGGCTGTGGACTAAAAAAACGGTCAGATGGCCACCTCCTCCACCACTTCTTCTTTGACTGACTGAAGCCTCAGCAACACGTTATCCAGGGACAGGAGTTTGTAACCTCCCAGTCTCTGGGAACGCGTTGCACAGACCTTTCTGCAAGGCCTCCCGAAGATGTTTCATCCTCTGCTCCCTCTGCGACGGCAAGATAAGGTCCGCAACCTTACCCTTGTAACATGGATCAAGGAGGGTTGCCAGCCAGTAACAATCCCTCTCCTTGATACCACGAATATGAGGATCCTTCCGCAGGCTTTGCAGGATCAGGGAGGCCATGCAGCGTAGGTTTGCTGAGGCATTCGGTCCGGAGTCCTCTGGGTCACTAAGGACGACATGATCTGCAGCCACCTCCTCCCAGCCATGTACAAGTCCATGGGTTTATTGGGACTGTAATCTCTGCCTAAGTGTGGCTTCTGTCCCCCAAGCACACCAGCTCAAGCACCACATGGCATCTTTTGCCCTTCGTACTTGCGTAGCCCCTTGAATGCCTACGGAGCACCATTGGTTCCAAGGACAAAGCACAGGAAGAGGCCATGGAGGAAGAAGAAGAGGAGGGGGTGGAGGAGAGAGGTGTGTCAGAATCACCAGTAGTAGCATTTTGGAGGCGTGGTGGCGGAACAACCTCCAACACTACTGCACCTTGTCCTGCATCCTTCCCAGCTGCCAGAAGAGTCACCCAATGTGCCGTGAAAGATAGGTAACGTCCTTGTCCATGCCTGCTGGACCATGAGTCAGCGGTAATATGCACCTTACCGCTGCCCGCCCTGTCCAGCGAGGCCAAGACATTGCCTTCCACGTGCCGGTAGAGAGCCAGAATCGCCTTCCATGAGAAAAAGTGGCGTTTGGGAACCTGCCACTGAGGAACCGCACATTCCACAAACTCATGGAAAGGGGCAGAGTCTACCAACTGAAAAGGCAGCAGTTGAAGTGCTAGCAATTTAGCCAAGCTAGCATTCAACCGCTGGGCATATGGATGGCTGGGAGCGAACTTCTTTCGGCGGTGCAGCAGTTGGGGCAGGGAAATTTGCCTGGTACAATCTGACGTCGGTGTACCAATGCAGATTGCCCGCAAGTACTTGGCTGTGACACACCTAATTCTACACCTTCATTCCTCTCAGTGCAGGTCTCAGAGAGGACTGAAGGTATAGTGGGGTTGGAGATCCCAGCTGATATGGAGCAAGGAGAGGTCCTCTTTGTTCTTTGGTGTGGGTCTTTTAGGTACGCTTGCCAACGAACTGCATGGCAGGTCGACATATGTCTGGTCAAGCATGTGGTGCCCAAGCGGGTGATGTTTTGGCCACACGAGATACGCTTGAGACATATGTTGCAAATAGCAGTGGTGGGATCTAAAGCACTCGTCTCAAAAAAGGCCCACACTAAAGAATTTTTGGAATAACAGCACCCTGCACATGGGGAGCTCTGCGGTGTGATGCAGTCGGTGTGCTGCCCTTAAGCTGGCCCCTGGAGGGCATCCTGCCTCGTTGGGGATGTGCCTCCTCTTCCTCCTCTCTCCTATCAGGCACCCATGTGGAGTCAGTGACCTCATCATCCCCTCCCTCCTCATCACTGGAGCAAAGCTGGCAGTATGCTGCAGCTGGAGGAACATGACTGCCAGATTGCTGTCCTTCTTGGGCACCCCCTCTGTCTGGGCTCACGTTACTGCCTTCCTCTAGCTGAGTACCATCATCGGAGCCTTCAAAACGCTGGGCATCCTCCTGGAGCATGTACCCAACACTGTGGTCAAACAGTTCGGGGGACTCCTCAGGAGAACATGGTGGGGCTAGGGAAAGAGTGACTGATGCCATTGAGCCGAGGGAAGAGGCCGCGTTGGAAGCTACTTTGCCAGACAACATACCCTGAGCCTGGGTGAGAGAGGATGAGGAGGATGAGGATGGCTTTGTCATCCACTCTACCAAGTCTTCCGCATGTTGCGGCTCAATGCGACCAGCTGCCGAAAAAAAGGACAAGCGTGTCCCACGGCCACGTGCTGATGAGGATGCACCGTGTCTACGACCAGCACTGTTGCCTCTAGACACAGAGCCTGCTTGCCCTCTTTTATTGGCTTGTGACTGTCTGCCTCTCCTTGTTGGCCTTCCAGACATACTAATGGCCTGCACTGCAGTGAGATGTAGCTGCACAAAACTGGGATGTATATATATATACTGATTATACAGCAGCTAGCAGAATGCCTGCCTGTGCTATTAATAGGATCAGAAGAAGCACACAAGCACTTGTCTTCAGGTAGCTATAGGTGGAACTGTGCAGGGTACACGGTACACTAACTGTAAATACTTCAAGAGCCTGCCTGTGCTATTAATAGGATCAGAAGAACACAAGCACTTGTCCTCAGGTAGCTATACTGTAGATGCAACTGTGCATGGTACACAGTACACTAACTGTAAATACTGTAAAACACCTGCCTGCCTGTCAGTATATTAGGAAGAGAATAACAGGAACGGATCTAGCTAAATTGAATACAGTGTGTAGAGAGATATATATACACACACAACACCTGGGATGCATATATATATACACAATACACTGTAAGTGCAGCTAACTGACTCAACCTGCCTACTCTAACTTAAATCAAATGACAATTTCTCTCTGTCTATCTATCTCTCTCCACCGCCGCAACACACTACACAAGGCCGCCATGCAGGCAGCCTTATATAGTGTGGGGCGTGTACTAAACCCCCTGAGACATAATTGGACAAAGCCTATTACGGCTCTCTGTATACATGGCGCTGTGATTGGCCAAGCATGCGGGTCATAGTGCATGCTTGGCAAATCATCAGCCAGCAATGCACTGCGATGCTGCAGTGATTTATGGGCCGTGACGCGCCACGGCCCATATCATTCGCAATTCGACGAACGGTCGAACATGCAATGGTCGAGTCGAACATGGGTTTGACTCGAACTCGAAGCTCATCCCTATTCTTAACCTTGTCTCCAGATGTAAACTGAATATGGGCACTATTGCCCAAAACGCTGTCAGTCACTTTCCTTCATATTGCACAAGTATAACAAATTACTCAGTTACAGCGGCAAAAAAAAAAAATTATTTTGTCACTTATCTGAGCCACTCCAAGGCTTGAAAGTCAGAGGCAGTCAGAGAGAGCATAGTAGATCCATTATCCCCATAAAAGGTGAACCAGATACAGCAGGGAATAATGTCAGCCAGCAAGTAGGCAATATGTTTTGCCAGGAGAATAATCCGGGTCAGAACAGGGCATCCCCAGCCGAGGGCATCCGATCTAGGCCAACAGAAGTCAACCAAGGACCAGTAGCCTAGGGATGCTGAGGGGAGCTGATCGAAATTGACAGGAGGCCAGCCGAGGCCGAGGAGGGCTGATGATTGCCGAGGGAAGCCGGAAGGTTCCGCCAAGGATTGGAGAGAGCCGTGTCACACTCATCCCCCCACGAAAAGAGCCGATTCCCTGTGTCCACAACCAAGCGGCTCCAACCATCTGCTTCATCTCGTCACGAGCAGGCGCGGAGATGTACGAGGGTTGTCAGGGCCAGTCACCCAAGATCATTTGGGACTAGGCACGCCCGAAGCCGCTTCCCATCTCTGCACGCCTCACCACTAGCCTTCAAAACACCACTTCTCCTCGTGCTCC
This sequence comes from Aquarana catesbeiana, assembly GCF_042186555.1. NCBI lineage: Eukaryota > Metazoa > Chordata > Amphibia > Anura > Ranidae > Aquarana > Aquarana catesbeiana. The sequence continues at coordinate 216,166,929 of NC_133330.1, forward strand.
CCTGCTGTCAGCAGCGCGCCTATCTCCGGACACCTCCTCAAGGAACACCGATCATCACTCCAGCATGAAGGAACCCAGGTAAATCATGCACGCCTGTACACATCTGTGCTAGACCACACTCCCTTCTGATGCAATTCTAATAAACTGAAAGCTGATTGGGCACCCTTGGTTCCAATGGTTTTTATATTACTACAGTCAGTGTCAACTATAAATTCTGCATTATATCATAGTGTGCCTAATAAAAACATGAGGCCATGTGACCCTTACTGAACAAACAGCATCATAAAGGCCAAGGAACACGCCAGACACGTCAGGGATAAAGTTGTGGTGAAGTTTAAAGCAGGCTTGGGTTATAAAAAATATCCTATATATAAGGTTTGAATATCTCACAGTGCACTATTCAATCCATCATCCAAAAATGAAAAGTATGGCACAACTGCAAACCTACCAAGACTTGTTCGTCCATCTAAACTGACAGGCCGGGCAAGGAGAGTATTTATCAGAGAAGGAGCAAAGAGGCCAATGGTAACTCTGGAGGAGCTCAGGTGGGAGAATCTGTCCACAGGACAACTATTAGTCGTGCACTCCACAAATCTGGCCTTTATGGAAGAGTGGCAAGAAGAAAGCCATTGTTGAAAGAAAGCCATAACAAGTCCCACTTGCAGACTGTGAGAAGCCATGTGTGGTACACAGCAAACATGTGGAAGAAGGTGCTCTAGTCAGATGAGATCAAAATTCAACTTTTTGGCCTAAAAGCAAAACGCTATGTGTGGTGGAAAACTAACACTGCACATCACCCTGAACACACCATCCCCACATGTGAAACATGGTAATGGCAGCATCATGTTGTGGGGATGCTTTTCTTCAGCAGGGGCAGGGAAGCTGGTCAGAGTTGATGGGAAGATGGATGGAACAAAATACAGGGCAATCTTAGAAGAAAACCTGTTAGAGTCTGCAAAAGACTTTAGACTAGGGCGGAGGTTCAAATTCCAGCAGGACAACGACCCTAAACATACAGCCAGAGCTAAAATGGAATGGTTTAGATCAAAGCATATTCATGTGTTAGAATGGCCCAGTCAAAGTCCAGACCTAAATCCAATTGAAAATCTGTCGGAAGAATTGAAAATTGCTGTTCACAGACGCTCTTCATCCAATCTGACAATGCTTGAGCTATTTTGCAAAGAAGAATGGGCAAAAATGTCACTCTCTAGATGTGCAAAGCTGGTAGAGACACCCCCAAAAAGACTTGCAGCTGTAATTGTAGCGAAAGGTGGTTCTACAGAATATTGACTCAGAGGAGCCGCATATAAAAGCACAACACACTTTTCACATTTATTTGTAAAAAATGTGAAAAACTTTATCATTTTCCTTCCATTTCACAACTATGTGCCACTTTGTGTTGGTCTATCACATAAAAACCCAATAAAATATATTTACATTTCTGGTTGTAACATGACAAAATGTGGAAAATTTCAAGGGGTATGAATGCTTTCTCAAGGCACTGTATATATCAAAGCAAATTTCCCTATAAAAAATAATGGAAACTCAGATGATTCGCTGCACAACCATTTATTCATATAAAAAATGATCAAGGCAATTCAAAATACAGTATAAAGAATGCACTAAGAATAAAAAAAAAAACTTAACCTGCACTTCAAAATACAGTACTGTAGCTCATATGGTAGGAATACTGTACAGTACTCTACAGTACCTCTGTGGTAAAAAAAAAAAAAAAAAAAAGGATCACAGTTTTAATGTAAAAAAAAAAGAATTACACTCATAATGTTAAGGAGTCTGGTGTTGATTCATGTAAAGCTGCTGATGTATATGTACAGTAAAGCCACTGGTATACAGTTTACAGTACTGTATATGGCCAGAAGTCCAGTGCTGGTGGCTCCCAGCGTTTACTGGAGTACTCAGAGACACTTGGGAACTGTTGACACTTTTGGGTGCTCCGAATGTGTGCGTTACGCCTGCCTCACCCAGCTGGGTTCTCTGAGTTCTCCAGAAAGCGCTGGGAGCCACCAGCGCCCTTGGACCTCTGGCCACATAGAGTACTGTATACTGTACACCAGCGGCTTTACTGTACATATACACCAGCGGCTTTACAAGGATTAACACCAGACCAGTTAACATTGTGAGTGTATTTTTTTTTTTACATTAAAACTACTGCTTGTATATCAAGATAGCGCTTGCATATCAAGTCAAAGTGAAAAAAAATTCTCATCTTGCAAAACGCTTGTATACTGCATTACTCGCAAACCAAGGTATTACTGTGTGTATATATGTGTGTGTGTAATATATATATATATATATATATATATATATATATATATATATATATATATATATATATATATATATATATATATATACAGTATATATAAAACAAAATGTACATTTTTATTTTAAATATGTTAATTAAAACTGTTTAAATCTAGATCTAATATTTGTCTGTTCAAATATGTTGAAAAAGTCAACTAATTCAATAGAGTACACTTACTTTTTCAAATTACTGCAAATATAAACCTTGATTGGGTAATATTTAGTTTGCTACAGCACTGTATTTCTTAAACAATTGTCAAACTTTTTTAGGTCTTTTTTCCATCCTGTTCTACATCTCAGTGCTGCTGATATCTTGCTGTCTCTTTGCAGCCACTTCTGGTGTACATGCACGCACTCCAGTAATGGCTGCATGACATTTCCCAGGGTGGGTTTCCTGGTGGTGACAACAGTGGACCATGTCTACATAATGTCCATTAAAAGAGTCACTTGTAGTCTTCATCGGATGGATGCCCGTGTTACAGGCTGACAATGCAGGACCAGAACTGGGACAGCATTCCATTATTTGGAAGTTCCTGATCAAGGATCTTTACGACTAGGGATGAGCCGAACACCCCCCAGTTCGGTTTGCACCAGAACCTGCGAAAGGACCGAAAGTTCGCGCAAAAAAGTCTATGGGACTTGAACGTTCAAAATCAAAAGTGCTAATTTTAAAGGCTAATATGCAAGTTATTGTCCTAAAAAGGGTTTGGGGACCCGGGTCCTGCCCCAGGGGACATGTATCAATGCAAAAAAAGTTTTAAAAACGGCAGTTTTTTCGGGAGGAGTGATTTTAATGATGCTTAAAGTGAAAAAAAAAAGTGAAATATTCTTTTAAATATCTACCTGGGGGGTGTCTATAGTATGCCTGTAAAGTGGCGCGTGTTTCCCGTGCTTAGAACAGTCCCTGCACAAAATGACATTTGTAAAGGAATAAAAGTCATTTAAAACTGCTTGCGGCTTTAATGTAATGTCGGGTCCCGGCAATATGGATGAAAATCAGTGAGACAAATGGCATGGGTACCCCCCCAGTCCATTACCAGACCCTTTGGGTCTTGTATGGATATTAAGTGGAACCCCGCACCCAAATTAAAAAAAAAGGCGTAGGGCCCCCAGGCCCTATATACTCTGAACAGCAGTATACAGGAGATGCAAACAAGACAGGGACTGCAGGTTTGTTGTTAAGTAGAATCTGTTTGTAATTTTGAACTGGTACATTTTTAAAGTGTAGCTCCAGCCAAAAAATCTATTTTTAAGCTTTTTGGAAAACATAGGGAAGGGTTATCACCCCTGTAACATTTGTTTTGCTGTCTGTGCACCTCTTCAGAAGACTTCACCTCACTTTCTGTCCCAATGACAAATGTTTTTTGAAAATTTGGTGTTTTTAGTGAAACAAGGATTGGTGATAAAGCATCAGTAGAGAGGAGACACGTTTTTCCCATATTAACTCTTACAGGAGAGAATTTCCCTTCCTAGGGATAGATTTCATCTCACATCCTGTTGTCTCCTTCCGTTTGCAAGTAGGAGTCGTTTGTAAGTTGGATGTTTGAAAGTAGTATCCTATATACTTTGCAGAAATTGGGGCCTTAGGTGTTGGTGTTGCCACAACACTGTAAGCCCTCACAGTTACTCTTGGTGGGTGCAGGAACGGGCCCTGCTGTGAAATATTTGATCAAGAATTGTAATTACATGCCATTTTTGAACAGTGGTAGAAAAATTGGGCCTTTGGTGGTGGTGGTGCTGGTGCCAAAACACTGTAAGTCCTCACAGTTACTCTTGATGGGCGCAGGAATGGGCCCTACTGTGAAATATTAGATCAAGAATTGTAATTACATGTCCCTGTTGAACAGGGGCAGAATAATTGGGCCTTAGGGACTGGTGCCACAACACTGCAACCCCTCACAGATGCTATAGTTGGAGCACAGGAATGAGCCCTGCTGCAAAGTATTGCATCGAAAATTGTAATTACATGCCCCTGTTAAACAGAGGCAGAAAAATTAGGCCCTAGCCACTGGTGGTGGTGCCCAGAACCAAAAATGTTCTTACAAGCTATCAGCATGAAAATTGAGGAGGAAGAGGATTGTCACTCGGCATCAGCATAGGCAGTCTTGAAGGGATCTCACATTAAAAAAAAAAATTATTCAGTTACATCAGCATCAGGTGCTTGGTAGCTGGTGATCCAAGACTGATTCATTTTTATAAAGGTCAGCCGATCGACCGATTCGGTGGACAGGCGCACCCTGTGATCGGTTACAAAGAATCTAGCAGCACTGAATGTGCGTTCCAAAAGAACCCTGGATGCAGGACAGGCCAGTAGCTCAGTTGCATACTGTGCAAGTTCTGGCCAGTGATCCATCCTCAAGATCCAGTAACCCAAAGGATTTTCGGTGGGAAAGGTGTCCAAGTCTGATCTTGCCCCTAGGTATTCCTGCGCCATGTGAATCAGACGCTGGCGATGGTTGCTGGAACCGATCAGACCTTGGGGCTGCAGACTAAAAAATTGTCTGAACGCATCGGTCAGACGGCCACCTTCTTCACCGCGCCTTCTGTGACTGACCGAAACCTCAGCAACACATTGTCCAGGAGGACCAGGAAATTGTAACCTCCCAGGCTCTGGAAACGCGTTGCACAAACCTTTCTGTAAGGCCTCCCGAACATGTTTCATCCTCTGCTCCCTCTGCGTCGGCAAGATAAGGTCTGCAACCTTACCCTTGTAACGTGGATCAAGGAGGGTTGCCAGCCAGTAATGATCCCTCCCCTTGATACCACGAATACAAGGATCCTTCTGCAGGCTTTGCAGGATCAGGGAGGCCATGCAGCATAGGTTTGCTGAGCATTCGGTCCAGAGTCCTCTAGGTCACTAAGGACAACATGATCCGCAGCCACCTCCTCCCAGCCACGTACAAGTCCATGGGTTTCTTCGGACTGTAAATGATCCCTTGAAGACTGCTGCTGAGTGCCAGGCTCCACCTCCATGCTGACACAATCCTCCTCCTCTTCCTGTGTGATCGGCGGGCACGCAGGAACACTGTCTGGATAAAGGGGGCCTTGAGAGGTAAGGAAGTCCTCCTTCCTGCCTCTGTTCTGCCTCAAGTGCCCTGTCCATTATTCCACGCAGATTGTGCTCCAACAGGTGGACAAGAGGGACCGTGTCACTGATGCATGCACGGTCACTGCTCACCATCCTCGTGGCCTCCTCAAATGGTGACAGGACAGTGCACACATCCCTGATCATAGCCCACCGGCGTGAGGAAACAAGCTCCCCTGACCCTGTCCTGGTGCCAGTGTTGCACAGATACTCACATTGATGGCCCTCTGCTGCGTGTGCAGCATGGCCAACGTTGAGTTCCACCTGGCGGGCATGTCACAGATTAGGCGGTTCTTGGGCAGGTTAAATTCCTTTTAGAGGTCAGCCAGCTGAGCACTGGCATTATATGACTGGTGGAAATACACACAGACTTTCCTGGCCTGCCTCAGGACATCCTGTAAGCCCGGATACCTGCCCAAGAACCACTGCACCACCAAGTTAAGGATGTGAGCTAAACAGGGCACATGGGTCAGTTGTCCCTGTCAGAGGGCGGAAAGGAGGTTGGTGCCATTGTCGCAAACCACAATTCCTGGCTTAAGCTGGCATGGCGTCAACCACCTCTGAACCTGCCCCTGCAGAGCTGACAGAATCTCTGCCCCAGTGTGGCTCCTGTCCCCCAAGCACACCAGCTCAAGCACTGCATGGCATCTTTTTGCCTGCGTACTTGCGTAGCCCCTTGAATGTCCATGGAGCACCGCTGGTTCCGAGGACAAAGCACAGGAAGAGGCCATGGAGGAAGAAGAAGAGGAGGGGGTGGAGGAGAGATGTGTGTCAGAATCACCAGTAGTAGCATTTTGGAGGTGTGGTGGCGGAATAACCTCCAACACTACTGCACCTTGTCCTGCATCCTTCCCAGCTGCCAGCAGAGTCACCCAATGCGCCGTGAAAGATATGTAACATCCCTGTTAATGCTTGCTGGACCATGAGTCAGCGGTAATATGCACCTTACCGCTGACCACCCTGTCCAGCGAGGCCAAGACATTGCCTTCCACATGCCGGTAGAGAGCCGGAATCGCCTTCTGTGAGAAAGTGGCGTTTGGGAACCTGCCACTGAGGAACCACACATTCCACAAACTCACGGAAGGGGGCAGAGTCTACCAACTGAAAAGGTAGCAGTTGAAGTGCTAGCAATTTTGCCAAGCTAGCATTCAACCGCTGGGCATGTGGATGACTGGGAGCAAACTTTTTTTGGCGGTGCAGCAGCTGGGGCAGGGAAATTTGCCTGGTACAATCTGACGTCGGTGTACCGATAGCAGATTGCCCACAAGTACTTGGCTGTGACACACCTAATTCTACACCTTCATTCCTCTCAGTGCAGGTTTCAGAGAGGACTGAAGGTATAGTGGGGTTGGAGATCCCAGCTGATGAGGAGCAAGGAGAGGTCCACTTTGTTCTTTGGTGTGGGTCTTTTAGGTACGCTTGCCAACGAACTGCATGGCAGGTCGACATATGTCTGGTCAAGCATGTGGTGCCCAAGCGGGTGATGTTTTGGCCACGCGAGATACGCTTCAGACATATGTTGCAAATAGCAGCGGTGGGATCTGATGCACTCGTCTCAAAAAAGGCCCACTCCAAAGAACTTTTGGAATAACGCGCAGAGACAGCAGCGCCCTGCACATGCAGAGCTCTGCGGTGTTATGCAGTCGGTGTGCTGCCCTTAAGCTGGTCCCTGGAGGGCATCCTGCCTCGTTGGAGATGTACCTCCTCCTCCTCTTCCTCTCTCCTATCAGGCACCCACGTGCAGTCAGTGACTTCCTCATCATCCCCTCCCTCCTCATCACTGGAGCAAAGCTGGCAGTATGCTGCAGCTGGGGGAACATGACTGCCAGATTGCTGTCCTTCTTGGGCACCTCCTCTCTCTGGGCTCACGTTACTGCCTTCCTCTAGCTAGGTACCATCATCGGAGCCTTCAAAACGCTGGGCATCCTCCTGGAGCATGTACCCAACACTGTGGTCAAACAGTTCGGAGGACTTCTCAGGAGGGCATGGTGGGGCTAGACAAAGTACCCTGAGCCTGGGTGAGAGAGGTGAGGAGGATGAGGACGGCTTGGTCATCCACTCTACCATGTCTTCCACATGTTGCGGCTCAACATGGCCAGCTGCCGAAAAAAGGACAAGCGTGTCCCTCGACCACTTGCTGTTGAATTGTAGTATTATTAGTATGAGAACACCAGCAATTGTCTTCAGGTAGCTTTAGGTGCACACTGTACAGAGGACACAGTACACTAACTGTAAATCCTGCAGCTGCCTGCCTGTGTTATTAATAGGATCAGAAGAACACCAGCAATTGTCTTCAGGTAGCTTTAGATGCACACTGTGCAGAGGGCACAGTACACTAACTGTATAATACTGCAGCTGCCTGCCTGTGGTATTAATAGGATCAGAACACCAGCAATTGTCTTCAGGTAACTTTAGGTGCACACTGTGCAGAGGACACAGTACACTAACTGTAAATACTGCAGCTGCCTGCCTGTGGTATTAATAGGATCAGAAGAACACCAGCAATTGTCTTCAGGTAGCTTTAGGTGCACACTGTGCAGAGGACACAGTACACTAACTGTAAATACTGTAAAAACACCTGCCTGCCTGTATATTAGGAAGAGAATAACAGGAACGGATCTGACTAAACTGAATACAGTGTGTGTGTATGTATGTATGTATATATATATATATATATATATATATATATATATATATATATATATATATATATATAATATACATACACACAATACACCATCCATAAGTGCAGCTAACTGATTCGCCTGCCTACTCTATCTAACTTAAATCAAATGACACTGTCTCTCTGTCTATCTCTCTCCGCCGCCGCAACACACTACACAAGGCCGCCACGCAGGCGGCCTTATATAGTGTGGGGCGTGTACTAAACCCCCTGAGCCTTAATTGGCCAAAGCCACCCTGGCTTTGGCCAATTACGGCTCTCTGTACAGACGGCGCTGTGATTGGCCAAGCATGCGGGTCATAGTGCATGCTTGGCCAATCATCAGCCAGCAATGCACTGCGGCGCTGCAGTGAATTATGGGCCGTGAAGCGCCACTCGAATCTGGCATGAATGGCTCATAACGTTCGCAATTCGGCGAACAACCGAAACAACCGAACAGGCGATATTCGAGTCGAACATGGGTTCGACTCGAAATCGAAGCTCATCCCTATTTACGACAAGATCATCATATATTATTTTAGTAAAAGCTGCACATTAAACATATTGAGAATTACTTTTGACAATACATTAGCATGTTAAAGCTTTTATGGGATTTTAACAATGTAGTTCAGACCTACTTTAAAAATACGTAAGAATGGTCCACTATGCACCAGAACACGCATTTTACTTTTGACCTATTTATCGACATACTTTTTTATTTAACAAAAAATGTACTGTAGATGGAAACACAAAGTAACTGCAGAAAAATCCCACAAAGACCACGGGCAAATCATAGTTCCTCCTAAGTAATTGCAGAAATTGGAGTCTCGTCTAAGAGTCAAGCAGTGCAAAAGAAATCAGAGAGCAGTTAAAGGATGAACAAGGGACAATTCAAAGCCTGAACTGCGCGAGTATTGTTCTGGTTTCATTTTTGAAGCTTTTCCTCTCCTAAAACAATTTACAAACTGTTAATAACATCTCAGTGATTGTGCTAGAAAGCCCTGTCAGGTATACCAGAAAACATGTACTGGTTGTTTTGCTGTGGAAGACTGTGAAAAATAATTAGCATGTGTTATGGGTCTCTTTTTAGTGCTCCACATGGAATAATTACCAACATCTAAGTCATTTTTTTTTTTTTTTTTTTTTAGCCTTAGTTACAATTTTATTAACTTAAATGATAGTCCCGACATCGAAGTCATTTAATGAAGGCTGAGGCACCAGTTCTTGCTATTGTAAGAGTCATGAAAAAAGAGGAAGGAGGAGGCCTTCCAAGAGGGTCACAGTGACTGGACACTATGGTTGATTTCATTTAATTTTTATTGTAGAAAAAACACACCATAATATCAAATATAGCAAAAATAACGATCTGAGTAATACCTTCCAAGAAAATTAAAAAGACAACATTGTCATTAAAAAGAGGGGGGGATCGCAGCTGCACATACATCCATGCAATCAGACATACAAACTGCTTCAAGGATTAGGATTAGTTAAAGTATTGGTTTTACAATAAACTGCATAGACTACCATCCTACTTCCTAGTTAAGCAGTAAATTGTAGCTGACCTATAAGGGTATATAGCTTTTAGCTGATTGAAATATGGATGCAAATATTTGAGCAGGTAGGTATTGCATGGGCCGTCCTAGGTCCTTAATCCGAATTTACAGTCCAGACTTCATCAAAGGTACTTAGGACTAGGGGCTAACTACGTGGCTATATTATGCAGACTAAAATGTCCGGAAAGTAAAGGCTGCGGGGGTAAAACTTCTTAAGTGGTATATTCTTTAGGAAGTTCACTGATCTATCTGATGGAGAATGGGGAGGGAGGATCAAAGCAGGGGGAGTTGAAGTTGTCAGTCCACAGCTGATCAGCAGGCTCAAATGAACAGTAGCAATAGAAGATACTCTCACCCATACACCTGTCTCCTCGTACCTCCACCCATCCCTCCGGTCCAAGAGGCGCTCTTTAAATCACCGGGTTATCTCCTCAGAGAGTTTGTCCATACACTGGATCAGATACCGTCCCCACCTCCAACAGGCTTCTGGCTGTTCCTTCGTCACTGTCTCAGTATGCTGTTCGTGCTTGCGCTACCACCCCTACATCGCCACAAACGTGCTGACGTCACGCTGATGCGTTTCGTTAGCCAATGACAGCTAACTTCCTCAGAGCAAGGAGGCTTAAAGCGGTTGTATAGTCAAATTGTTATCTTTTACCTACAGGTAAGCCTATAATAAGGCTTACCTGTAGGTAAAAAAAAAATATCTCCTAAACCTGTACGGTTTAGGAGATATTCCCCTTGCAATGAGCCGCTGACTGCAGCGGCGCATGTGCACAGGGGATTCTCGGCTGAAAGCCCGGCAGATGCCGGACCTTGCCGGAAAGAAGTCTCCCACGCGCACGCACGGGAGTGACGACATTGCGGCTCCAGCCACTCACAGCGCTGGAGCCGTGATACCCGGAAGACAAGCCGAGGCAACATGTCAGCTACCTCGGCGTGGACCAGGTGAGATACCGATGCCTCGTTCTAAGGTAAGTATTTCATAATGAGCTAGTATACGGTGCATACTAGCTCATTATGCCTTTTTTCCTTACAGGTGTATAAAAAACAAAAAAAGTGTCAGCGGGTTTACTACCGCTTTAAATAGCCGAATACTTGACTGCAATATCTTGCTTCAGCCACTAGATGTCATCTACACACTCACTTCCATTCAACTTTCAGCACAAGAAAGCAAATTAGCAGATCTTTGAGTACATTTGGCTCATGTTTAGAGTGGGATGGGGAGGAAAGAGAAAAGAGATGAAAATAAAAGAATAAGAAGAAATAGATTAGAAATTAGAAAATAAGGGAAGTTAATGAAAAAGATATACACAGAAGAAGAGAGGAAGAAGAAGAAAGAAAAGAAAGAAACTGTATCTATTGCATTTAAAAATATTTTCCAAAAATGGTTGCAAATTGCATTCATTATTGAGGCCCTGTGGAAATAAAGAATCCAAATAATATATCCACATTTTTACTTTTTGTAAAAGTACTGTGTCAAAATCGCCTTTTCTCATAGGCAGATTAAGCACATAAATACCCTTGACTTTTAACCCCTTTGGGTTACCCCCATGGGACTGTGCGAAGTGTAACGACAGAGGGCGATCATCATCTTTTTTTTTTTTTTATTCTTCTGATGTGTTCACCAACTCTGACTCAAAGTTGTCTTTTTGTTTTCCCAATATAAATCTTGTTGCATGGGCAACTGAGCATATATATATTACTCTAGTTGTAGAGCAGTTAACGAATTGCTTGATCTTATATTCTTTCGTTCCGTCAGAGTTGGCGAACACATCAGTTTTAGGTACGTATTTGCAGAGACTGCAGTGACCACATGCATGCATCCCCGCGGTCGGCTTGAAATTGCTCAGCCAATTTTTATTCTGAATCCTCTGATACTTGGAGTATACTAATATATTGTTCAGATTTCGCACCCTTCTTGCCGTCATAAAGGGGTCTCGAACCGACAATGTCGGCAATCATAGGAGCTGAACTCAGGACATGCCAATGTTTTCCTAGGATACCTCCAACTTGATTCCACTGTGTCCCAAATTTGGTGATGATCCTCGGGTAGGTTTTTTGATCTTTATTTACTTTTTCATGGTTTTGTAGGAGCTTCTCTCGTTTACACTTTATGGCCTTATTTTTTGCCTTTCTATAAGGTTTGCCTTTCTAAGAGGTCTAAAATTTTGCTTGTCGGAAATTCCAACGGAAAATGTCCGATGGAGCCTACACATGGTCGGAATTTCCGACAACAAGCTCCCATCAAACATTTCCCATCAGAAAATCCGACCATGTGTACGCGGCATTAGATATACTTTCATCGTCTATATATCCCACCAGGCATCTCAGGGGATTACAGATGTTAGGCAACTGAGTGAGGGAGCTGATAAGGGCCGTGACCCCCGACCAGAAGTTCCTAATTGGCAGGCACTCCCACATTAAGTGGAAAAATGTACCGTCAGCCATGCCACATCGGGAATATGTTGCAGAGGGCAGTCTCCTTAGTCTATAGAGTAAACAAGGGGTAAAGTCGGACCTGTATAATAATTTGGTTTGAATGACTTTATCATGGAAAGAGATGACAGACGATACCTGGAGGGGAAGCACTTCCCGGCAAATATCCTCCGTCAGCTCCGGTATGTCAGATCGCCATTTATTTTCTGTGGTGCTTATCCTGGTTTGTCGTAGTATGGAGGAGAGTTTTGTAGTACGTAGATACCAGTTTAGTGTGAGATGGGTCAGTCAATAAGCGTTCAAGTGGGGAGGGTTGGACGTCTATGTTTCAAAGGCCAAACTGTGTCGTGGCAGTATGGCGTATCTGCAGATATTGGAAGTAGGCTGTAGGAGGAAGGCCATAATCCCTGCGAAATTCGGCAAAGGAGCGAAAAACGTTCCCCAAAAATAGGTGGAAAATCTGTCTAACCCCCCACTTGAACCAGAAATTCCCATCTGTTCTGCGGATGAATTCTGGTAGACCTGGGTTACCCCACAAGGGAGCATTGGTGGAATACGTAATATGCGTACTGGTCAGTAGTAGCTTCAATAGCTTGAATATCCGTATGGTCATAGATAGAACTGTCGTACCCTCGCGTTCCCTGGTGGAAAGACGATGTATTAGAATTTGAAGGGATTCATAGGAAGTGAGAATGGCTGTCTCCAATACTGTTGCCGCATTGTTTTCTCGGGGTAGAACCACCAATGTGCATGGGCCAGCTGAGAGGCCACATAATAAGTTTGAAGGCAAGAGAGCGCCAATTCCCCCTCCAAAATAGGTCGTTGTAACGTGTCTTTTGCTATTCTTGCCACCCCTCCCCACAAATAAATTTAATAAGAGTCATATCAATTTCTTTAAATTTGTTTTTGGGGATGTATATTGGGGAGTTACTCAGAATATATAGGAAGCGTGGTAAAAGGATCACTTTAAAAATATTTATTCTACCCAGCAACGTCAATGGAAGATTGGTCCAGGTCTTAAGCGTAGTCCTCATTCTACTAATGAGTGGAACTTAATTAATTTTAATGTATGAGGAGACAGGCCACTGTATCTCAATGCCTAGGTAACGAAAGGTATGTACAATCTGTAATGTAATGTAATGTAATGAGGGTGGTAGTGTAATTAGGGTGGATTGGTCCAGCATAAACAACAGAGATTTGTCCCAGTTTACCTGGAAGCCAGAAAAGTGCCCAAAGTGCTGGATAATATCCAGTAGAGTAGGGAGTGACTGGGGGTCCGCCAAATATATCAACATGTCACCTGCGTATAAGGATACCTTTTCTTCCAGGCTTCCAGTCTTCGGTCCCATGACCTCCCCACTAGACCTGATCAGCGCTGCCAGTGGCTCTGTCGACCAGCGCAAATAGTAGTGGCGATAGAGGACTCCCCTGCCTGGTGCCCCTGCGCATCATGAAAGGGGTGGGAGATAGTTGTATTTACTCTCAATCTAGCTGTAGGTTTGTAATATAGTAACTGAACCCATTTAATAAACGTGTTACCGAATCCAAATTTCGCTAAAACTTCCATTTAGATATGGCCATTCAGCTGAGTCAAAGGCCTTATGAGCATCCAGGGCTAGAACAGCCCTGGAGCCCATTGCATCATGGGTGACCTGCATGTTGGTAAAGAGTCGCCGTAAATTAATTGAAGTAGATCTTCCAGGAATAAATCCTGTCTGATCCACTCCAATGACAGTAGAATAGACAGTATTTAATCTCTGGGCAAGTACTTTGGCTAGAATTTTTATATCCAAGTTAATTAGGGATATTGGACGGTAAGATTCGCAGAGAAAATGGTTTTTGTGAGGTTTCGGGATAATTAGCGCCTCAGACATAAAGAGTGGCAGCTGTCCTGTCTTCAGGGCATAACTGTATACTCTGAGAAGATGTGGAATCAGTTACTCTCTATATTGCATATACCATTCTATAGGAAATCCATCCAACCCTGGCGTTTTATTTCTAGCGAAGGACTGGATGGCTTCTCCTATTTTCTCAGTCATTAGGGGTGCATCTAGCAATGAAATATCCTGCAAATAGTCATCTAATTCCACAATAGTGTAATGGTCCCTAGTGGAATATAGAGTGGAGTAGAATGTAACAAAAGCCTCTACTACCTCCTTTGTTGTCTTTGTCTCCACAATTATGCCCTCTGAGTTCTGAATTCTAGGGATGCTGCATGGCTGGTAGTCTTGTCTAGATAGGTAGGCTAGCAGGCGGCTATTTTTGTCTCCAAGTCGCTGATTTTGATATAGCAGTTTTTTTTTTTTTTTGGGTTCATTCGAAAAATACCATGTCTAGTTCCCTGGCCTTGTGTCGTCAGGTAGCATGATGTTCGGGCGTAGGGGACATGGAGTAAGCCCCTCCACCACTCGAAGGTCCCTCTCCGCGTCCCCCAGCCTGGAGTGAGATGCCTTGTGGGCTTGCCCTATAGCCACGGCAAAAGAGCCGTGCATAGTAACTTTAAAGGCAACACAGACCACAGGGTATACAGACCACACTCTGTGTATTGGTGGCCCAATAGGAGTTCAGATCAGCCGTTCCCCAATCTGTGACAGCCTGGTCTGCCAGCCAAAGCGGCCTCAGCCACCACACCCGAAAGGAGGGTGACACTCCCAAAGCTAGGTCCACCAGCAGTGGAGAGTGATCAGACACCACCCTAGGAAGAAATCTGACATCACCCATCATGCTGAATAGATCAGAGGACATTAAACATAGATCAATGCATGATAGTGTACCATGGGAGTCAGATTGACAGGAATATTCCCTTCCATCCGCATGTTTCCATCTCTAGGCTTCTACTAGGTCATATTGGGTCAGATAAGTGCCCAAGGGAGTGGGGGGTGTAGTAGAGCATCAAAATCTGTAGTTGTCAAGGACCGTGTTATAATCTCCAGCTATCAATAAAGGACCTTCTGCAATTTCCAAGATGGGAATACACAGTCAAAGAATTGTGTAGTAAAGGGTGGTGGAGTCACTGTGCATGGTTTACCAAGGAGTTCTAACACCACAATTACATACCAGCCACTGGGATCCAACTTAATATGCTTAAGAGTAATAGGAGCTGATTTAGCTATGAGAATAGATGTGCCCAGGGAGTATGTGGAGTGTAGGGCATAGGCTATTTTCGCCCTCTTTAGCTCCATTACTCTGGAGCCAAATAGGTGGGTTTCCTGGAGAAGGATCACATGTGGATTATGTCGTGCCAGGTACTCAAACATCAATGAACGTTTAACCTTGGCGTTAAACCCCCTAATATTCCATGAAATAATACGTAGTTTAGACATTACCATGCAATGTATACCATAAAGACAAATATTTTCTGTGTTGTAGTGAGATTAACCAGGTTTTAAAAATCTGCAATCCCAACCCAGCATGAATCGCTGATAACAATACATACATAAGAAGGTACATTATTTTTCTTACAACTGTAGATTGGATACCATAATGATCGATCCTGCCAAAAACCATGGGGAAAAAATGACACAGGAGATAAAAATAAAAATAGAAAATGGAGGAGCATGACCCAGAAACAAGGGGAACAGGTAGAACGGCCCTAACCCTCACGGCCCCCAATCCCCAACCCTTGGGGGCTTTGATCCCAGAAACAAAACTGCAAAACATGGGGGGAAATGGTGTAGTCCCTGACCCAGCAAACCGTGGTGGGTGGAGATGAAGTTTGCAACAGTTAGGCTCCATCTGTGCCCGAAAATTGAATTATGGTAGATGACCCGGGCCCTACAGGGATGTGTCAGTTATCTCAGTAGGACATCATCAAGGAGATTGCTATGACAGCTTTGTCTAGTGAGTGGAGGGCAACATGAGGTAATGGTTCATCAGTCACTCAGATGAGAAGTGTCAAAGAAAAAGGGGGGTATCATGAGTGAACGAGCGAGGAAGCTGTGAAGGAGGATAACTGAAGGTCAATGAAGTGGAGGTCTTTGTTGCTGGTGACACTGATCAGGAGGACCCAATGAGTCCACCCAATGGGCCGCTTCTTTCGGATCCGTGGAGAAGTAGGCCTTTCCTTTATGGATGATCCTCAGTCGTGCAGTGTATAACATACCATAGGGTAGTTGGAGGTCTCGTAATCTTCTTTTAATGGCCTGGAAAGTAGCCCTCTGTTTCTGCGTAGCCGCTGAGAAATCAGGGAAGATAGTGATCCCGTCGCCATTGAAGGATATGCGACCCTTTGTGCAGGCAGCCCTGAGAACCGCATTCCTGTCCTTGAAGTGCAGCAGTTTGATGAGCAAAGTGCGAGGGAGGTGCCCCAATAGGTAAAGGACAAAGGGGGACTCTATGCACTCGTTCTATGGCGAATAGTGGAAAGAAGGTGGAGGCGCCAAAAGTAGATGTTTACCACCGCTCCATGAAAGCCTCAGGGGCCGTACCTTCAGAACCCTCTGGAAAGCCCAAAAAACGCAGATTATTACACCTTAGGTGGTCCTCCATTATCTGTTAATTTATCTGTAGTATATTCTTGGGTTTGGCACAATTCTCTAACAGGGGTCTGCAAAGGGCGGGTATCATCCTCCAAATCCCCTATGCGTTGTTCTGCATTGGTCACTCTATTGCGGAGATTATGCACATCTTGTTTCAGGAAGGACAGATCTGATCTGATAGAGTCTATCTGAGTGGTGAGGTAAGCGTGGCTGTGCTGCAGGGGGTTTTTGTGAGTCACGCTTCCATGGCTTGAGTTGCTCTGCCGTGGACGAAGAGGAGGGCTTGCTGTGATTCCTTCCATGATGCTTGCCGGGGCCCTTTTGTTGCGGCTCACATGAAGAGAGCAGCGGTGGGAATTCTGCAATATCCTCCAGTGCAGGGCCATATTTTACCATCCTCAGGCGTTCACGGTGGTCTCAGGAGGGAAATAAGGCTGATGGGTTTCCACAGGTGCGATCAGGTCAGCAGGATCAGGTTAGGATCAGGGCAGGACAGACGGAGCTCCAATAAACTGCTTCCTCACATTCCGGTAGTCAGCCACCCTCCCCGTCATGTGGCAATCCAACGGGTAAGGGGCCAGAGCTAGTGCTGTGGAGCTGGGACTAGGGCTGCGATTTCAACTCTTTTTACAGGTTAAAGTCTATCTATCCATTACTGGGGGTCATGGCCTGGCCAGCCAGAGTGTTCTAGCCTCCTGGGGTGGCTTACCAGTCACAGAGGAGTCAGAATGGTGAGCGCCGGGTGCAGCAAGATAGCCGCCATTCACAGGGCTGGAGCTGATATTTCACCTGTAGGCCATCGTGGAGGGGTGTCAGTGAGTGCCACAGGCGGTGGATGGGCTCCGGTGGTTGTGCAGAGGGAGGGCTGTGTACAGGGTGGTCTGGGAGGCCAGGATAAGCGCTGGCCAGGTGTAGCAAGATGGCCGCTGCTCCCGGAGCTAGGCGGTCTGTCTCCCAGGCGGCCTCAAACACTGAGAAACCCTGCAATATTAGCCTCGAGTGGCACGCCGGCTGTCTGGTAAGCTTTGGATGCTACGTGGGGAGCAAGATGGTTTTCCTGGAGGATGGATGCCAAGGATGCTGCAGCAGGATGACAGGAGCTCTGTAGCAACACGTCCTATTCAGACCCCGGTCAGGCCACGCCTCTCCCCTCCTCTTTTGAATGACAATATTCTCTTTTTAATGATCTTGGAAGGTATTACTCAGATCGTTATTTTTGCTATATTTGATATTATGGTGTGTTTTTTTTTACAATAAAAATTTAATGAAATCAACCGTAGTGTCCAGTCATTGTGACCCTCTTGGAAGGCCTCCTCCTTCCTCTTTTTTCATATGCAGTTTTTGTGGTCGCATGGACTGCGCCATACAGGTGATACTGCATGGTGAAAAGTTGAAGTAACATATACCTAATAATTAAGTTAGCTGTATACTAACAGTGGGGTAGATCCGGGCACCACAATATTTTTTCATTATTGTAAGAGTCATGTCTTGAAGAAGCGCGAAAACTTGCACCCTAGTCTGCTAAATTAGCCTTGGGAGCATTTTTCTCCTCTATTCAAGGTTGCCTGAGATTGAACTGATTAAAGCAAACCAGATATAAGCATACTTTTCACTGTTCCCAAGAATGTTGTTCCATTAAATATAATGTAAAGAGTACAACACTTTTCTTGTGTTGGTACTGCAGAGTCCCACACTGAGTATGCGTATTTCCAGCTTTGTAATTGCAGAACACACTAACAATGGCAGGTAGCTAAAGCAGATTAAAACCCAATTACTAAAATATCATGTAAGCTTTAATGTTCAGATATTATTAAGAAGACCTGGTGATCCTGCCAAGAAGATCCATACACTTCCTGCTATGGGGTGAAAACTGTTGATCAGTTGTGCTCTATTATATTTACAGTACCCTTCTGCATGCAACCTTGATGGAGACTAAAGCTGGCACCGCTGACGCACATCGCACAGGTATGGTTTATATTTAAAGGGGGTGTACAGCCAAAGCTCATTTGACTGTACTTTTCCTGTGGATCACAGCAGTGCAGTGCAGTTCTGCACTCCTGTGACCCGTTTTCAGCAGATGAAGCCCGCTGTTGGCTGACTTCACAGAGCCAGTCCAGGCTGGGGCAAGATCGCAACAATGAAGTCGGGATCCACCCACAACCCTGGACCGGCACCCGCCTAAGCTTCTCAATGAGCTGCTGAGAGCCTGAGCCATCTGCTCCAACCCCCTCCACAGCACAGCACTCCAGTGAGCAAGAGAGGGGGCACAGCAGAGAGCCAGTGACTAACAGTCACCAGCTCTCTGATCAGAGAGCCCTGAGAACCAAGCAATCGGTGGTGTTTGATCCCTCAGTTCTCGGTCTTAGAGCCAGCGGGGGACCGATGCTGCATCCACCTAGACAAGTATGATTCTGAAAAAACAAAACATAAAAGTAATATTTTATGAGGAAAAAAGCTATGGCAATTATTTATGAGCCAAAGTGCTTTATCACACTATGGGGTTGATTTACTAAAGGCCAATAGACTGTGCACTTTGCAAAGGGCAGTTGCTCCAGAGCTTAGTAAATGAGGTAAAGCTTCACTTTGCAAAGAATACAGAAATCACATAAAAGGAACATAAAAAAACAGCATTTTTGCTTGCACATGATTGGATGATTAAAGTCAGCAGAGCTTCTGTTAATTTACTAAGCTCTGGAGCAACTGCACTTTGCAAGGTGCACAGTCTATTTGGGCCAAAAATAGTCAGTGGATGTCAGTTGTAAAGGAGCTGACTGGATATGCTTCTTCTTTGAACAGAGCTTGTGATGGAGTCTCTGATCTTTATTCCGATTTTAATCTCAAAAGTTTTGGGTCCAGTAAGGGAGAGATGAAGGCAGTTGCTGTGTTTGGTTTGCACTTCCTGCATGCTCTACATATTGAATCTGAAATGAGGGAAAAGGCATATTAGAAAGAGATTTACTGAAGGAGCAGCTTGCAGTAGCATCCAAGTGTTTGGAAGAAACTGCAAGCAAGGCAAAAGATTTAGAAAGGAGGGTAATCAAAGTTAACCTCCCTGACGGTAATCCCAAGTGTGGCTCGGGGTTAAATTTCAGTCCCATTAGCGGTAACCCCGAGCCACACTCGGGATTACATTGCAGGATCCTGGTGCGGTGTTACTTACCTTGTCCCCAGGATCCTACGATGTCCCCCGCAGTGTACGTGGGCTCTGTCTCCTCCGAAGCCTCTCTGTGCCAGGCTCCGTTCCCTGCGAGCGGCGCGACGCACGGGGGCGGAGCCTGGCGGCAAATTAAAAAAAAATTACAAATCATAACACATACAGTACTGTAATCTTACAGATCACAGTACTGTATGAAATTATTTCACATCCCTTTTGTCCCCAGTGCTTTGGCCCATGCACTGCATGCAGTTTTATATGATATATACTGTTCTTTCTGCCTGGAAACTGGAGATTGTCCATAGCAACCAAAAAGTGTCCCTTTACATCAAAAGTGGCTTTAGATCAGCTAGGAAACAGCGATAGTAAATTAGAACACTTGCAGAATTGAGCGATAGTGAATCGTGGGGAAATTTATTTTATTATTATTATATTATTATTTTTTTTTAATTATTTATATTTATTTATTATATTATAATTTATGTTTTTGTGTTTCAAACTTTATCATACCCGGGATATCTACTAGACTCTTGTTTGGACAGATTTAAGTGTGTTATTGTTAAGAATTACAGGCCTACAACATAAAACGCCAAATTTCCATGCAAAATAATTGTACCGCTTTCAGCACCTAAAATCCGAAATAATCATACCGCCAGGGAGGTTAAACCTGCAGTGGCTTTGAAATGTGTTCAAACCCCTGTAGGCCGAGCTAAAGATTTGAATGAGCAGTGTGCAACCCTCATAAACGAGTCTAATGATGCCCTAACAAAGGACAAAGGCACAAAGCCTGTAAGCAGAAGTAGGATTGTTACTTCCCATAAGCGGGAAGCTGAGGAGTTGATCAGCTCAAATGGCCGCGTTGAGTCAGATACAAAGAAGGCAAGGCCTATGATCTCCAGGAGACACATGTGGATTGATTTACTTAAGGTGGGGGTCCCTAGAGAGGTAATAGATGGGATTCCTACACCAGCATTGCTTAAGAAGTGGAAGCAAGTGGTTGGGAATGGTAGATTCAGTCACATTAAGTGTTTCTGTTGCCATAAAATGGCACATTTTGCAAAAATGTGCCATGCTGTGAAGACTGGACAACAGCAGGCCTGTGTTCTTTCCAGGACAGCACAGAGAGGCATGCAAGTTTATTCGTTATGTTGGAAGTCAATGCCTTTCCGTAAAAGTGTCTCAAGGCAACAGTGGGCACCCTACAATAGTTTTTCAGTTAGAAATGGGCAGATAGAGAAATGTGAGCAGTGAGCTATGTTTTTTGGCACAGTTGGAAGGAACATATAATCTGCTTTGTCTCTAATGCTGCATACACACGATCACCCATTCCGACAACAAAATCCATGTTTTTTTTTCCGACGGATGTTGGCTCAAACTTGTCTTGCATACACATGGTCACACAAATCTTGACGGAAATTCCAATTGCCAAGAACGCGGTGATGTACAACACGTACGATGAGCCAAGAAAAATTAATTTCAGTAGCCAGTGCGGCTCTTCTGCTTGATTCCGAGCATGCGTGGAAATTTGTGCGTCAGAATTGTGTACACACAATCGGAAATTTCCGACAACGGATTTTTTTGTCGGAAAATTTGAGTTCCAGATCTCAAATTTTGTTTGTCGGACATTCCGACGGAAAATATCCGATGGAGTCTACACACGGTCGGAATTTCCGACAACAGGCTCCCATCGAACATTTCCCGTTGGAAAATCTGGCCGTGTGTACACGGCATTACTCTTTTCAGGTACTGAGCATTGAAAGGGGGAGCATGCAGAGCAGATGACCATGCTAGATGGGAAGAGGCAGACCAGAAGAGAGCCTGAGGAAGATGTGGATGATTTCCTGATGGTGGCTGAATTGGAGTGGACTTTCATCTGAGCATTTCCTTATGACCAAGAGGACAAGAGACTTTCATCTGGGACTTTCTTTACACAAACTGCCAAAGACACTGTTAACCCTGCTCAAAAGTAATGTTGCAGCCTTCCAGGGACAACAAAACAAAAGTTTGACCACCCAGAAGATACGGGGGTCAAAAGGGAATTTTTTCCTCCAATTTACAATATGGGGGGTTTATTTTATCCTTTCCTGGACAAAAGGCTTTAAGAGATGTTGACGTTTTCTATATTATTCTATAAAGTCAACAGGAGGTATGTGTTGCTATGGCCATTTGTATAGTGACTTTATTGCAATAATATGGAGTTAGATATATTATTTAAGAGCATATGTTTACAGAGGCTCTCCCCCTTCATTGATATGAAAAAAAATCAATTGTATAGGTTTTGGAGCTGAGCAGAGGAAGTTGGTAGGCAGGAAGTTGGTGGGAGGGGCTTGGGGGAGTTTTTGAAAGAAACATGTTCGGAAGAGAGAAGTTTTTAGAAGGACGATGGAGTAACACATGGCTGCTGGATAACTTTGGAGACATTTTAAGTTGGACTGAGCAAGGAACCATGAAGGACATTACATCTTAACCCCTAAGTTGAGTAACTGTTTAATTTACTTAATGCGTACATATTGTACATGCTTATATTTGTAGGCATATATTTGTAAGCTATGAGTTGTGTTGTACTGTGTATCCTACAGTTTGTGCAGCTTTCCTGTTTAGTAAAGCATTGATACACTACAGAAGTCTAAGGTTCCTTGGTTTTACTGCAAGAACCTAATATTCTCTCAGATCAAGGACAAATCAGTTCTGATTCGAATAGACAATAGAGCAGCAATATCATACATATATCACCAAGGCGGAACCAACAACAGTTCCTTACTAAGGTTCCCTTAGTAAGGAACTGTTGTTGGTTCCGCCTTGGTGATGTATGTATGATATTGCTGCTCTATTGTCTGTCCAAATCAGAACTGATTTGTCCTTGATCTGAGAGAGCAAATGCTGCCGATGCGAGATAAGCCGTCTGGATTTCCAGGATATTTGCGATGATGTCTGCTGCATTGAACGCTCATCTCTCTTGAACCAACATCTGGTTGCCATGTGCCTCCTAGTCTATTGCATTGGCGTCTGTGGTAACTGTGGTCCAGAAGACGTGCCTTAATGGACATGGCTTTACAGGCATCTCCCTCTTTGTCCACTAGTGCAGACCTCTGTGCATCAAACTTGTTTGATATATGGACTGGGATAGAGGGTTTGCTCCATTGCTTCAGGAATTCTAGCTAAAAGGTGCCTGAGGTATCCATGGGACCATCTGGATACAAAAAGATGAAAATCCCTAGAAACCATAAAAAAGGGTATTTATACTAATTTTGTTTTGACACAGTGTCAGCTGCCCGTAGTTCTGACCACAATACCCATATGGCTGTCCCAAGTAGTGACATTGATCTTGCGAAGTAATGAATCGTATGCATCGCCATCTTACCAGTGAAGTCTGCTGAGAGCCATAATTCGTCCAACGCCTTGACTATATTTTCCCTAGGAACATTTTGATGTTTTTGGTCCATGCCCACAGGGCTTTGGATACAGATACGGCAATTGCTGACTTCCAGGCGTTTACCCGCCATTTGGTAAGCACCTTTAAGTTGGGGTCTAATTTGCAGGGAGGGTCAACTACACTTTATAATCCTTTTAATCTACTGTTTTGCATTTTATGGTGGTTTTATTTGGTTTTTCCAGTTTTTGCGCCTTTACTTGCCTATAATTTTCAGGGAGACCCATGATTCCCTAGGGCAATATTTCTTATTGTCTAAAGGATCCTCAATTACAGCTGAATTATCGATTGGTGACATGAAATTCTTTGTTATACAAACCACTGCCGTGTCTACCTCCGGTGGACCGTCTGGCATTGCAGAATCTTGTTCCGACCGTGGATAAAGTTTTGCCGATTGAGAGGAAAAAATATATATATTTTTTTTCTTTCCTCTTCACCAATGTCTCTGATATCATCCATCAGAGTAAGCCTATGTTTCCACTATTGCGACCTGAAAGTCGTACAATTTTGATGCGACTTAAAACAATGCTGTGTGTTCTTGAGGTCTATGGACCTCAAGTCACATCACAGTGGGACCAAAGTAGTGCAGAGACTACGCTGAAGTTGCTGTGACTTGAAATTGCACAGATAAACGATACGCTTTGGAAATCATGGGGTACGACTTGTCATGCGACAGTTGTATAGGTTTTGGAGCTGAGCAGAGGAAGTTGGTAGGCAGGAAGTTGGTGGGAGGGGCTTGGGGAGTTATTGAAAGAAACATGTTCGGAAGAGAGAAGTTTTTGGAAAGACGATGGAGTAACACATGGCTGCTGGATAACTTTGGAGACATTTTAAGTTGGACTGAGCAAGGAACCATGAAGGACAATACATCTTAAAGCCTAAGTTGAGTAACTGTTTAATTTACTTAATGCGTACATATTGTACATATTGTACATGCTTATATTTGTAGGCATATATTTGTAAGCTATGAGTTGTGTTGTACTGTGTATCCTACAGTTGTATGTGCAGCTTTCCTGTTTAGTAAAGCATTGATACACTACAAAAGTCTAAGGTTCCTTGGTTTTACTGCAAGAACCTAATAGATAAAGACGCAAAGCATAACAGGCGTGCACCAGGGAATTTCCGTGACCGCATCATGGATCACGGTAACGGGCCGGTGACAGCGGCGCTTTACCACGTGATCGCTTCGTCAAATGATGAAGCGATCAGTAGTAAACAAGCCGGTGCATGCCACGTTCAGCTCTCCCCTCTCTGTACTGATCGGTACAGTGCGAGGGGAGAGGGGGAGAGATCAGATGCCCCACAGCGCTGCTCTGTGCCCATTCCTGCACTCATCCCTCCATCCACACTGAGCCATGCCATCCATACTCAGCCATGCCATCCTTACTCAGCTATGCCATCCATCCTGAGCCATGCAATCCATACTCAGAAATGCCACCCATACTCAGAAATGCCATCCATACTCAGCCATGCCATCCATGTTCAGCCATCCCATCTATACTCAGCCAGGATATTTGCGATAATGTCTGCTGCATTGAACGCCCATCTCTCTTGAACCAACATCTGGTTGCAATGTGCCTCCTAGCCTATTGCATTGGTGTCTGTGGCGACCTTGCAGTCCCAAGTCCCACGACAAGTCGCACTAGTGGAAATCGAGCCGAAAGAAGGAAACCTGCTTCTTTAGAAATGGGAAGTACATCTTTTGACTACTCAGATGTAGTGTCGGCTTTCTCCCAGCCAATAGCTGGCTTTACAGGCTGGACATAGGTCTGAACTAAGCAAAAGTTGAAGTCAGAGGGCCGAGCTCTCCTGAGGTATCCTCAGATGGCCCCCCATCATCCAGATGTCTAGGAGGGATACTTGCTGCCTGGTGAGAGGATTCTCTCGAGGATGGGCCAGGAAGAGTTAACTTCTCTGGAGGAGATTGAGCTAATTGCTGCAATGAAACTGCTGTTGCTTGTTCAGCTATGTATCCCCTGCCCATCTTTGAGTAGGACAGCTTACCTGTTAACCCTCTGACTCTCTGTCTGTTGCATAGTCTCTAAAAAAGCTTTTGCAGACCAATTGGCTGGTAATGGAATGACCCTGCATGCTCGGCATTTAGGGATTTGAGAGTTGGTGAATGTGAAGAACTATGTCTTTTCACGGATGAACCCTTGCCGCTTGCATGGTATCCTGATCTGGTTGGGGGCCTTCATAGGTTTGTTTATGTCACCTTGATGTTCGCTTGGACTTCTTCTGGCATACAAGGCTGAAATACATAAACATACCAGCATAAGTGCTCTCTTTTTTTTTTTTTTTTTTTATTCACCTGGATGACGGTCCCTACCTTAAATGTTGGAGAGGGTCTTGTTCGGGTGGCGTACTGCTTATTTTAGGCAACAGACAGAAAAAACAACTAGAGAAAGAATAAAGGAGTTAGCGACTGGTATTTCAGCTGGAGCTAGGAAACGGTATTTCTGAGTAAAAAAAAGAAAGAAATTACATTTACCATTGGAAAAAAACAGGGTCCCCTCCAGGGGCTCCCCCGCATAGGCAACCTTCTCAGATGACAACAGGCTGCCATTCTGAAAGCCCACAGTAATAAACAATGGAGAGGGGAGGGACATCTTGTGGAAGATACAACCCCCTAAAAAATGATTTTGACAAACAAGGGCAAAAAATGTAAAATTTGCCTCTATTAAAGATGGCCACCACAACCTCAGGCCAGACTGCACATGAGCAGCTAGCGGCACTAGCACCTATGCGGCCCGCCCGACTCAGCCCGGCCCACCGGGCAGGCAGGAAGACACTGAGGGACTCAGAAAAGCCGGTGCAAGGTACGTGCTGCCCACTATAGTAACCAGGAATGAAGGTACAATATCACAAGGAAGGGAAGGTGGTGGGGGAGAAAGAAAGTGAAAAAGAGAGAGAGGAACACAAGGAAAGGAAAACGAGAGAGAATGGTTGACAGGAGGGAGAAATGGAAGGCTAAGGCTAAGTGAAAAATAGATATAGCTGTTTTCTCTGCTGCAGGCTTGAGCAAATACCAGCAAATATAAATGCAGATAGGAGCTCTTAGTTAAGAGACAACTGCTGTCCCAAAAGACCCACAGAAGGGACTCCCTATCTTATCAGCGCATTTAGCTGCCCAAGAATAGGTACTGCACCTAGGAGAGGCTTGAACCCAGCTGGAAGCTGTCGACTGCAGAGGTAAGGGACGTTCGACCACCATTCACTGACTATGAGGAAAGAAAGGAGAATGCTGGGGTGCACTAATCCTTTTCTTTTATAATATTCACTGGTCCCGCGGGAGAACCCAAGGCGGAGCTTGTCACAGGTATGCTGCCATGGAGGCACCAGGAAAACTGTTTGCTGTAACTGCTTTAAAAGTGTTAGCTGGAGTTCAGCTTTGAAGTGGTGTTCCGGCCGAAATTATATTTTTTAAATAAAAATACCCCTATAATACACAAGCTTAATGTATTCTAGTAAGGTTAGTCTGTAAACTAAGGTCTGTTTTGTTAGTTTATAGCAGTAGTTTGTTTTTTTATAAACTTACAGCAGGCCGTGGACATCTTAAGTGTGGGCATCTGAAGCCAGACTCTATTTCTTCCTGGACCTCATCCTTGCAGATCTCACACACGCTCAGTGCAGCACAAGCAGTGTAATAGGTTTCAGGTCAGGTTTCCATAGCAATGGCAGTGTCAGAGGAAGTTGCTGCACCTTCCCAGAAGGCATTGCAAACAGGAAATGATGCGATGGGCCACGGCCAGGGAGGAGGAAGTGAAAAATGAATACAGCAGATATACAGTAGGTGCTGAGAAAAAAAATTTAAAAATATCCAATTCGTTTACATTGCAGAGTTTAGTGAGGGATGCTGAAGAGTTGTAAAAGTGGGTGGAACTCCACTTTAAGTTGTTTGTCAAGTTTAAAGCTGGCCATACTCTAATCAAAATCTAGCCTATCCAGCACGGATCAGCTGAATTTCTAGCAGTGTGTAACCATTCCTGTTTAACAGAAGTCCATCATTTGATTGATTTCTGTCAAAGGGGCATACTGGAAAAGTTTTATCAATCAGCGGCTGCAGCTGCTAATCAGTGTATTCTGACAGCTGCAGGTGCCACTGTTAGAATACAATGCCCCAGCAGGAGGATTACTCTATCCATTTCAAAGGTATGGATGAAGGAATCTGCCTGGTAGCTGAATAGAGAAAAAAAAACTTACAGATTATGGATAGCTTAAAGTGGTTGTAAACCCCAGTTATGAAATTTGGACTAAGCACATACTGTATATTTGTGCTTGACTCTCTCCAAAGCTCTAATGCCGCGTACACACAACCGGACTTTACGGCATACTTGGTTCGGCGGACAGGAGTGTGGGCTGATTGTGGGTTGGTTGATCGTGTGTGGGCTCCAGCGGACTTTTTTCCCCAAAAGTTCAACGGACCTAGAAATGAAACATGTTTCAAATCTTTTCGATGGACTCGAAAAGTCCGCTCGTCTGTATGCTAGTCCGACGGACAAAAACCGACGCTAGGGCAGCTATTGGCTACTGGCTATGAACTTCCTTGTTTTAGTCCGGTCGTACGTCATCACGTACGAATCCGTCGGACTTTGGTTGATCGTGTGTAGGCAAGTTCTTTCATTCGGAAAGTCCGTGGAAAAGTCCGCAGGACAAAGTCTGCCGTAAAGTCCGCTTGTGTGTACGCAGCATTAGTGTCGATTCTCTCTGGCGCTTTGTTCCTATGTTATCAGCATGCGTCATTTCTGAGAAGTTTTCATGGCACATGAGATAACTTGAGCAAAAATTTGTGTCAGGGAGGGAGATAAGCACAGAGCTTGTCTATTCATAATACAGCTCTGCATGTTCCTTTGTTCCTCTGCCTATGTGGAGGGGGGTGCATTCCTTTCCTCCAATCAGCTCTCACATAGTGTAAATGAACCCTCTTCTCTGTCCTACTGACAGATGAAGAAAGATTTTTAACACAGTCTGCACTCCTGAAAGGGTGTAGAGAGGTGAAGACTACAGTTAAACAAGTAAAACTTATGTAGGAGAAAATATTTCATCTCTGTTGCTATTCACTTGACTGGGTATATGTAAGGGTTTACAACGACTTTAAATCTACTAGTGCGAGTAATTGTACACTCTCCCCAAATTGACAATACTGCTGTCCAAAGGTGTCTCCACTGCTCCTTCATTCAAACTGAAGACAACCTAGGACAGGACATATGTTACTGGCCAGATCACCAGGTGAACATAGAGGAGAAAAAAACAGCAAAAATTAAAACGAATGTAGCTACCGTATTTAAGGGTCGGTAAGCTGCAATATATTACAATTGTATTTTTGGGTTTAATATCGCTTTAAGACAATGTGCATTGGAAGATCCTCACACTTATCATCTGATGATGCTCATTACCACAGCTCATTTGCTAATTGACAAATGCAAGCACTTAATAATCCTTCAGACGTCTGTAGACAAGGCTGTTGCTATAACAATTAGCACATACATACTATAAGCTAAAATGCATTAGAAGGTCAAGTTTTAGGACTGTTAGCAATGGAAGTCAGAATCAGTGTATGAAAATAGAAGTTATATATAGGGTTAGAGGAGTAAAGGGGATAGTTTTTTTATGAGCCCTCATTTGGTACAAAATTTGTGTATGGAAAAATTCATCTTCCAAAGTTTTTTTTTTTCCAAAACCAACTGTTCTAATGCACATTTTCTTGCTGTTTTGCTAGCCTAGTATTACCTGGCATCTTAAGTGCATTTTGCCTTCCAACAAAAAAAATTAAGGTTGAAGCAACACTTTTTTCATGGAGCAATCTGGTTATTCAGTCAATTCCATTAAATGTTACCCCTAAAATGTGTTTGCAGTCTTTAGTCACTTGGCTGTTTCTTCTCTTCTAGGCTTTTATTTGTGAATCCATACATTTAGATGATCATCTTGAGAGGTCCCACACACTATATGTGTTTTTATATATTCTGGAACATCAAGAGTAGAAAACTATGACAGGGACATTTTGCTGTTAGAACCCAATATAAGAAGCCAGGGGCTGACTCAGCCCACTAAACTAAACCTATAACTAAAATGTTCAATGTAGGGTGGATTTACACTTTAATGTAAAAAAATATCAATTATACTTATTTATTACAGATACTTACTGTATATATTGCCATCAATGTACATAGTGCTTTACATGTATATTGTACATTCACATCAGCCCCTGCCCTCAAGGAGCTTATAATCTAAGGTACCTTCACAGACTCTTATGCCACGCACACACGATCGGAAATGAAGCCAGCAAAACTCCGATGAGAGCTTTTTGTCGGCAAATGCGACCGTGTGTATGCTCCATCGGTCTTTTGCTGGCGGAATTCCAGCCAGCAAAAGATTGAAAGCATGTTCTCTATTTTTCAGTCAGGAAAAGTTCCTATCCGAAAATGCGTTCGTCTGTATGCAATTCGGACGCACAAAAAATTACGCATACTCGGAAACAATTTGACGCATGTTAGGAAGCATTGAACTTTATTTTCTCGGCTTGTCGTAGTGTTGTACATCACCGCGTTCTTGACGGTGATGTACAACACTAGAACTTTTGTGTGACCGTGTGTATGCAAGGCAAGCTTGAGCGGAATTCCGTCAGAAAAACCATCCAAGTTTTTTCTGACGGAAATTCCGATCGTGTGTACGTGGCATTAGATGTACATCTTAAAGGACACAACATACAGGGATATGGGAAATAATTGTAGACACTGATACACATGCACCTACACAGGTTGAACTGGATGGACTATTGCCTTTTTTCAGCCTAAGTGCCGGTTCACACAGGGGCGACTTGTCAGGCGACCTAGCCGCCTGACAAGTCGCCTCCCGTTCTGTACAACGGAATTGTTCTAATAGGAGCGACGCAAGTCGCTCCGACTTAGAAAAAGGTTCCTGTACTAATTTTTGGGCGACTTGAGGCGACTTGCATAGACTTCTATACAGAAGTCGTTTTGCAAGTCGCCGTGGAAGTCTTGTGCAGGTCGCCTCGGTCATGCCGCCCCTGTGTGAACCGGGGCTTACTGACTATGTAACTATGTAACATTCATACATACAGATACTAGGGCCAATATAGACAGGAGCCAATTAACCTACCAGCATGTCTTTGGGGTGTGGGAGGAAACCCACAAAAGTACAGGGAGAACATGCAAACTCCAGGCAGGTGATGCCGTGGTTGGAATTCAAACCAATGACTCTAGGGCTGCTAAGCGGAAGTACTAACCACTTAGCCAGGGTGCTGCCAATGATTCTATCAAATCTAATAGACCCATGCTGCCATAGCATCTTTATACAGTATGTGTCTTTGCTAGGGTCTTAGGGCTAATTCACAGCAGTGTGGTCCAGGGGGGATCACTGCAGTGCCAATGCACCAATCTCTGTGTACCACACTGTTCACTTTTAACTTGGCTTCAATTGGCTGCCATGCGGTGCAAGACAGTGGATTGCCCCTCACTGCACTGTGATGAAAACTAGTTTTGCAGTTTGCAGTACTTGTTTTCAGTGCGTACAACCCACACACCACTGCAACACAGTGGTGTGAACTGGGCATACAGGCGACAAGGCATTTTGCTCAACGCAGTCCCATTGTATCTGTTGTGAATGAACCTTTAAAGCGGAGTTTTGTAGGTTTATTAAAAGTCATTTGCCAAGTAATTTTTTTTTTGGGGGGGGGGGGCGGGTGCCTGGTTTTGACTTCCTGTCCCACTTTCTTCTTCCGCTGTTTCGCTGCCTAGCCGACTCCTCCTCTCCCCCTAGGTGGCCCCTTCCTTGCTGCAATCTTCTGGGACACGTCACAGATCCCACAAGATTGCCTGGCCACTAGGAGAGTGATGTAAGGGGGCGAGGAGAGGGTGGAACTCCACTTTAATGCAGAACTAAACCCATCACTTTAGCTGTTTTCCAAAACAGACACATTCAAGGTATGCTTTGAATAATAACTGTAATGCCTCGTACACACGGTCAGACATTGATCGGACATTCCGACAACAAAATCCTAGGATTTTTTCAGACGGATGTTGGCTCAAACTTGTTTTGCGTACACACGGTCGCACAAAGTTGTCGGAATTTCCGATCGCCAACCACGCGGTCACGTACACCACGTACGACGAGACTAGAAAAGGCCAGTTCAGAACCAAGAGCGGCACCCTTTGGGCTCCTTTTGCTAATCTCGTGCTAGTAAAAGTTTGGTGAGAGACGATTCGCACTTCTTGAGACTCGTGGCTTTTAGATCGTTTTCTGACGTTCAGTTTGTGCTTGTGGGTTTGTATCTGCTCTTCAGTGCGTGCAAGCAAGTTCCGCGTGACTTTAAGTAGTCATTGTGTTCTTGTGCGTTCGTTACTGTTTTTCAGGTCGCTCTTCACAGGCCTTGCTGTTCTTCAGTGCGTTCTGTTACTTCGTTCTGAGCAGCCGACCGTTTTCTAGCCATGTTTCGTATACGTACTCCTCGTAGAGTATCGTGCTGTGAAGGGGGCTTGGTGTTGGGGTCCTGACCTTGACACAAGTCCAGTCCATGAACAGGGGTGGGGAGGAGTTCATGGGCCAAGAATTGGTTGCTTCAGCGTGACCAGTTCTCTCATATGCCTTTGCTCCGTGAGATCCGTGAGAATAATCCTGACGATTTCAGGAACTTTCTCAGGATGACGGACCCCGTGTTTCACCGTCTGCTGGCTTCGCTCACCCCCTATATCAGCAGGCAGGATACCTGCATGAGGCAAGCCATCACTCCGGAGCAGAGGTTAGTCGCTACCCTGCGGTACTTGGCGACAGGGAGAAGCCTGCAGGACTTGAAGTTCTCGACAGGCATCTCCCCCCCCAGGCTCTGGGGATCATTATCCCAGAGACCTGTTCTGCCATCATCCAGGTCCTGCAGAAGGAGTATATGAAGGTAAGATTTTTATCCTTTAATATCACATTTTATTGTATTGAATGATAGATAATATATTGTATTTCTTTCCTCATTCCCTAATTACCATGATTGGAATATGCTGTGAATGTCCCCTTTGTCCTCATGCAAGCTGGATTTTTATGTAATTAATTTTTTAGGTCCTTCATACAGATTGGCCTTCAATTGGCCTCCCCAGCATGCTCTCCTGCCCCTATATTCACCTCATGTAGTCACTTAACAATGTATTTTATCAGCTCCATGGTAGTGCTTTACCCCAAACACCCCCTAAAATGTTTTTAAATGTGATTTTTGCTTTAAATTCATGCAGAGTGCCAGAGGCTTTTTTTTTGTGGTGTCCCCAAATCATTTTTAGTAACCCTCCCTCCCCCCAACTGCTAAGTCAGCTGATCCCAATTCTCTATCTATCCTCAATCATCTATCTGCTGACTTTGCCAAACCCATACACACTACACCCTTATCTTTTGTGGTCAGATTTATGGATGAATTCCCCAAAGCATGTAGTGCAAGGGCCTGCCTGTATACTTTCCAATGGTAGTGTTTAAACTTTTTATATCCTATTATTATCTTGACAGGTAATAGCAGAATGTCCAAATGTGCTTAAATGTGTACTGTGTGTATTTATATCTTTGTATTATGGCACTTCTTACCTGTGCAGTGGGCTGCCAATAGTGTAACTAAGGAGGGGCTGTTCCAAGTAATACCCTGTATTTAAGCATTCATCTCTCAATGAAGTGGAGAGGGTTACCTGTCCAAGATTTCCCCACCCCCCATAATGTTAGAAATGGCCCATGAGAGGGGGGGGGGGAGGGGGAATATGATAGGTGTACTTTGGTGTTGTTAAATTCCCCTTAATAAATGCTATCTGGAGGTTGGCCAGGAATGTTTGTGTTTAATCTGCTTGCCATGTTTATGTGCAAAAATATTAATTTATTTTTGTTTTCCTCAACAGTTTCCTTCGACGCCACAGGAATGGCAGACTGTGGCCTCCCACTTTGCCGAGCGGTGGGACTTTCCTAACTGCGGAGGGGCAACACGTCCACATCGTCCCACCACCCAACTCGGGGTCGTACTATTTCAACTATAAGGGGTTCAATAGTATTGTGATGTTGGCGGTGGTGTCGGATAATTACGACTTCTTGTATGTGGATGTGGGGAAGAATGGCCGGATGTCCGATGGTGGAGTCATCGCTCAGACGGAGTTCTACAGGCGTCTCCAGAATGGCAGCTTGGATTTGCCACCTCCAGAGGACAATGGTGAAGGACTCCCATTCGTGTTCGTTGCTGATGAAGCGTTTGCGCTGGGGGACCATCTTATGCGGCCATTCCCTATGAGGACCCTCACCCTGGAACAGAGGGTTTTTAATTACCGGCTGCCAGAAGAGTGGTGGAGAACACATTTGGAATCCTGGCCAGCCGGTTCTGCCTATTTCTGACACCCATCCATATGGCGGAGTATAAACTTAATCATATAATCCTGGCGTGCTGTATTCTCCATAACTTTTTACGCAAACATTCCGCCAACTATGCTGGCTCAGTTGGGCCTGAGGCTGGAATGATCCATGAAACAACACTGACAGCGCTTGAAAGTGGCCGTCCTGGCTTGCCCTCCCTGAGTGCCCGTGATGTCCGGTTACGATACCTGGAGTTCTTTGCGGGTAGGGGGGCCATCAATATGCCAGCAAATTTGTGAAGCCTTTATCAAATAAAAAAGCAAAAAAAAGAAAATCTTTGTGGACATTTACTGCTTGTGTTTGTTTTAGCTGACCGTGACAGAAATGTGTTGAGTCCAGAAAATGGCGTGATTATGTAACCTTATACAAAGCACTGTTGGGTGTTATTTACTAAAGGCAAAGACACTTTGCACTACAAGTGCACTGAAACTGCACTTGTAGTGCAAAGAGGATTTGCCCTTAGGAAATAACCCCCATTGTCACAGAAAACAGCAATGACATCACCAACAAAGTGTTTTAGCGTTGACACAATAATCCACACATTCTTGCTTAACAATCTCTTTAATACCTGCACAATCACATGTGCATTTAGAAAAGTTTTTTCTAACAAAACAACATGTTTGTGGTATAACAATGTTTGGGGTAGCATTATCAAACAGATAAATGTCCATTTAAGCTTAAACAGGCCTGTGTAAAACCAACAAGAAAGCCACAAATCTTGAACTTACAAAGTTCACATTTGGTAGAACTTGAAGGCAATATCAGATATGAGTATTTAGGAACTGTGTTTGATATTGCGTTCAGATGGGGTGAAGTCACCCCAGGAAAAGCCAAATTTGGAAGATACACACAAATTTCCCAATGTCAACATGTGCTAGCTGCCATCATGGGGGATCAAGGGACGTGTTTTGGGGGAGCAACCGCTTCCTCTCAGCTACTTTATTATTGAGGAAGGGGTTGCACCCCCAAAACGCGTCCATTGATCTCCCGTGATGGCAGATAGCACATGTTGGCACACTGTGTGCATCCTCCAAATTATGCTTTTCGACAAATCTTTTAAACATTTTGAACATTGGAGCACACAAAAAAACAAAGGGATTGTGAGGGGTTTTAAACTCGCCCCAAAACATCAATGATGTTTTTATTTTTTTGAATAACATCATTGATGTTTTTATTGAGGTTTTCCAATTCTAAATTACACCCCATGATCTCCCCGATCAGGATCTGGGCACTTTCTGATGTGAAAGGATCTGGATCCACAACATCACGATCACCTAAAAAGAGAGAAACCCAAAAAAAAGGTATCAAAACAATGCCGTCATCCATCTCTTACCTGAGCCTGTGGTCGCAGACACTCACCTGTTGTGGTGACAATTTCCACCACGTCTTCTTCCTCCTCCTGCACTTCTTGGGTTGGTGGGACCTCACCTTCTTCCAGAGGTGGGGGGTCTGTGTTCTCCTCGGATGAGGGGTGTCCTCCGAGTCTTTTCTCCCCTATGTCAAACAAAAATGGTATACTTAGCACACAGTGATTTGATGGCAGAACTATAATTATAAAACATTGCTTGGAAGTGGGGTACAATTGTCTATTTTGGCAGAGTTCCAAAATGTGGCATTTTCAGTGTCCTTTGTCAAGCTTCAATACTTTACCTGTTTGGTACAAGCTTCACAGATGTAGCCCCCCCTATAGTATACACTGGAGCGCCTGTGTGCCCCCCCTAATAAAAAGGGGGTTCTTGTGTCCCACACTAGTGCTCCAGTGTCCAGATGTGAAAACAGCTGCTCAGTGTCCTCTCCTTACACAGAATCTAGTTTGCATTTCATTCTAGTAACAAAGCCATCTACACAACCAAAATAGTTTATGACAAGTAGGGCGTAAAAATTGTGGCCAAATGCATATGGCCTAAACAATGGTGTTTTATAGGCCGAAAGAAAAATGTTTGATACGAACGAATAATGTACCCATGAACATGAAATTTGCCATGTAAAAATGTAGACTTGTAAGAAAAGCACATGGAGCAGCACGAACGTAATAAACATAAAGAATAGGAACACAGGACAACTACTTATTTTTTTGCAGCACTCTCCGGATCTTTCTGTACTTCTCATGTTCTCTTAATTTCAGGTCCGACCACTGCTTCCTGAGCTGATCTTTCGATCGTCGTACCCCGAAATGCCGGTGCAGACTCTTGACCACTTTCGCCATGATCTTGGCCTTTCTGACATTGGGGTTGTGGTAAGGCCCATACTTCCCCTCATAGTCGGCCCTCTTCAGGATGTCCACCATCTCCAACATCTCCCCAAAGGACATATTTGAGGCCTTAAATCTCCTTCTGGATCGTGACGTTTCAGGCTCTGGGCTTTCCTCCTCCTCCTCCTCGTTGCTGTAATTAGCACGCACCTGCTGTGTCTCCGCCATGTGCTTTTCCCCCACTGCGCCGAACGAAAAGGGGTGGGGAATAGACTATAAAGAACGTCAGGGGCGGGCGGAGCTACACGCATGCGCAGTGTGTATAAAGCGTAACACGTGTGCGTATTACGTACGATCTGTGAGCGGAGGAAGGAGCATCGAAATCGCCGATCGTGATAACGAAGGTAAGATCTAAACTTGGGCCTATACTGATTCGAAATTGAAGCCTATATTGTAACAAGATTAGGAGAGTTTGCCCTGACCTTAGGGTTTGTCTTGTGTTGTGTCTTGCAGAGAAAATGGATGGCTTCAATGACCACAATTTCCTCCCCCTGTTCATAGACAAATACAGGGAGCTGCCCTGTCTGTGGCAGGTGAGACACCCCCATTATAATAATAAACAAAAGAGGCAGGCAGCGCTGGAGAAACTGCTGGAGTTGGTGAAGCCGGTGGTCCCCACAGCAACCATCCCCAAGCCTGAGGAGCACTTATCTTAAGGAGCGCAAGAAGGTCACAGATTCCCAGAGATCCGGAGCTGCAGCAGATGACGTTTATGTCCCCAGGCTGTGGTACTATGAGAGACTGCGATTTCTGTCAGACCACACTGAAGTCAGGGAATCCCTCTCCACCCTTCCTTCCACTCTTCCTTCCACCCCAGCTGAGGCTTCCGATGTCCAACCTGGGCCTTCCAGCCAGGAAGAAGTGGAGGAGCCCAGCTGGAGTCAGGTATAGCATTCTTCTACTGATTTCTGGTCAATAAATAAATGATGTTTACTAGATGTTATTATTGATCACTAATTGCTGATTGAAAAAAGTGTTTTACATATCAATAGACAGTAGTGGGCACCCAAATTGGGACAAGAATGAAAACTGCTGGGCTCAGAAGGATAGTCTATTATATTTTTTAACATTCAATTTGCAACAGTCAGGAGGTGAAAATTGTGTGTGATTGATGAATAAAAAACTAAAACTATGTCCTTTTTTCATACACAGGAAGACCTCGGCCAGGAGGAGGTTGTGGAATGTGGCAGTCAGGAGGAGGTGGGGATTAGTGGCAGCCAGGAGGAGGCGGGGCTAAGTGTCAGCCAAGAGAAGCCTGGGAGCAGTCGCAGCCTGACTGAATCGCAGGTTCCTCCCCTCCGCCTTCCATATAAAAGAGCGAGGAAGACGACTCCCATGCAGGATTCAGCGCTCAGGCTCATTCAGGAGGCTTCTGTGTCCCTCCGAGCCTTACCCACTCCTGAAGAGGCCTTTGCCTGCATGGCTGCCACCAAACTGCAGGGCATGCAGGAGGGTCAACGCCTCCTGTGTGAGCAACTTATTTATAAAGTCCTAACTAAGGGGGTGAGTGGGGAACTAACACCCAAGACCGACGTTATTGAGTTGGACCATCCTCCTCTTCCTGCTGCCACAACTCCACCACCAGAGCCACCGCGTGGAAGGAAGCGTGGAAGGAAGACAAGAGTGATGACCCTGGGTTCAGTCTGGTTTGACAAAAGCTGCAGTCTCTCGTATGACCACAGCCTTGGGGACACAGATGTCATCTGCTGCTTTCCGGATCTCTGGGACTTCTGGACCAGACTGCACTCCCTTAGATAAGGACTCCTCAGGCCACCAATTTTGCTTGAAAATAGTTGATGTCTGCCCTGGGGGTCCAAGGCTTCGCCAATTTCTGCAGTTTCTCCAGCTTTGCCTCCCTCTTTGTTTAGTTGTGAGCCCTTAATAAAAGTTATTATTTTGAAAATTATACTCTCCTATGTGTGTTTTCATCCAAAAAGGACAGTTTGTTGTTGACGATTCAGGTACATTTCTAACATAAAATGTGAAATTAACAAGGGACAACACCACCAAACAATCTTCTACAGATTAAATAGAACAACATATCAATTGTGTTGTGGTAACTTGACACAAAAAACACACACAAACATTTTCAGGAGTACAAATAAAAATCCCCCCCCAAAAAAAATAAGCCTTGAAAAAAAGACAAACCAAAAAAAAAATTATCGGCCTTAAAAACCAAAAAAAAAACAAAAAAAAACAAAATAATGTTGTCAGATGTGACAAATCAAAATATATTGAGGGAATCCCAATAAATAGTTAAGAAATAAGTTTGTGAGAAGTGTGTGTGAATATGAGCAGCAAAACTACTTAATTCTTGTCACATTATAAAGAAGAAGAGAGTGCGCTGTATTAAACCATTTTTAACATTGCAGCGTGACGAAAGTGCTGTATCCATTGCGAACGCTAAGTTTACCAGACCGAGCTGTTCCGTGTCGGAATTTCTTCTGAGCATGCGTGGCACTTTGTGCGTCGGAACAGGCCACACACGGTCGGAATTGACGCGATCGGACTTTGTTGTCGGAAAATTTTATCTCCTGCTCTCCAACTTTGTGTGTCGGAAAATCTGATGGAAAATGTCCGATGGAGCCCACACACGGTCGAAATTTCCGACAACACGCTCCGATCGGACATTTTCCATCGGAAAATCCGACCGTGTGTACGGGGCATTACAGTTAATGATGTAGTGCCCTACTAGTTAGGCTTAGGGTTGCCACCTTTTCTTCAAGCCAAACCCGAACATTTTAGCAGCCTGGGACACCGTTGGGTGCCCCAAGGAGAGTAGTAGTGCGGTGCGCATAGCGTCCCACAGCACACAGTGAGTGTGGCTAAATTGCTCTTGCTGACATCATCGCCCTGCCCCCCAGTGATGTCGAACCTGCCCCCAGACAGCCACCCACAGCTCCCAGACAGCAGCAGAGTTGTGTGTGACTATCTTGGTTACTTGGGGAGCCACAGCCCAGTCTGAATAATGTGTCTGGGTTTCTATCTGTCTGAAACCTGGACACATGGTTCAAAACCCAGCTGAACCTTAATCAGGGCCTAGCCTATCCCTAGGGAGGTGTGCCCAGATGGTAGTTTGACAGCTGATAAATGGTCTAAAGCCTTGGAGAGATTGTTTTCCCCAGCAAGGAGAAGTTCACAGCCTTACAGGTGGATGTTATCCCTCTGAGGTAAGCCTTGGATTGTGCTGCTGTGCACCTGGAACTGGCTGTAGGACTTTACCAAAGGGATCTAGTCTTGAGAAGGTTTTTTTGCACTCACCGGGAGGTGTCCAGAGTGAGCTGGAAGACAGTAGCTGTTCTGGGAACTTGTAAGTAATGATCCTGAATTGATTCCTGGCGACTGTGTGCTTTTGGGATATAAGTGCCAGAGGTAACTAAGGCAGCTCTCATAGGTTCTCAGATACTGTCCATTCATTGTCCTCAGCAGTAGGTAAGGTAAAAAAAGATTTTTAATAGTGCACCCTAACCCCCACTAAATACTCACCTCAGCCAGATCTCGGTCCAGCAATGTTCTCATTTGCATCAGCTTTTCTCCCCTCTCCTGACTATCATAGGCTTGGCTGAGAGCAGCGGGAGCCATTAGCTCCTACTGCTGTCAGTCAAAACCTGTGAGCAGGGGGCTGGGTTGAGCCAGGCTGTGTGTATAAATATATGGAAATAACCCAGCTCGGCTATTTTACTTAAAGTGGATGTAAACCTGAATTATTTATTTATTTATTTATTTATTTTTAATATCATACTGTAGAGTATAAGATTTCCTATCATTTGAGCCCAGTCTTGCCACACAGAGTTAATCCATCTATGAGCAATCCTCTTTTATTGTTCAGTGAGAAAAATCTTGACAAACTGAGAAAAACTTTGTCAAATACTCCCCCTTGCTGTGAGTGACAGGTGATTTACATCTCGTGCACTAGCCTAAGACACCGGCATTATTTTTTAATTCGCTCCCCCGCTCCTTTCTTCAGCAGCTCTGCAAGGATTGGCTGTTCCACACCTCAGCATGATTTGGCATGCTGAAGTCATATGGTTACTTTCCTGTCTTTTCACTGGATGTTAGAGATCATAGCAGAAGTTCAGTGTTAGAAATACACAGGAGAAAATGCATATTGACAAGGGGAGTGTAGAGGTGGGCGGGGAGTCTACTGACATCATGACTCCACCCACCGAGCTCCAGACAACAGACCCACCCACAGAATCTGCAGTTTTTCGGGTCTAATAACAGACAGAGGGGAGACATATGACAGGTAGAGATACATGAAGGAGGCATGTATATCCTTATAGATAACCCCTATGGCAGTAGTTTAGAAAGGATGGCATTGGGTTTACATCCACTTTAAGGCCCTTAGAAATTACTTCCAGACTTTATGTAGCATTACCCCCAAGAGAGCCATTGGAAATTGCCCAGGTTCTTTTCCCAGTAGATTGCCCCACAGCCATGCACATCACAGTCACTCTTTGCCTCAAAAAATAGTCTAGGAGTGTTCTTTTTGTTGTTTTTAGTTGAATGTGAGCTGAATTGAATTGAATGTGATACTCCAAAACAATTGTACAGGTTGATGACAGTAAACTCCTTTCTGTAAAGCTAAAGCCAAAGTCTTTACACAAGTGTAGCGCTGACAATATTAGTTTCTAGTTATATGTAATGCTGTAAGGTTAATAAGTTGGTATATGGCGCCATCTAGCGGCCAAAATATATAATTGCAGCACCTTTATATTTCATCACTTGGGAAGTGACATGGAAGTGTTTTATTGTTTACTTCTGGACATTAACTTGACCTACCCATGATGCCCGTTAACTCCCATAAACATTGGGAGAACTGAACTGCATGGTGGGAAGACTATAAAAAGGCTGGGAGCAGCCATCTTAGGTCTCTTGTTCCTGGGACGCGTGGCCTGCCAGGAGGGCTCTGTGGGTGTGTGTGTGTCCCACAGAGCTGCGGCCTACCCTGTGCAGAGCGGAACAGCAGCCAGCGATACTGCCTTAGATCACAGCAGGCTGGAACAGCAGAAGTGATCGTTTCAGAGACCCGTGAAGGAGGTAACCGATTCCTGGTCGTTAGTGAACGGAACAGCGTAGCAGCGCGGCTGTAACTTCAAACAGGCTGAGGACTCGTGGAACGGAGACAACCATTCGTCTGGATTCAGTGTGGTGAGAGGGCTAACGCCCAGAAGTTTGCGTCACACTACACATATTTATATTGATTGCAAAGTGTTGCTGGGACTGATAGTCCCATGGAACAAGTTCAGAGAGAAAAACATCATACTTGCACAGACCTTAAATTAGACTTCATTACCTAGGAATTGACATGGAATATTTACCTGGTTGCAATTACAATCGTGCATCATTCTACACCATTTCTTTTGGTCACAAGCCCTGTGGATTACAATTATTGATTCTTTAGCTAGCAGAAGACTGAAGATAACAGGTCTATTTCTATCAACACAAGGCCTTGCCTTTAGTCGAAAATAGAGTGACTGCACTGTCAAAGCAAGGGGAGCTCCCTAGTGAATTAAAACTGTGGGGTGTTAATATTCCTGTGTTTTTTGTGTTTGCTACAGTGTGCTGAAGGTGGGAAGGTGTCCAGAGTTAAGGCGTTGTCACTTCGAGCACTGGTCCCACCTGGAGACACATTAATAGGGGGTCTATTCAAGAAAACCATATATATGTATATGTACTAAGATTGATGTGAATATTCACTGTGCTTTCATGTTACGTTTGCGTGACAGTATAGTCATTGTAATTACTGTTAATATCAGTTCAGTAAAAGAAATAATTTTGGTTAACTCCAAATTTTTGTGTGCAGTGTTGTTTTTCTCCTGCAGGTGGTGCAACAAACACCCAGGTAGAGGTATATATAATTGTAGTACATGTATGGTGAGCTATAATTTGTATCAGTACTATTACAACACTGCACTACAGCTGTGTCAAGGGGATTGAAACAGATTTAGAAGGGATCAGAGAACAGGCCCGATCAATATCAGCAGCTCCTTCGGTGGTAAGTGCTACACAAGAAAAGTGTGGACTTGGTTTTGTAGTAGAAGCAGTTAAAAGGGTAAAAGCTTCTTTTTTAACCACTTGTCTACCAGGCACGAACACCCCCTTCCTGCCCAAGCCATTTTTCAGCTTTCAGTGCTGTCGCATTTTGAATGACAATTGCGCGGTCATGCATCGCTGTACCCAAATGAAATTTTTATCATTTTTTTCCCCACAAATAGAGCTTTCGTTTGGTGGTATTTGATCACCTCTGCGTTTTTTATTTCTTGCGCTATAAACAAAAGAAAAATGACAAGTTTTTTCCTCAGTTTAGGCCTATA
Organism: Aquarana catesbeiana; assembly: GCF_042186555.1. Taxonomy (NCBI): domain Eukaryota; kingdom Metazoa; phylum Chordata; class Amphibia; order Anura; family Ranidae; genus Aquarana; species Aquarana catesbeiana. The sequence continues at coordinate 216,209,003 of NC_133330.1, forward strand.
TGTATTCTTCACAATAAGCGTATATTGATTGGTTTGCGCAAAAGTTATAGTGTCTACAAAATAGGGGATAGATTTATAGCATTTTTATTATTTTTTATTTTTTTACTAGTAATGGCGGCAATCTGTGATTTTTATCGTGACTGCGATATTGCGGCGGACATATCAGACACTTTTGACACATTTTTGGGACCATTCACATTTATATAGCGATCCATGCTATGAAAAAGCATTGATTACTGTGTAAATGTGACTGGCAGGGAAGGGGTTAACACTAGGGGGTGATCGAGGGGCTAAATGTGTGTCCTGGGAGTGATTGTAACTGTGGGGGGAGGGGACTTACAAGTGGAGGAGACCGATCCGTGTCCCTATGTACAAGGGACACACCATCGGTCTCCTCTCCTCTGACAGGACATGGATCTGTGTGTTTACACACACAGATCCACGATCCTGCTCAGTTACTGGGCAATCGCGGGTGCCCGGCGGACATCACGGCCGCCAGGCACGCGCATCGGGTCCCCAGCGACGCGACCGGCGCCCTAGTGGCCCGAGAAGGAAATCACGTCATATGACGGCAGCCCAGAACAAGAGCTGCTTCGTCCTGCCGTCATATGACAGTGGGCAGGGCGGGCGGGCGGGAAGTGGTTAAAGCAACAAGAGCAGAGTCCCTTAACAAAGAGCTAGATTGACAGAGTTTCTTAGGACACCTGCCAATGTCCTTTTTAAACAAACACACAGCCAGTTCTTGAACACCAGAGGGGTGTCAGCAGCCCAAAGGTCTCTAAGATGTCTCACAGCAGCAGTGCCGGTGCTACCACTAGGCAAACTAGGCAGCCACCTAGGGAGCGCTGCTGCCTAGAGCGCCCCGTCACTGGTGTTCCTACTCTCTTCTCTCTGCAGCAACCAACTAAGTCTCAGCATCAGCAGGCAGTCACCGATCCGTTTGCACATAGTGTCAGAGGCGCAGTGGTGGCGGAGGACTGTGTCTGTGTCCTGACTCCCGAATTAATGGAAGCAAGCAAACATTCATGATGGGCGCAGGTAGGCTGCATTGATGGTCGCAGGTAGGCTGCATTGATGGGCGCAGGTAGGCTGCATTGATGGGCGCTGGAGTCTGTACGCACAAATGTCCAGGGAAAGTTGGTTGCCTCCTTCCAACACCTATGCAACACCTTACTTCTGTGATACCAGACTAGATCTTCAGATGACAACCCCTTGGACAGCTTTCTGCAGCTTCAGCATCTAGGGCCCTCCTCAGGCCTTATTAACACCAACATGGCAGCACTGCCCAGAAGGTAGCAAACCCTTCAGGTTGGACTTCCCCTCTGTAGGCAAAGATCTTGAAGCTCTGTGTCACAGAGTATTTATACTCCCAGCAGCCTTCAGAGCCATCCTCTCTGTGATTCGCCAGGGCTGTATAAATATCAATGCTGTTATTTGTATTGCGCCACACCTATGTTCCAGAGAGTTCTACTGTTCTCTGGAAAGCATTGGAAGCAATCAAACCAGCAGCAGCTGAATCACTGAACTAGCCTAACTAATCACATGCAGCTGCACTGATTACAGTGAGCTAGAACTACATTTGCCTAAGGCTATGTTTCCACTAGTGCGTCCCCAAAGTCGCGCGATTTTGCCGCGATTTTTTACCGCGATTTTACCGCGACTTTTTACCGCGATTTGAAGCAATGCCTGTATCTATGGACCTCAAGTCGCATCAAAGTGGGACCAAAGTAGTGCAGGGACTACTTTGAAGTCGCTGCAACTTGAAGTCGCACAGATATGAACGGTACTCATTGGAAATCATTGGAAACAATTTGTCATGCGACTTTTCAGTCCCAAGTCGCATGAAAAGTCGCACTAGTGGAAACAGAGCCTTACCCAGCAATTGCAGCCACACTGATTACAGTGAGACAAGGTACACTTATCTAGCAATAAAAATACAGCTTCACTGAACACAGCGAGCCAGAACTAAAACTATATAATCCTAACACCTACCTAGGAATGTGCTACATTTATATTTAATTGCCCAAATACCAAGCTACCTTCCCAGTGTCTGTTATGCAGTAAAACACCCATTTATTAAAAGCCTGTTTTTAGAAGTAGTGCCAACTTTAGAATTGTAAACAAGCCAGAGTTGCCAACCCAAATTTATATTCCTATGGACAACTGCCAAAAAATGACAGGCCTCTCAAACTTTTACGGACACACCACTGTAACTCTGGATTGCCCATAATGACTGTAGTGGCATTATATATTAACACATAATAATAGTGTGTGACAGGTTTGAATCTCAGATGGCTTGTCATAACACTGCAGGGTACTTGCTGCCTGGCATACAGAGAAAACTGCACTGTTCGTCTTTGCCAAATAAATACTCAAAACTGTATACGAAAGAATATGTAATCAGAGCTTTGTGCCTAATAGAAAACACATTCTAACTTAGTAGTGACACATTCTAAAAGCTTATGCTATTCTGTTCTGATTGCCAGTTTTTCATCTTTTATTGGGTCAAATAGATATGAAAAATTCTCGGTAGCAAAAAAAAAAAAAAAAAGAAGGAAAACAGCCTAGCTGAGTCTTTTGTTCTATACTAGTGCAAATAGCAATTATGTAGCACTCTAATTCAATTCTACAAAATTTTAGTTAAGATTAAAGAGGAACTGCAGTCTGCTCACATAATTTGTAATAAAAAAACTTTGCCATTATGAATCTTCCCTTGAACCACTTTGCATATTATTTTATATATACTGTGATCCTGTACTTGCCAAATATGCTGCAGAAATCTCCCTCCACTAAGTCTAGCTGCAGCCATTTTAACTGTGGGCAGCTGAAGCTGCTGCCTGTTCACTTCCTGAAATTACACAGACACACAGAGGCACACCTCCAGCTCTGCAACCCTGCAGCTCTCATTTGACCTCTTATGACTCATCCCCCCTCCCTTCCTGGCAAACGCTCACAAGAGTGAGAGCGAGCTGTGCATGATGTCATAAGCCTAGGCTTTTTACCAGACAAGAAACAAGAAGTGGGCTGTATAAGATATTTACTGGCAGAAAAAAAATGTTTTACTATCCAAAGTTAAAGCAACAAGGGCAGAGGATTTAATAGATGGAAAGTTGAAAATAAAATTACTGAAGGTCCACTTTAACATTGTTTTGATTGCTTACCATAGCTAAGTGTTCTCTGCATAAATCTCTTTTCTATAGTGTCCTTATAGATTTTAAGTGTTGTTGCATTTTGCTGTTTTCATTAAAATATGTGTTATGGTATTATGCCAGCATGCAATAGAATTGGGTTAAACTTGAAACAAGTATTTGTATTCTTTCAGTTTAACCTTGGAAGCCTTTATTTATTATATGCCTCATTTGCAGGACACCTGGGGCTGTAATAGAGTTTTCTCATCTAGGCTCTATTACTAAAAATATAAAGGTTTCCTTCTTATGTGGCAAATGACCCTTTTGCTCATTTATAAAAATGGACTTGTCAACGCTATGGGAAATGAAGGGCCCATCTCCCCGATCGCCTTATTAGGTCATCTTTCCCATTTTTCCGAATCACTTTTATGTGGTGGTTAGATAATGGATAAATGCTGAGTGAGGTACAAAGTGCCTTCAGCTTATAATAAAATTACCTGGCGCTCATTCCCTGACCTGTTCTTGCTGTGCTCCACTGGGTGTCATTGACACTCCTTGTATTCCTGTGCTGTAAGCGTTGCTGTGAGAACCTACTGACATCTAACTCTGCTCTCCCCCTTGATTTGCCAGATAAAAGAACCCTTTGTGACAAGCTTTGGCAGGTTTTATTGTCTCCAGTGAATCATTCATAAAGTGCATGGTCTTTGGAACAAATTCTTCATTTTCTAGCTGCCAAACTGATCTTTTCAAAAGAAACACATAGATCTTAAGAGGCTTTCAATAATTCAAAGCTTTGAGTATGCAACTTCTTCACTCAGCTTCTGCACGACTGTATACTGCTCACAGCAGGTTCCTTTACAGGACAGGCTAACATGAAAGAATATTTACCGTTACAAATATTAAAGGGGCTAATTTAGGAAAACACAAAAATAATGGAGCAGAAAGGGTGTGTATTGGTACCCCCGTAGGGGCTGCTGAGTGATGTGGCCCAACTGTCACCCTGCCCAGCCCGGCATTCACTTCCAGACACTCCAAAACAACAAACAAGTCCACCAGCTTTGTTTTTGTATGTTATTGAGGGATTAGAACTTCTTGCATAGTATGGGACCATTCAGATATTCTCCTCCTGCACAACTCTTTCTGCAGACTATCTCTCCTTCTCCCTCCAGCACAATTCTTCAGGTGCAGCTAGCACATGGTTAGGCCTTTCTCTGGTTTCAGCCAGGCCTTAGCAAAGTTCCTTATTACAGGCAGAGACCCTGGGCCTAGGGTTGCCACCTGCCCGGGATTAACCCGGACAGTTCAGGTTTTGAATCGTGTCTGTTTTTCAGACCACCGGAAACCTAAACATGTCATTCAGACCAGTCTCTGGCTTCCCAGCAGGGTTGCTGTCTGCAGTTGTCTAAGCCGAGAGTGTAATGTGTTCTCAGTGTCCCCCCTTAAATCAGGGTTCCCAGAGCATCCCTTAAGTCAGAGTTCCCAGAGTTCTCCCTTACATCAGTCTGCAGAGTCCCCCTTAGAGTGTAAGGGAACTCTGCAAGTTCAGATGTAAATGGAGAACTCTGTGGATTCAGGTTTAAAAGGGGAACTCTGTGGACTCTGATGTAAGAGGGGACTCTTGTGATTAACTTCATATGATTATAAATGTTATTTAATCACAAAATATATGTACTGCATAGTATATGCTGTAAAAAAAAAAAATTGCTGTGCACCGCTAAAGTGTTCAGGTTTGATTTGAAGAAAGCCCACGTGGGCCCCTTTAGTGTAGCAAAAATAGGAAAGTCTTTAGTGCTAGCTGACCTTGATGGACTACTGATCCCAGTCAGCTCTTTGCAGACCCTGACAGCCCTCCTGATTGCAGCGGCCCGACTTCACTGCCAGTAACATTACAGTCTCTCCTGCTGGCTCTGCATCCGCCTCTGACTGCACACTCCCAGTCCTCTCTGGCATGCCTCTCCCAGCTCTCCCAACTGTGCCTGCCACTCACTGATACCTGGAGGCTTGCCCGGCAGTATTCCCCGCAGTCCTCTACTGGTCCTGTTCAGGACACCCCTTGGGTTATGCATACCTCCCAACTTTTGAACTTCAGAATGAGGGACACTTGAGGAAGGAAGTAACCTTGCATAGCGCGCTGCGGCAAATATGGGCGTGGTCAAACTTTTGACAGTGGGAGGAGCTTAATGGGCATCATTAAACAAAACTTGGGCTTCCTTGTATCTATAAAATATGCTTTTATTATTGTTCCACAAGCAAGAGTCTCATGGATACATACATACCCCAGCACATTCATTTAAAAAAAGATAAAAGAATGCAGTGTTTGAAGTGCATTACGTACAAAGTGCAGGGTTGTAGGATGAGCTATATACAGAGTGCAGGGTTCTGGCATGAGCTATATACAGAGTGCAGGGTTGTAGGATGAGCTATGTACAGAGTGCAGGGTTCTGGCATGAGCTATGTACAGAGTGCAGGGTTCTGGCATGAGCTATGTACAGAGTGCAGGGTTCTGGCATGAGCTGTGTACAGAGTGCAGGGTTCTGGCATGAGCTGTGTACAGAGTGCAGGGTTCTGGCATGAGCTGTGTACAGAGTGCAGGGTTCTTGCATGAGCTGTGTACAGAGTGCAGGGTTCTTGCATGAGCTGTGTACAGAGTGCAGGGTTCTGGCATGAGCTGTGTACAGAGTGCAGGGTTCTGGGGTGAGCTGTGTACAGAGTGCAGGGTTCTGGAGTGAGCTGCATGCAGAGTGCAGGGTTCTGGAGTGAGCTGCATGCAGAGTGCAGGGTTCTGGAGTGAGCTGCATGCAGAGTGCAGGGTTCTGGAGTGAGCTGCATGCAGAGTGCAGGGTTCTGGAGTGAGCTGCATGCAGAGTGCAGGGTTCTGGGATGAGCTGCATGCAGAGTGCAGGGTTCTGGGGTGAGCTATGTACAGATTGCAGGGTTCTGAGATGAGCTATGTACAGAGTGCAGGGTTCTGGGATGAGCTATGTACAGAGTGCAGGGTTCTGGGATGAGCTATCTAAAGAGTGCAGGGTTCTGGGATGAGCTATCTAAAGAGTGCAGGGTTCTGGAATGAGCTATGTAAACAGTGCAGGGTTCTGGAATGAGCTATGTGCAGAGTGCAGGGTTCTGGAATGAGCAATGTGCAGAGTGCAGGGTTCTGGAAAGAGCTATGTGCAGAGTGCAGGGTTCTGGGATGAGCTATGTGCAGAGAGCAGGGTTCTGGGATGAGCTATGTGCAGAGTGCAGGGTTCTGAGGTGAGCATATATACAGGGTGCATGGTTCTGGGATGAGCTATATACAGGGTCCAGGGATCTGAGATGAGCTATATACAGGGTCCAGGGATCTGAGATGAGCTATATACAGGGTTCTGGGATGAGCTATATACAGGGTGTAGGGTTCTGGGATGAGATATATACGGGGTGCAGGGTTCTTGGATGAGCTATATACAGGGTGCAGGGTGCTGGGATGAGCTATATACAGGGTGCAGGGTTCTGGGATGAGCTATATACAGGGTGCGGGGTTCTGAGACGAGCTATATACAGGGTACTGGATGAGCTATATACAGGGTGCAGCAGAGGCGTAATTAGAACCTTCAGGGGCCCTGGTGCAAGAAACCATGAAGGGCCCCCCGACCTCCAGCCTGGGCCATTCCCTTCGAGCCCAGAGCCCTTCCCACTGATCCCATCACCCTTCATGGTCCCACAGCAGATTGGGCCTGGCCATGGTGGCAGAAGGCCAGGGCCTAGTTGCAAGTGCAACCTTTGCTGGTAGTTCCACCAGTGGTGTCAGTGTGGACTGTGAATGGTGTCAGTCAGTAGGGCAGTGGACATGGTCAGTAGAGCAGTGGAAGTGGTCAGTATGGCAGAGAAAGTGGTCAGTAAGGTAGTGGACATGGTCAGTAGGGCAGTGGACATGGTCAGTAGGGCAGTGGACATGGTCAGTAGGGCAGTGGACATGGTCCGTAGGGCAGTAGACATAATCAGTAGGGCAGTGGACAGGATCAGTAGTTTTTTTTTATTGTTGTTATTTTATTTTTGTTATTATTTTTTACCATTATATTTTATCCATTTTATTTTTTAGAGTTTTTTTTACAGTTTTTGATGGGAGTTGGTGACAGTGGAGGGCAGTATGATGGGGTGGAGGGCAGTATGATGGGAGGGGGTGTCAGTGGAGGGCATTATGATGGGAGGGGTGGCAGTGGAAGGCAGTATGTTGGGGGCGGAGGCAGTGGAAGGCATTATGATGGGAGGGGAGGGGAGGCAGCGGAGGGCAGTATGATGGGGTGGAGGGCAGTATTATGGGAGAGGAGGTAGTGGAGGGCAGTATGATGGGAGGAGGCGGTAGTGGAGGGCAGTATCATGGAAGGGGGGGTTAGTGCAGGGCAGTATGATGGGAGGGATGGTAGTGGAGGGCAATATAATGGGAGGGGGTTTAGTGAAGGGCAGTATTATGGGAGGGGTGGTAGTGGAGGGCAGTATGATGGGAGGGAGAGCAGTATGATGGGAAGGGTGGTAGTGGAGGGCAGTATGATGGGAGGGGTGGTAGTGGAGGGCAGTATGATGGGAGGGGTGGTAGTGGAGGGCAGTATAATGGGAGGGGGGTTAGTGGAGGGCAGTATAATAGGAGGGGTGGCAGTGGAGGGCAGTATAATTGGAGGGGGGCAGTATGATGGGTGGGGGTGGCAGTGAAAGGCAGTATAATGGGGGGGGTTAGTGGAGGGCAGTATAATAGGAGGGGTGGCAGTGGAGGGCAGTATAATAGGAGGGGGGGCAGTATGATGGGATTGGGGCAGTATGATGGGAGGGGTGGTAGTAGAGGGCAGTATATTGGGGGGTAGTGGAGGGCAGTAAAATGGGAGAGGGGCAGTATAATGGGGGGGTAGTGGAGGGCAGTATGGGGGGACTGTACAGCATGACTGGAGAGGGGCAGTGTATGGGAGGGAGCAGAGTGACCATGAGTGTACTCAGAGTCAGGGCAGTGCAGGGAGCATTTCTCCTACCTTTATTCCAGCGCAGGAACAGCCTTCGGGGAAGACCCGGAGTCGGGGGCGGAGTCAGGGGCAAATCCGGGGGCGGAGCTTAGGCGCGGAGAGGAATCCTCCTTTGGCTAAATGCTGGGGCTCCACTCAGGGAAGACCCGGAGTCGGGGGCGGAGTCAGGGGCGGAGCCTGTGGCGGAGCTTAGGCGCAAAGAGGACTGCTCCTTTGGCTAAATGCTGGGGCTCCGCTCTCCTCCTTGTCGTGACGTCACTGGTTGTTAGACGCCAGGCGGGCCATGCCTAGCAACCAGTTGTTTTGGCAGTGAGCCAGGCAGCGTCTGGGGGTGAAATGAAGCGGTCTCGGCCAAAACTAGTACAGCGGGCAGTGAGGGACAGCGGCAATACGGCGGCAATTTTTAGGGGGGCATCAGATCGGCCAGTGGGGCAATTCCGGGACATTGTATTGTCCCGGAATGAAGGTGCCCGGGACGCGGGACAGACCTCCCACAGCGGGACTTTCACGGGCAATCCGGGACGGTTGGGAGGTATGGGTTATGTGGGGTTCCTGTTCAGTTCCTAGCCCCTGGCCCAAGGTCACCCCACCCCCCAGACTGGGGGGCTCCCTCCAAGGCCCTAACAGCCTAATACTCCTTCTTCAGTTCTTCCACCCAAAGCAGAAGGGAGGTAACCGAAAGATGATGCAATCTGTGAATCGCCAGCCTACTCTGAGCCACTCCCAGCCCACACAGATCAAAACAAAACTAGGCCTGCCTAAATTTACCTGCACTACAGGAGGGTGCTACACTCACCCCCACCAGAAATCAGCTTGTCCCTCAGCTGAGGAATTTAGAATTTTGAAAAATATGGCTTTTGGGCCCAGGAGCAAGGCCATCCCATAAAATAAATTGGAAGGGAAAAGGGAAATCACTTGGATGGGGGAAAAACATGTACAAATAAATATCAGTAGAAAATTAAAGACATCTGGTTTTGTACAATATATACATTACTGATTACAGGTTCCTGTAGCTAACAGGTATATCACACAACATAAATTGGTGAGCCAGAGCATCTCTCCCCGGAGAGGGATACTCTGCCCTAAAAAAAAAAAAAAAAATCAATAAGGAAACTTGACTCACTCCAGCCAGAGGGGAGGATTGACAGCTGTCCCGTTCCTGAAATTCCTGAAAAACAACAGAACACAGTATCCTACTCTTCAAATCTATCTTTACACTGTACATAATTTCTGTTGGGAGGTAGTTAGCATCCTGCCAAACAGAAACATCAAAGCAACAAAGCACATACATCACTCTTATTTTTTTTTTGTCAGAAGGGGGTTATAACCGAACAACAGAACAAATAAAAAACGTCACTGGTTATAGCATGTACAAAAATTGAGCAGCTTCTGATGGGTGGGGCCTCTCCTCAAACAAACAGGCTCCCAAAGAATCAGTGAAGGAACAAATTTCCCCCAAGTGTCCTTGCAACAGACAGTCCTTCCATCGGGCACATAGGGTGGCAGGCTAGTTTGTTCCTGCAAATCAGGGAAGAAAAAGAAATAAGCACAGTCTGCCACTCCTGCAGTCCAGTAACTTATCTCCTAAGCATAGAAGCAGGGATCGGGCAATCTCCTCCAGTTCCCTCCTTCTTATTCCCTGCAGACCAAATGGCTCTGCACAGACCGACCCGCCCTGAACACGAGTATCTGGTCCCTGTATATGGTCCGGCCAAGCCTCTATTCCTCCCAAATTTTTTTTAAAGTGGGTCCAGGCCTCACTGTCTGGCACCCGCAATGGCTTGGGGACATGCAGATAGTCCCAGATTAGGTCGTCCTCCCATCCTCCCCGGGAGTTCTCTATGACGTCCATAATCTGGGGAGGTAAATAGGGGAAGTCCAGGCCCCACTCCAAGGCTACCCTTCTCTGTACCTTTCGCTGGAATCAGGAGAATCTAGGCAAATCCCTAGGATTCCCCTTTCCTGGCAGGACTCTGGCATTCAGGGCCCGGATGACCCACTGCTGATAGGTGGGCACCCTGATCTGGGTGGTGGAGGACTTGTTCATAAAGAGTTGCCTGCTGCTTGTCAAAGTTCCTGCTGCCTGTTCAGGTCCCACCGCTAGCTCTAGTCCATCCCACTGTCAGGGACATGAGATTCCCCAGTCTCCCACTCCTCTTCAGAGTCTTCACTAGGGGACGACCACTCCGCCAACCTCTCAAGAGACCTGAACTCGGCTTGAATTCTGGGGGAACCCCAATTAATGTACCCTGTCCAGCTCACCTGAAGGCGCACCTTCCTCTGGTAATGGCTCCCTCCAGACTGAGGTGGCAAGGGATTTAGAGCTGGCTGGCTTTTCAGGGGCTGCATCTGGCTCCTGCACCATAATACTTGCAGTCCCCAGGTCCCTGGCCAGGCCACAGGTCACGGCAGTCTCTTCCCCACTGATGTCCTCTGTGTTCATGGAGGAGTCGCCAGGCTGCAACTTCCCTGCACCTTTAGAGGGTGATCCTAGGCCCTCTCCGGCCTTCCGGTTCTTCCGCAGCTGTACTTTACAGAGTCCTGTTGACAGGTCCACGCTGTAATACTGCGGCTCCTGCTGAACAGGTCCCAGTCAGGTGAGTGGCTACCCGCAATGACCACACCAAGCACAAGCAGTGGCCACTGCAGTCGGAATCTGCCACTCTGGACAGAGCAGGTAGAGTCACTCCACTCCATTGATCACTCCCAAGGCGAGTCCTCCACGAGGCTCCAGCTGGACATCAGTGTCTACCAGCGCCCGCTCCTACTGCAGCCACTGTAGGGTGGGCAATAGCCGACCACCCTCTGCCATTCTCTGCTTCCTCCTGGTGTTTGCTGCTAGCAGGAAACTTTTGGTCTCCTCCAGGGCATGGCACCACCCTCTCGCTTCCAGACCAGCTGGCACCATTAGAACTGATAAAATTCTTCCCTGGGCTGTAACTCCTTGTTAGATGAACTGTTGTTTGCAGGCATGCTGATGCTACCAGGACTTGCCCGGGCATGTCACCTGGCACCGACCATGCCCAAGCTACTGAAGGTAGATGATAGCTAAATTGTGCGTTTTTTGCCTGTAGCAACAATTAAGATGGTAGCCAATGCCTCCCTGTAGAGAACTGATATAACATAGCCCCCCCCCCCCCGCAGGCACCCACAGGCTGCTTCCGATTACCCTGGGCAACAGTAGACATTCTCAGGCTTACTTTACTGTCCTTAGCAGGAGTTTGGAGCAAAAGCTCAAGATGTCCAGCATTAGCATAATGCTGGATGTTTTTGTAATTCATAGGCGCTGTTACCCGGTGTGGTTGCCATGGGTGACAGCACATAGTGAACAGTTCCTGAATTGCAGGATTGGTACAAATGTCTGTCCCAGCACCGTTTGAGGCAACTGGGTAAGCAGGAACAATAAAGAGTGACAGTTCTCGCTGGTTGCTATGGACAACGGTACTTGTTATAGCACTAAAACAGTAGGCAGAGCACACAAGTCCGTACCTTAGGTTCGATCCTCAATGGTGGCGGAACAAAGCAGAGTTCCCCGGCTTGGTCAACCTTGGTTGCTAGGGGCAACGACTGGCAGAATACCCGTGAACAGGTGGTCCCGGAACGAACCCACCAAAATTAGTGGTACCCCCCGTAGGGGCTGCTGAGTGATGTGGCCTATCTGACACCCTTCCCAGCCCGGCATTCACTTCCAGATACTCCAACACAACGAACAAGTCCACCAGCTTTGTTTGTGTATTTTATTGAGGGATTAGAACTTGGATGGGGTTAAGGAATTCAGATGCCCAGAAAATGATTCTTCCATGGTATGGCACTATTCAGATATTCTCCTCCTGCACAACTCTTGTTGCAGACTATATCTCCTTCTCCCTCCACTCACCGACACCTGGCCCGGCAGTAATCCATGCTGTCCTCTCCTCCTCCTGTTCAGGACACCCCTTGAGTTGTGTGGGGTTCCTGTTAAGCTCCCAGCCTTTGGCCTAAGGTCACCCCCCCCCCAGACTGGGGGGCTCCCTCCAAGGCCCCGACAGCCTAATACTCCATCTCCAGTTCTTCCACCCGAACAACTCCTCCCCAGCTGGGCTGACTCGAGGTATTAAAGGAGGCCTGCCCCCTGCCAATCCAGGTTGGGTATTGGTGAGGGCTCTTTAGAACACCTCAGACAGCTCCACCTCTCTTCCCCTCCTTCCTTCTAGAATCCTCTAGAAGCAGAAGGGAGGTAACCGAAAGATGATGCTATATGTGACTCACCAGCCTACTCTGAGCCACTCCCGGCCCTCACAGATCAAAACAAACAGGCCTAGCTTTTAGCTAGGCCTGCCTAAATTTACCTGCACCTAAAAAAACCTCACTCTAGCACCTACACTAGATAGAGGGTGCTGCAGGTGCACCTATCCATACCCACTGATCAGAAGGTAATAAAGCCTTTAGGCCAGGTTCACACATATGCAAATTGGATGCAAATTTGAGTGTGACCGGCTCTCAGTTGGAGCCGGTCCACACAGCTCCGGGACGGCCACCGTTCGCATTTAAAAAGGGTCCTGTGTATTTTTGGTTCCGATTCAGGTGAGATTTTAGGCAAAAATTCGGACCTGATTCGCACCTGAATTGGTGAACACAGACGCACCGGACAATGCTGTTAGCCGCAGCCGCAGCATATGTGAACCAAGCTTTACTAACCAAGAGCGTGGTTTACAGAAGTGTAAAGTGAATATGGGTGGAGTAGAAATAGTAGAAGCAAATGTACAGTACCTGGACACATGAATACATGGTTATGGATACATAACACCCACAATTCCCTCTTACTGACACATTTTGAAATGTGAGGTATAACTGCATTGTGAGGGAGGTGGAGGTTTGACATCTAATTTATCTTTGAAGTCTAACTATGCCTGCACATATCAGTATGATCTGGTTTCCTTTTGTCTTTGTATGTCAAAACACATTACACTAACATGTCATGCTCAAGAAATGCAAGGTTCCAAGGTTTATTCACTGAATTTAATAGATCAAGAATAAGATATGCAGAATACTCCCTTTAAAAGTACTTAATTAGGGTGATTGTAATCTATGGAGCACAGCCACTGTCTTCTGCTAATACTGCCACTTTTTCATTTAGCTAGAATTAAAAGCGGTAGTAAAGTCAATAATGTATAAACCTGCTGACAGGCAGGCTTTTTATAACAGAAGAGACCCTAGAGGTCTATTCTGTCATAAATGCCCCCCTGCCTGTCAGCAAGTAATTTGATCTGAGCCGCACATGCGCAGCTCAGACCACATTTACAGCCCGCTGTGCGTGCCACAGCGATGTGATGTCAATCGGCTGAAGATGCAAAACCCGGAAGGCAGACCGGGTGAAGATGGAAGCAGCGGGGACTGAGGAGAGCTCTGACAGTGCATTGCTGGAGGGTTCTATTTGTAGGTAAGTCTGTCATAATGTACCAGTATGCAGTGCATACTAGTACATAATGACTTAAAGGAGAAGTACTCCTGTGAATCACAGGAATGCAGATCGTTCTCCACGCCTGTGACCCGTATTCAGCAGACAGCGGGTTGAAGTCCTCTGTCAGGTGACATCACAGAGTCGGTCCAGGCTCAGGAAAGATTGCGACCATACGGTCAGGATCTGCCCACATGCCTGGACCAGCATTTGGCTCAGCCTCTCAGCGAGCCGAGTGTGTGAGGTGGACAAGAGAGAATATGTTATGAGTAATCTACTTACTGTATATTACTGTAGATGGTAGACAAACTGATGTTAATTAGTGAATTAATAGTCCATTATGAATATATAAACAGAACTGTTAAATTATCTATTATTAGTTATTCTAAATCTTGATTGAGCCAACAAATGTACTTTATACGGGAACTGGTTGTCTCCTTATCAGTATTAAATATATACCATGCAAGGTAGGAATCAATATGTACCTTGATATTTATATGGATCATCAGTCCTGTGTCTGTCAGTTAAAAAGACCAATATACGATCATGTTTATTAAGATGATTTGATGCAACCAATGAATGTAATGACTGTTATGCCTGTCTGTATTAGACAAGAATGAGTTGAATGTAAAACATCTGAAATATCAACGGACAACATATCATATTTAAGTCAATGTGATTATGCACGCTATCCCTTAGTCCTTTATTTACACCGTAAACCTGTCTCTGCCCACTGTAAGTTAATCATTCATATTAGGCACCGTTGAGTATATAATTACATCCAATTTTTGGGAATTTCTTTTTGCTGTTCCTTATTGACTTTGCAACATAAAGTATACAGAATTTAACGGTCTTTCTTGGGTGTTGCAATTATCAAAAAACATTCCCAACAAGTTTCTTTAAAATGTATAAACATAAGTCTGTCTTTCCACCTTGTTCGCTTTCTGTTTGCCCTTCCCGGGGTGCGCCTGGCCCGAGCGGTTGCCCGGCACGGAAAGCCGCCCAGGATCTCCACCTGGGCGGCACTACAGGAGGTCACCAGGGCAATTTAACATCCACGCCCACCACCTCCATATTTCCACTCCGGTGGACATGCTCAGTCTGCCGGAGAGGCATTTCCATGTCGTTGGGACGGGTGTGCGCGACGTCGCCCCAACGTCACTGCGCTCGTGCATGTGCGGCAGGGGCGGCGCTGCGCATCCCCGTCTCAGGGGGCATCTATGAGGTTTCCCAGCTGACTGGCTCCACAACACAGCTGAGCGCAATTACGGCGCCAGCTGATTGGAGCCCGTCCATTACATAGACCAGCTTCACTCATTCCCAGCTAAGGCGCTCTACCTGCCGGATGCTGGGATGCGTGGTCAGCTGAATCCATATACTACTAAATTAAGGTATTTATCTACTCCTCTGGTTGTAAGAAGTTGGGATGCGGCTTTACTCCTTTTTGTTTTCCCTATGCAATCGTCATCTAAAAATATACATCTTTATTCGCTGCTCTTTTCCTGTTGCCTCTGAGACTGAAACATCAGTGTCTCCTGTAATTCAGGATCTGCACACACTGCTAGCCTAGCACCAGGTCCACTTTTGTAGACTATTTAGACTTTTTCCACACTTTCATTATTTTATATATATATATATATATATATATATATATATATAATTTTTTTTTTTTTGCTACTCTTCAAAAGAGTCTCATATGGTGGCAGTATTACTGTGTCAAATGAGTCAGTATTAATAAAAGAGTTATGAAGATTGCATTACTAACTATATATAATTCATATAAGATCTACACTTACCTGCATAGATCATACATATTTTTCTTGTAATGATTCTACAACGGTATTTTTATTAAAAAAACTTTGAATAAATTTACTCTATAATACAAGAAATTCATGTTATACAAATCCCAATATGTATTTAATAATCATCCACATTAGCCTGCCCACTAACTTTTTTAATGTCAACACAATAGAATATCCTCATACTTATGGTACTTATTTGACTTTTTTTTCACAGGGTTGCCTCTTTTAGCCCCAGTATATCGCTCTGGCCTGTACGCATCCGGGAGGGACAGGGGTAGGTGAAACCTTGTACCTCCTTGTGGAGACTTGTTGTCTATCAACACCTAGTTAAAATTACAATATTCAAGGAACAGCATCTATATCCACAAAAATACACTCGTTTACCATCCCTCTTAGCATGCCTTGCTTTTTCATGTGGTTTTTAAACCTTTCCTCAGAGTAACCAACGAAACATTCTCAGGTAGGTGATTAACTGATCATTTAACCTATAAACAGATATCCATTGACAATTCTATACAACAACTGATTGATTTATTATACGTTTTCAATTAATTTAGATGAACCCCTCTTTTCAATTATGCCCCTGAAGAAGATCTGAAATATTATGTACCCCGAAACGCGTCGGTCTTGAAAAGAGATTTTTTCTGTATACAACATCACTGTTGACTGATTTACACGAACTATGCCAATCATGTAATATGTTTTTGTTGCTTATAATGTCCACAATGTTTTTAGAAAATGAAATTCTTTATTAAATAAAAATATTTTTTTATCCTTTATATCAGTTTGTACTCCTCTACTGCATACAATTTATGTGCAAGTGCCGGGAAAATCCATTTAGGGGAACCCCATTTTTCTGTTGTATAAACAGAAAATAGCTTGTTGTACTTTAGACAAAAGCGCCTGAAGCTTCCCCTGCAAAAGTGGTTATTGTTACAAAATAGAATTCTTTGTTGGCGGACCAGTAGGTGGTGCTGTTTACAGTTCTTTGTTGCGGTAGTGTGGACGTGCGGATGCTGAGACAGCGTGGTATGTGGCGTGAGGGAGCTGTGGACTGTGACCCCCCCCTTCCCTCCCATTAAGAACGAGAAAGGCGGCGGGTGACCTGGAGACTGTGAGAGGTGGCGGAGGACCCGGAGACTGGGAGAGGCGGCAGGTGACCCGGGGACAGTGAGAGAGTCAGAGCTAATGATAGAAGTACTATTGTAGCAGATACAATCAAATCTAATAGTGATATTGTGGTCTTGAATAAATTCAAGATGGTAATGGATTACAGTATACAGCATAAAAAGTTTGAAAGGATTATAGCTAGGCATTGGCCCATTTTAAAATATGATCTTATTTTAGGACCACTACTTCCTAGTCGCCCCGAATTTATATACCGTAAAGCCCCCTCACTCCGAGATAACGTTGCTCCAGGAGTTATTAATCCACCTAGAATTATTGAGAATAAGCTTTTTAATTTCCTATCAGGATTTTAGGCATGTGGTCAATGTGCGAAATGCGTAAATGCTAAATTCAGTATTAAAAAACGAAAGGTTTTTAATTCATCAGTTACCAAAAACAGTATCCAATATAGGATCTTATCACCTGCACCACAGTAGGTGTAGTATATGTGCTTGAATGCGACTGTGGCCTGCAATATATAGGGAGGACTTCTAGGGCCTTGCATGTACAAGTAGGTGAGCATATAAATATTAAAAAGGGCCTCAAAACACATAGCGTATCTAGAGACTTTTTTTTTTTTTTTTTTTTTGCAAAATCTTTTTTATTGAGTTTTTCATTGATATACAAAATTAAGAGAAAATATTAACAGCTCTTTACATTGGATTACCAACCATAAGAATGAGAGTCAACATATAACATTAAACTCAAAAGGTCATAGTCCACAGTATCTGTGAAGCATGTAAACAAGGTAGTGCGGGAAGTCTTTATGATGATGGATCATGCATGCAATAGAAGGGTTACGATCCAAACTTTGATTCCTCCCCAGTGCACCATTTGTCTGACTCTACACCTTCACCGAATCACCTTGTGACACAACCTTTGTGTATATGCTCACCAGAGGTAAAAGTTAGATATGCCTGTGATATCTCTCCCAGGGATGATCTGCTCTGCTCCCGCTAATCGTGATCAGTTCTGAGGTAGAAGTCAGGTATGCCTGTGGTATCTCTCACCAGGGATGATCTGCTCTGCTCCCGCTGATGTCGGTCAGTTCTCCTTAGTCATTAGATTAGTGGATGTATCATACAAGGAAACAGAGTGGATGCTTGCCATAGTGTTATATCCTTTATTGAAAAAACAATCTCCCTGCTACAAATTACGCTTACCAAATAATAAAAAGTAAAAGCATTTAGGATAAAAGCAGCCTGTCCATAAGACAGCGTCAGCTCCCCGCTGGTCGGAAGAATGAACGTCCCGCCCACCTGGATGAGTCCCTTGATGACGTGGTCTGGGTCTGGCTGCTAGGCCGCCCTCTTGAGCTACTTAAACGGAATGGTCTGTTGCGTGGCCACGCCCTCTGAAGACGTAATGACGAAACGCGTCAGTGCGTGGCCACGCAACAGACCATTCAGTTTAAGTAGCTCAAGAGGGCGGGACCACTCGACACCGTCATCGCAGGCATCACCACATCCCCGCCCCCTCCTTTGTGGATAATGTAGAGCTGGAGCTCAGCTTCCTATCCATTCGCTATGGTTCTCTCTATGTCAACACTACCTTTATAGGTTGATACAATATATTACTACTTGCGTGCAATACTATACATTTAGTGTTTTGTCTAAAAATTATGATGTTACATTCTAAATTATCTCCAACTTAAAATGGGATAGTAACCCATTATTACTGTGATGCTGTCATCCCGCATATGTGTTGTATCTATATAATATAAAATTGTCCCGGAGAGAGTAGATCTGCGGCTGCCTGCCTCCCTGTCCCTGCACTGTCTGCACCAGGAGAAGTTGGAAGTAAGTAGTCTGTGCTGCCCATCAAACAAAGCTACTGTTGTGCCCACAGCCCATCAAAAGCTGCCACTGTGCCCATCAAAAGCTGCCACTGTGCCCATCAAAAACTGCCACTGTGCCCATCAAAAACTGCCACTGTGCCCATCGAAAGCTGCCACTGTGCCCATCAGACACAGCCACTGTTGTGCCCATCTGACGCAGCCACTGTGCCCATCAAACGCAGCCACTGTGCCCATCAAACGCAGCCACTGTGCCCATCAAAAGCAGCTACTGTGCCCATCAAACGTAGCCACTGTGCCCCACCTAAAAGCAGCCACTGTGCCCATCAAATGCTGCCACTGTGCCCATCAAACGCTGCACTGTGCCCATCAAACGCAGCCACTGTGCCATCAAACGCAGCCACTGTGCCCATCAAACGTAGCCACTGTGCCCCACCTAAAAGCAGCCACTGTGCCCATTAAAAGCAGCCACTGTGCCCATCAAACCCAGCCACTGTGCCCATCAAACGTAGTCACTGTGCCCATCAAATGCAGCCACTGTGCCCCACCTAAAAGCAGACACTGTGCCCCACCTAAAAGCAGCCACTGTGCCCATCAAAGGCAGCCACTGTGCCCATTAAAAGCAGCCACTGTGCCCATCAAACGCAGCCACTGTGCCCATCAAACGCAACCATCTCCTGTAGTATGTTTGCAGTCTATGATCATCTCTTGTACAATGTATTCAGGCTCTGACCATCTCTTGTACAATGTATTCAGGCTCTGACCATCTCTTGTACAATGTATGCAGGCTCTGACCATCTTTTGTACTATGTATGGAGTCTTTGACCATCTCTTGTACTATGTATGCAGTCTCTGACCATCTCTTGTATCATAACTGCAGTCCCTAACCATCTTCTGTAGCATGTTTGCAGTCTCTGACCATGTCTTGTATCATGTCTGCAGTCTCTGACCATCTCTTGTATCATGTCTGCAGTCTCTGACCATCTCTTGTATCATGTCTGCAGTCTATGACCATCTCTTGTATCATGTCTGCCGTCTATGACCATCTCTTGTATCATGTCTGCAGTCTTTGACCATCTTCTGTAGTATGTCTGCAGTCTCTGACCATCTCTTGTACTATGTCTGCAGTCTCTGACCATCTCTTGTACTATGTTTGCAGTCTCTGACCATCTCTTGTATCATAACTGCAGCCTCTGACCATCTTCTGTAGCATGTTTGCAGTCCCTGACTATTTCTTGTATCATGTTTGCAGTCTGACCATTTCTTGTATCATGTCTGCAGTTTCTGACCATCTTATGTATCATGTCTGCAGTCTCTGCCGATCTCTTGTATCATGTCTGCAGTCTCTGCCGATCTCTTGTATCATGTCTGCAGTCTCTGACGATCTCTTGTACTATGCCTGCAGTCTCTGACCATTTCTTGTATCATATCTGCAGCCTCTGACCATCTCTTGTATCATGTCTGCAGTCTATGACCATCTTCTGTAGTATGTCTGCAGTCTCTGACCAGCTCTTGTATCATGTCTGCAGTCTCTGACCATCTCTTGTATCATGTCTGCAGTCCCTGACCATCTCTTGTATCATGTCTGCAGTCTTTGACCATCTCTTGTATTATGTCTGCAGTCTCTGACCATCTCTTGTACTATGTCTGCAGTCTCTGACCATCTTTTGTATTATATCTGCAGTCTCTGACCATCTTTTGTATTATGTCTGCAGTCTCTGACCATCTTTTGTATTATGTCTGCAGTCTCTGACCATCTCTTGTACTATGTCTGCAGTCTCTGACCATTTCTTGTATCATATCTGCAGTCTCTGACCATCCCCTGTAGTATGTTTGCAGTCTCTGACTATCTTGTTCTCTTTATTGTTAAGAGATCATGGGAGGATCCCAGGTTAACAAAGACTCCTTAGGGGAGCATATCTGTGTTTGAGTCGTTGCCATAGAAACATTTGCAAAGGGGAGGAGTTAGTAAGATGACCACGCCCCCGTGGGGGCGCCCAAAATATTTCTGCACCCAGGCGACTGTGACCCTAGATCGGCCCTGGGGAGAGGTTAAGTTCAGGAGAAGCTGTGCTCAAATTTATAATGACAGGATAATGCAACATGATAATAGGTGGGTCAATATACTAACAGACTAGAGACAAATTGTTAATCTAGGAATTGGTTACTGCATCTGCTGCCGTGGTATTATCATCTAACCAACAGGTCCATACCTTTTCAAATTTTTGTGGGCAACCCCTGCCTGAGTAGGTGGCTTTATAAAGGGGTAAACTGGCATTCACTAGGTTTTTCCAGAACCTGACAGAAGGGGGAGAGGATTGTTTCCAGTTCATCGTAATTGCCTTACGAGCATAGTATAATAGCAGGGATATGAGTATTTTCCTGGCTCTAAGCATTGACATTTGTTCCACCAGCCCCAGCAGGCAATATTTAGGATCATAAGGAATACAAGTTTTAGTGACCTTAGCAATCACCTGGAGTACTTCTTTCCAATAGTGTTCGATTGCTGGGCAAATCCAGAAAATGTGAAAAAAGTCCCCCGGTTGCTAGGAGCAACGCCAGCAGGCCGGATAATGCGCCGGCGACATCTGGTGCAGGCTATGGGACGTGTAGTGAGCTCTATGCACAATTTTGTATTGGACCAATTTGTCCCTTGCTGAGACCAGAGGGGAGAAGAGAAAGTCCCAAATCTCACTCCAGTCATCCTCGTCCAGCTCCGTTATGTCCCCCACCCATTTCCTGCGGAGGGATGACAACTTGGGGCCGGCAGCAACCAGCAGGGACCCATAGAGCTGAGACGTGGGTTTCTCCAGGTCTTCCACCCAAAGGGTAGATTCGAGCTCCATTGTGGGGAGTTCCGAAAAATGTATGTGAATTTAGGGAGGACTTTCATTTTAAGAAGGTTGATGCGTCCAATGAGGGAAAGGGGAAGATTGCTCCATGCTTCAGTTTGATCTTGATTGTTGCCAAGACAGGGTCAAGATTGAGCCGCACAAAGTCCCCACTTTCTCCAGAGAGCAGGTCTGGAACAGAAAGTGGGTAACGCTGGGAGTAACCAGGAGACAGTTCTGTTGAAGGGGAAGGTGATATTGAGCTATTCCCTGCTAGGTGAATTCGACCATGGTTCCTCGGTCTTATGTAGTTTGCGGGTGTCCAACCACGCCGCCGCAGCCTCCGGGGTGTCAAAGAAACAAGTGTTATTACCATCAGTGATCCGGAGCCTGCTGGGATACAAAAGGCCAAACCGTATTCCCTTTTCCCGGAGCCGGCGTCTGGTATTTTCATATTTAATTTCAGGCATGGCTCGTTCTGCCGCCAGGATACGATCCCTACCGCGGTAATTTAACAGCCACAGCAGGAAGGGGCGCGGAGGGGTTCCAGGTCTCGGAGGGAGCGGTGGGACCCTGTGGGCTCTCTCCACTATGAAGGTGGGCGGCACATCACCCAGGTTGAACAGAGTGGACAGTAACTGTTCAGTAAACTCAGCGGGTCTAGGGCCCTCAGCTCTCTCGGGCAGTCCAAGTATGTGGATGTTGTTCCACCTGAGGCGGTTCTGAGTGTCTATTGCATGCTCCTGGAGTGCTTTCACTTGGAGCTGCAGGGCCCTCACCTCCCTGGAGTCCGACCGGACCTTATCCTCCACCGTGGAGACCCTGTCCACCACCTCCGCAATGCGGGACCTAAATTTATCCATATCCTGGCTGGTGAGGCCTACATCCACCGTCAGGAAGTCTATCATAGCTGTCAGGGTTTCCTTGCAGGATGTAATGGCCGCCAGGATCTCCACTCCCGTGGCGGCCACCGCCGCCTCCAACTCCGCGGCCGTCTGCGCACCGGCCGTCATGCCAGCCGTGGACCGTTTCGCAGAAGAGGCAGCCACCGGCGGGGGGGTACGAGGAGCCTTTGGACCCGACTTGGAGTAACGGGTCCTAGGATGGCCCATCTGAGGTTCACCCTGAGATGAAGGAGGGTCTTGGGGAGCCTGTGGGCAAAGAACCTGGGTCCGGGGAGAAGGATGGAGGCTGGGTCAGTGCTGATGTGCTGGCATAGGGCCAAGTTCCTTTGTTGGGGGTCAGCAGGCAGGCGCCGGGTCTCAGGGAGCAGGATGGAAGGTGCGGTGGTGTTAAGCTACCTGAACAGTGTCAGAGCCCTCATCGGGACACAGCTCTTGTAAGGATG
This sequence comes from Aquarana catesbeiana, assembly GCF_042186555.1. Lineage (NCBI taxonomy): Eukaryota > Metazoa > Chordata > Amphibia > Anura > Ranidae > Aquarana > Aquarana catesbeiana. The sequence goes on from NC_133330.1 coordinate 216,231,499, forward strand.
AAGGCACAGGGAAGGCAGTCCAGTATTGCTTGGGCACAGATGATGGCAGTGCTGTATTGCTGGGGCACAGATGGTGGCACAGGGAAGGCAATGCTGTATTGCTGGGGCAAAGATGATGGCACAGGGATGGCAGTGCTGTATTGCTGGGGCACAGATGATGGCACAGGGAAGACAGTACAGTATTGCTGGGGCACGGTACCTGAGTGTGGAGAATGTGTCTGTCGTAGTAGGCCGCAAGATGGCAATGGGATTTCTGAGGTATGATGTCTGCCACGGCCCAATGGAGACACAATCGGCCATAATTTCCGCTGGGGCTGGTGAGGATGATGTCTGGTGACTGTTAGGGAAAGTTTGGAGGCTCTCCAGGTTGTATTTTGTGCAGGATGGTGACGGATTGGATCAGAATCGGCGGGCCACGGGCACCCGGAATCTGCCTGTATGGATCCTCAGTTGGCCATTCGGGCCCCCCACACAGTCGGATTGGATCAGGATCGGCGGAGCTCCAGAGCAGCACGTCTTACTCCCACTACATCCGGACACGCCCCTTATCTAGACACTTTAAAACATGCCACAAGTGTGACCCAAAACATTTGAAATTCTGGGGAATAGAGAAAGTCACTAGACATTGACGAGGAGGCAACTTCATTCGCCAGCTAAGTCGGCGTGAGTCTTTTTGGATATATGAGACCAAGGTTTAACCACTTGCCGACCACCTCACGACGATATACGTCGGCAGAATGGCACGGGCAGGCAGAATCACGTACCTGTACGTGACCTGCCTCCCGCGGACGGGGGGTCCGATCGGACCCTCCCCGGTGCCCGAGGTGGTCGGCTTGTGTCTGGGAGCGATGAGAGGCGAGGGGGAGACCATCAATTCGTGGCCCCCCCCTTGCGATCGCTCCCAGCCAATCACATTCTTCCTCTGTTGCTGTATGCTAAACATGTCATCTCTCCTCGGCTCGGTATTTTCCATTCCGGCGCCGAGGAGAGAAGACTTCACTGTGAGTGCACAACACATACACACACAGTAGAACATGCCAGGCACACAATACACCCCCGATCACCCCCCAATAACCCCCCCCCTCCCCCCGGTCACACTGACACCAAGCAGTTTTTTTTTTTTTCTGAATACCGCATTGGTGTCAGTTTGTGACAGTTAGTGTGGTAGGGCAGTTAGTATTAGCCCCCTTTAGGTCTAGGATACCCCCCTAACCCCCCAATAAAGTTTTAACCCCTTGATCACCCCCCGTCGCCAGTGTCGCTAAGCGATAATTTTTCTGATCGCTGTATTAGTGTCACTGGTGACGCTAGTTAGGGAGGTAAATATTTAGGTTCGATGTCAGCGTTTTATAGCGTCAGGGACCCCCATATACTACCTAATAAATGTTTTAACCCCTTGATTGCCCCCTAGTTAACCCTTTCACCACTTATCACGTATAACCGTTACGGGTGACGCTGGTTAGTTAGTTGATTTTTTATAGTGTCAGGGCACCCGCCGTTTATTACCGAATAAAGGTTTAGCCCCCTGATCGCCCGGCGGTGATATGCGTGGCCCCAGGCAGCGTCAGATCAGCGCCAGTACCGCTAACACCCACGCACGCACCGTACACCTCCCTTAGTGGTATAGTATCTGAACGGATCAATATCTGATCTGATCAAATCTATATTAGCGTCCCCAGCAGTTTAGGGTTCCCAAAAACGCAGTGTTAGCGGGATCAGCCCAGATACCTGCTAGCACCTGCGTTTTGCCCCTCTGCCCAGCCCAGCCCAGCCCACCCAAGTGCAGTATCGATCGATCGATCACTGTCACTTACAAAACACTAAACGCATAACTGCAGCGTTCGCAGAGTTAGGCCTGATCCCTGCGATCGCTAACAGTTTTTTTGGTAGCATTTTGGTGAACTGGCAAGCACCAGCCCCAGGCAGCGTCAGGTTAGTGCCAGTACCGCTAACACCCACGCACGCACCGTACACCTCCCTTAGTGGTATAGTATCTGAACGGATCAATATCTGATCCGATCAGATCTATACTAGCGTCCCCAGCAGTTTAGGGTTCCCAAAAACGCAGTGTTAGCGGGATCAGCCCAGATACCTGCTAGCACCTGCGTTTTGCCCCTCCGCTGGCCCAGCCCAGCCCACCCAAGTGCAGTATCGATTGATCTCTGTCACTTACAAAACACTAAATGCATAACTGCAGCATTCGCAGAGTCAGGCCTGATCCCTGCGATTGCTAACAGTTTTTTGGTAGCGTTTTGGTGAAGTGGCAAGCACCAGCGGCCTAGTACACCCCGGTCATAGTCAAACCAGCACTGCAGTAACACTTGGTGACGTGGCGAGTCCCATAAGTGCAGTTCAAGCTGGTGAGGTGGCAAGCACAAGTAGTGTCCCGCTGCCACCAAGAAGACAAACACAGGCCGGTGTGCCCATAGTGCCCTTCCTCCTGCATTCGCCAATCCTAATTGGGAACCCACCACTTCTGCAGCGCCCGTACTTCTCCTATTCACATCCCCAACCAAATGTAGTCGGCTGCATGAGAGGCATTTTCATGTCCTCCCGAGTACCCCCACCCAATGAACCCCCCCCAAAAAAGATGTCGTGTCTGAAGCAAGTGCGGATATAGGCGTGACGCCCGCTATTATTGTCCCTCCTGTCCTGACAATCCTGGTCTTTGCATTGGTGAATGTTTTGAACGCTACCATACACTAATTGAGTATTAGCATAGGGTACAGCACTGCACAGACTAGGCACACTTTCACAGGATCTCCCAAGATGCCATCGCATTTTGAGAGACCCGAACCTGGAACCTGTTACAGTTATAAAAGTTAGTTACAAAAAAAGTGTAAACAAAAAACAAAACAAAAAAATTTATAGAATAAAAAAAAATAGTTGTCGTTTCATTGCTCTCTCTCTCTCTCTATTCTCTCTCTATTGTTCTGCTCTTTTTTACTGTATTCTATTCTGCAATGTTTTATTGTTATTATGTTTTATCATGTTTGCTTTTCAGGTATGCAATTTTTTATACTTTACCGTTTACTGTGTTTTATTGTTAACCATTTTTTTGTCTTCAGGTACGTAATTCACGACTTTGAGTGGTTATACCAGAATGATGCCTGCAGGTTTAGGTATCATCTTGGTATCATTCTTTTCAGCCAGCGGTCGGCTTTCATGTAAAAGCAATCCGAGTGGCTAATTAGCCTCTAGACTGCTTTTACAAGCAGTGGGAGGGAATGCCCCCCCCCCACCGTCTTCCATGTTTTTCTCTGGCACTCCTGTCTCAACAGGGAACCTGAGAATGCAGCCGGTGATTCAGCCAGCTGACCATAGAGCTGATCAGAGACCAGAGTGGCTCCAAACATCTCTATGGCCTAAGAAACCGGAAGCTACGAGCATTTCATGACTTTCGCCGGTTGTAAACAGCACCATTGGGAAATTAGGAAAGCATTTTATCACACCGATCTTGGTGTGGTCAGATGCTTTGAGGGCAGAGGAGAGATCTAGGGTCTAATAGACCCCAATTTTTTCGAAAAAGAGTACCTGTCACTACCTATTGCTATCATAGGGGATATTTACATTCCCTGAGATAACAATAAAAATGATTAAAAAAAAAATGAAAGGAACAGTTTAAAAATAAGATAAAAAAGCAAAAAAATAATAAAGGGAAAAAAAAAAAAAGCACCCCTGTCCCCCCCTGCTCTCGCGCTAAGGCGAACGCAAGCGTCAGTCTGGCGTCAAATGTAAACAGCAATTGCACCATGCATGTGAGGTATCACCGCGAAGGTCAGATCGAGGGTAGTAATTTTAGCAGTAGACCTCCTCTGTAAATCTAAAGTGGTAACCTGTAAAGGCTTTTAAAGTCTTTTAAAAATGTATTTATTTTGTTGCCACTGCACGTTTGTGCGCAATTTTAAAGCATGTCATGTTTGGTATCCATGTACTCGGCCTAAGATCATCTTTTTTGTCTCATCAAACATTTGGGCAATATAGTGTGTTTTAGTGCATTAAAATTTAAAAAAGTGTGTTTTTTCCCCAAAAAATGCGTTTGAAAAATCGCTGCGCAAATACTTTGTGAAAAAAAAAATGAAACACCCACCATTTTAATCTGTAGGGCATTTGCTTTAAAAAAATATATAATGTTTGGGGGTTCAAATTAATTTTCTTGCAAAAAAAAAAAATTTTTTCATGTAAACAAAAAGTGTCAGAAAGGGCTTTGTCTTCAAGTGGTTAGAACTTGAGAGTGAGTGGTATGTGACATAAGCTTCTAAATGTTGTGCATAAAATGCCAGGACAGTTCAAAACCCCATGACCCCATTTTGGAAAGTAGACACCCCAAGCTATTTGCTGAGAGGCATGTCGAGTCCATGGAATATTTTATATTGTGACACAAGTTGCGGGAAAAAGACACTTTTTTTTTTTTTTTGGGACAAAGTTGTCACTAAATGATATATTGCTCAAACATGCCATAGAAATATGTGAAATTACACCCCAAAATACATTCTGTTGCTTCTCCTGAGTACGGGGATACCACATGTGTGAGACTTTTTGGGAGCCTAGCCACGCATGGGACCTGGAAAACCAAGCACCGCCTTCAGGCTTTCTAAGGGCGTACATTTTTTATTTCACTCTTCACTGCCTATCACAGTTTCGGAGGCCATGGAATACCCAGGTGGCAAATAGCCAATAGCTTGGAGTGTCTACTTTCCAAAATGGGGTCATTTGGGGGGGTTTTGTGCCACCTGGGCATTCCATGGCCTCCGAAACTGTGATAGGCAGTGAAGAGTGAAATCAAAAATTTACACCCTTAGAAATCCTGAAGGCGGTGATTGGTTTTCGGGGTCCCGTACGCAGTTAGGCTCCCAAAAAGTCCCACACATGTGGTATCAACTTACTCAGGAGAAGCAGCTAAATGTATTTTGGGGTGCAATTCCACATATGCCCATGGCCTGTGTGAGCAATATATCATTTAGTGACAACTTTGTGCAAAAAAAAAAAAACAAAAAAAAACAAAATGTGTCACTTTCCCGCAACTTGTGTCAAAATATAAAATATTCCATGGACTCAACATGCCTCTCAGCAAATCGCTTGGGGTGTCTACTTTCCAAAATGGGGTAATTTGGGGGGGGGGGGGGGGGTTGTGCCATCTGGGCATTTTATGGCCTTCAAACTGTGATAGGTAGTGAGGAGTGAAATCAAAAATTTACGCCCTTAGAAATCCTGAAGGCGGTGATTGGTTTTCGGGGCCCCGTACGTGGCTAGGCTCCCAAAAGTCCCACATATGTGGTATCCTCGTACTCAGGAGAAGCAGCTGAATGTATTTTTGGGGTGCAATTCCACATATGCCCATGGCCTGTGTGAGCAATATATCATTTAGTGACAACTTTTTGTAATTTTTTTTTTTGTTGTCATTATTCAATCACTTGGGACAAAAAAAATTAATATTCAATGGGCTCAACATGCCTCTTAGCAATTTCCTTGGGGTGTCTACTTTCCAAAATGGGGTCATTTGGGGGGGGGTTGTACTGCCCTTCCATTTTTTTTTATAACAAAAAGTAGAAAATGTCACTTTTTTTCAAAATTTTCGGTCTTTTTCCGTTTATAGCGCAAAAAATAAAAACCGCAGAGGTGATCAAATAACATCAAAAGAAAGCTCTATTTGTGGGAAGAAAAGGACGCAAATTTTGTTTGGGTACAGGATTGCATGACCGCGCAATTAGCAGTTAAAATGACGCAGTGCCAAATTGTAAAAAGTGCTCTGGTCAGGAAGGGGGTATATCCTTCCGGGGCTGAAGTGGTTAAGCTTGCTGGCTTAAATATTGAGTTTGACCTCAATTGTTTTATTTCCAACAGATAAGATTTTATGTATTTTTATTGATGGAGTGTATTTTATTTTATTTTACATATGTAGTGTATTTTTATAGATTTTTGCTTATATGTATATTAATGTTATTTGAGTTTGAAGGATGGCTGTGGATGATGTCAGACGTATTTTAAGGTTTTATTTTGAAAATGTATATAATAAGAGGGCTTTTTTAATAAGGCATTGTTGGGGTGTATTCCCCTTTAAATTCTGAAACCAGGATGTCCTCCCTTTTTAAGTTTGGTTGACAATGAGGTCAGCTTTAACCCGGGTTTTAAACCATGATTGAGTGACATAAGTTTCCTTATTTTTGTTCTCATTGAGTTATTTTTATCTTCTTACGACCAGCTCCCTTTATGCTAGAATATTGGCATTCCACTGTACTCCGGCTGCGCCGCTTAGTTCGGGAGTTTATTGCATTGATAGGCATCTCCATGGCAATATAAATACGAGTGGGTTGACGACGTGCCTCAGACCCCACGCTGAAGAAGTCCCGCCCACAGGACGTAACGCGTACGGGGGAGGAGTCACGTCTGGCGTCCCACCTGGCCATCTTCCTGGTTTAAAACCAGTGTAATACATGCTTGTTTGCTAGCACTCGGCCACAGTGTTTGTTTTTATTATTCAATTAAAATATTTAAACAGAGAGCACTAGACTGTCCCCTTCTTTCGTTCACATGTGTGATGTGACCATCGGCTGAATCATATACGATCGGTACCCCAGGTGTGGGTTAAATGCTTTATGACCTTTTACAGGTCGAGTCTATGAGGTGAGAGGCTGGAGTATCTGTGGTAGATGGGCTAAAATCACCGCTTTACTGTCTCTGTCCATGATTGCACCTTTGGAGGCTCTTCATATTCGTTCACATACAAGATTGTTTTACCATAATTAGATGATGATATGGACTGCTTAGCTTAATTTGATTGTGCTGCACTAGTTTTTATTTGAAAGGCTGACCAGGGGAAACTGAAGTGCTGACAAGCCCTGCAAGTGTCAACTTACAGGGGTGGCTCAGCAGGAGCAGAGAAGCACAACCAATTAGAAAATACTTTTTTTTTTTTAGTATATAGAACAAGCTGACTATAGTTGCCTATTTTTGATAGATCTTGGGATAAGGCCTTCTCCGCGCCACCTTGTTTTTTGTTTTTTTTGGGGGATGGCATTGGAGAGAGGCAGGAAGGGCGTATTAATGCCCATGGGGTGTGTTTTTGTTAATTGTTTATACACATTGTGACTTTCTTATTTTTTTTTAATTTGTTCATTCAAATGTTTGCTGCTATTAAGGTCTATCACTCTGCAATGCACTTTGCAATGCAATTTATTAGCACCATATTCTTTATCATTTAGATGACATCACGTGACCAAGAGGTATTTTCTATTCTGTCATGGAACATTTGTGGCCTTAATTCAAAAAAGAAAAGAGTATTGTTATTTAAATATTTGAAAAGTTACTTTCTACATATAGTGCTACTTCAAAAAAATCATCTTATGGGGAGCAAGCTTTTGGCCCTTAAGAAACCTTGGGTACAGAAGGCTTATCATACTACATATTCCACATTTTCTAGAAGGGTTTCGATATTGATTAGCAGATCCTTGCCTTGCACGGTGGAAGATGTATTCTCTGACCCCCAGGGTAAATGTTTTGACTGTGTTTCTTCTGTGGGGCCAGAGATATATAGTTGTCAGTGTGTATATACCACCTCCTTTGGCGGGGACCCTCCTATATAGTCTTAGAAAAAATGTATTTGTATGGTCCAGCTAAGTTGTTAATAACGGGAGACTTTAATGCTATCCTTGATCCTGCTTTGGATAGACCAACCCCTCCTAAAAATTTCTCTGGAGAGCTCTCTAATTGGGCCCAGGTGGTAGACCTGGTAGAGGCTTAGCGATGGAAAAATCCCACAACTAGATCATATTCCTGTTTTTCTTTTTTTTTTTTTTTTTTTTTTTCCTTGTCAAAAGAAGTTTATTGAGCATACAATGTTATAAAGATACATAAAGTAAGTTTACAAGGATCTATAAAGTAAGCTTATTGTTTTACAGTAGGGTTTATATAGATAAATATCATGAAATTTCAAATATTAAACATTGGGTTCACGTAAACCTGAATTAAAGATATATATCATTTCCTTAGTTACTTTTGTAGGTATTTAAATGATTTATACCTACTATACATATTGTTTACAAGTAGAGTGTATATAGGTCAAATAAATTCTGATAATGAGCTTTAATCTTAAGGTGGAGAAAAGGAAAGAGAAAGAAGAAAAAGGGTTGAAAGGTAGAGGTATGGTCCACAAGGTTGTCCCGCTCGTCAGTTTATTATTCTTTTTAGTTCTCTTTGAAGCCTTAGAATGGGTGTCTCTGTAAGTCATTTAATCTGTTACCATGGCAACAGGACAGAGTCATTGAAGTTTGACAGGAACTGTTGTTTTATCCAAGGATGCCAAAGTTTTTCAAATTTTGGAATTTGATTTTGATCGATGGCTACCATCTTAGCATGGGACATTGTATTATTCATTCTGTGAATTGTTTCTGCTAGTACCAATGTAGGAGATTTCCATGCCTTGGCCACTGTTTGTTTTGCAGCCGTTATTAGTTGGATCATAAGTTTGAATTGAGAGAGTGTTAACCATTCCGGTTTTAGATTAAGTAAAGTTAAATATGGATCTGGTTGTATTATTTTTTTAAATATTTTAGATGCAATCACGAAGACTTCCTTCCAGAAGGTTTGGATTACTGGGCACCACCATATGTGTAAATATGTGCCTATTTCTGGGCATCCTCGAAAACAAAGAGTTGAGGTATTAGGTGAATATTTTGCCACTCTAGCGGGTACAAGGTACCAGCGAGTTAGGACTTTATAATTTGTCTCCAGTGCTAAGATGTTGGGTGAAGATGACTTAGATGTGAGCCATATGTTAGACCAGTCCGTGTCTTCTAAAGTTCGTCCCAGGTCCTCCTCCCACCTCTGAACGTAAGAGGGTCTATTAAGATTTGTTACTCCATATAATTGATTATAAAGTGATGAAATTGTACCTTTAGCAAATGGATCTTTTGTACAGATTGATTCAAAAATGGATAATTGGGATAATGGTGTATCCCCCTTTAGGAATGGTGTATAGAAATTTTTGATTTGGAGATATCTAAATATCTCAGAGTTTGGTAGATCATATTTTTCTCTAAGCGATGGGAATGAAAGGAATGATTTAGATGCTATGAAGTCATTTAGTTTCTGAATGCCTGATGTTGTCCAAGCTTTAAAAGAATTTGGGTAGATCCATGCCGGATAAAAGGCCGGATTTCTGATAAAAGAAAGGAGAGGATTGTGTGGAGATTGTAACTGATATTTGGTTTTTAGTTTATCCCAGAGAGATAAGAAGTGTTTAGTTATGGGATTATGAATTTTAAAGCGGTCTTTAGGATCAAGCCATAATAAGTTTGATATTAATAGAGGGTCATTTTCTGAAGCCTCTATAAATACCCATAATGGGATTTCCTGTTTTGCATGGTATTTGGACAGACTGGCCAAATGTGCTGCTCTGTAGTAGTTAGTAAAATTAGGGTATCCCAGGCCTCCTTTATTTTTGGGAAGATGTAGTGTGTGTATAGGTATACGTGGTTTAGAAGAGCCCCATATAAACGAAGTTGCTCTTTTTTGTACTATTCTCAAAAAATAGGAAGGAATTGGAATAGGGAGGACTCTGAATAGATAAAGCAATTTGGGTAGAATAGTCATTTTGATTGCATTAATCTTCCCTATCCAGGATAAATGAAGTTGCGACCATTGTTTTATTAGATTTGTGATCTGTCTTAATACAGGAGGATAATTGGTTGAGAATAAGTCAGAATGAGATGCTGTTAAATGAATTCCAAGATATGGGATTGATTTTTCTGCCCATGTGAATGGGAGTGCAGCCCTAGCCAGGATCAATTCCATGTTTGTGAGTGAAATATTAAGCACTAGGCATTTCTTAGGATTAATCATAAGGCCGGATAGGGCTGCAAATCCATCAAGAGCTGGTATTAAGTTAGGACCAGAGACCTGTGGTGATGATAGAAAAAGTAATATATCATCTGCAAATATACATAATTTGTGTGTAATACCTCCTACTTCAATGCCAGTTATAGTTTGGTTTGTTCTGATGTATTGGGCCATGGGTTCGAGTATAAGGGCAAATAATAAGGGAGATAATGGGCAACCCTGTCGGGTACCTCTTTCGATATTAAAGGCTTCAGATTTGTATCCAGCATATTTTATATAGGCTTTGGGTTTATTATATAATGCTTTGATCCATGTTAAAAAGTGGGGTCCAAAACCCCATTTTTGTAATGCATATTGCATATATTGCCAGGATACTGTGTCAAATGCCCTCTTAATATCGAGAGATAGAAAACATAAAGGGCTTTTCCGTTTTTTAGCAATATGTGCCAATAACACTGCCCTGCGTATATTATCGCCTGCTTGTCTATTTGGCATGAAGCCTACTTGATCTCTATGTATTAATTTTCCTATAATGCTATTGAGGCGTTTTGCTATTATTTTTGCTAATAATTTAATATCGAGGTTTAACAGAGAGATAGGCCGATAATTCACACAGGAAGTATCATCAGAAAGAGGTTTTGGGATCATACAAACAATTGCCATTAGTGTTTCTTGCCGAAAAGAATGTCCATCTAGAAGTTTGTTAAAAGTTTCAGTGAGAATGGGAGAGAGTATTTCTGAGAATGTTTTATAGTATAAAGCCGAGTAGCCGTCTGGGCCTGGTCTTTTGTTAAGTTTTAGGTCTTTTATGGCGTTAGCAACTTCATCTATAGTTATAGGCTCATCCAAACTGCTTTTTTGATTCTGAGATAACTCAGGTAAGGTTATTTTTGAGAAGAAGGATTCAGCTTCTGTAGGATTAAATTCATTGTTTGTCTTGTATAAAGTTGCGAGATGTGAGTGAAATTTATGGACTATTTTAACTGGATTACAAGTGTAAACATTTTTTGATAATTTCAAACGTATTGGTTTGAAAGATTTGTTAGTTGAATTTAATGCCCGAGCCAAATATGTACCTGGTTTGTTTGTATTCATGTAGAAATTGCGTTTGGAGCGTTTGAGGGATTTATCAACTGACTCAGTGAGAAATAGATCGTATTCCAATCTAGATTTTTCCAGATGAGATTTTGTACTCTGAGATGGATTATCTTGAAATGATATGTAGGCTGCATTAAAATTGAGTTCTAGTTTTTTTGCTAGATTTTTGCGTTCCCGTTTAAATAGTGCCATTTGTCTTTGTATTGTACCACGCAAGACAGGCTTATGAGCTTCCCACAGTGTTATTGGGGAGATGTCTGTTGTATTATTAATTGATATGTATTCCTTTAAAGCTTGTTCAATGGCCATCTGATGTAGTGGGTGTTTGAGCATTATGTCCGGTAAGTACCACGTTGGGTCATGCGCTTTTGGTATGGCTGAGGCTATAGTAGTGTATACTGCATTATGGTCAGACCACGGAATCGGAATTATATCTGATGCAATAATTTCTGGTATCATTCCTATTGTTAGAAAAATATGATCTATTCTGGTGAAGGTTTGATGAGGGTGCGAGAAATAAGTGAATTTCTTTTTCATTGGGTTACTTTCTCTCCATGAATCTACCAGATTGTATTTGGAAAGAAGTTGAGAAAAAGGTAATCTAGAGGTTATTTTGGATGGTGTAAAAGGTGATTTATCTAGAAATGGGAGGAGGACCTGGTTCGAATCCCCACACATTATCACTGTTCCTATTTTGTGTGTATTAATCACTTGTAATATATGTGAGAGGAATGGTGTAGGTTGTTTGTTAGGAGCGTAGTAGGAAATCACCGTGATTGCTGTATCCATTATATAACCCATGAGTATCAGGTATCTACCTTCTGGGTCTTTAATTTCTGATGATAAGGTGAATGGTGTGGATCGGTGAAATGCAATTAGAGTTCCCCTTTGCTTGGTACAGGCAGAAGCCGTGTAAATTTGTTGATAAAAAGGAGAAATATATTTTGGAGTAGAATCTTTGGTGAAGTGTGTTTCTTGGAGGCATACTATGTGAGCCTTCTTGTTATGGAAAGTACGGAAGGCTTTGGTCCTTTTTTGAGGGACATTTATTCCCTGAACATTCAGGGAAAGTATATTCAGTGGTGCCATGGCAATAGATCAAATAGTTTTGACTTACTTTTTGTTATGCAGAGCTGACTGCGCAGATCAACCTGTGTGGACTGAAGAGATGAATAGATAGAAAAGAAACCAGTGAATTCTGGAGTAAAGAGTAAACAAAAAACATATGAGATTAGATGATACATTGTATAAATTATTTTTTGCAAGTAATCACAATTTACCCGTGAAAGAGAACAAATATCTCTCTCAGGGGAATAAGTGCCTTTGTCACACTCCCACATAATATGGTTGTGAGAATGAGGAGGGCTAATGGGGGTACACGGATCTTCCGCTTACAGGAGAGAAGTGCTATGTCAAAAGACATCAAAATGATGTTTCATTAATTGGAGTGCAGAATATAGTTTTTGTTGAAATTATTTATTCCAGGGTGGTTGTGTATGGTTAGTCTTGCCCTAGGCTAAATAATTCAGTTAGAAAGGTACTGTTAATAACTTTGGTATCGATGAAGATAGTTTGAATTATTTTGGGATTTTAACCCTTTTAGAGTAAACAATTACATATTTTATTCATATGTAACTGTTTAGATATGTTAACTCATAAAATTGAGGTTGTATTGCTTCAGATTAGAATAAACAAAAACATAATTCTAGGAACTAGTTAAGTAATAATATATTTGTTTTAAGAAAAGAAAGAAAAAGCTTCCATTACTTCTGGATTATTGAATATATTTGTCCTAAAAAGTAATAAATCTATTGTTATTACCTGATAATATATAACTGAACAAGAATTTCCTTATTTCACTTATATATTCTAAGGCTATATGAATCAGAAGTAATAAGAAATATAACTGGAATGTAACATGATCCCACACAGTGTGTGACTATCAGAATGCAGTTACATTCAGTTATAAATATAGGTTTTTTATAGAGAACCATCTCTTAGTATAATAAATGAAGAGATATCAGGAATTAGGATGTCAGTCCATTGAATCTTCTTGGTCCATGGATGATGTGGCATAACGGCCTCTTTTGTGAGAATGATGATTCCCATTTTGTTCTGAAATTTTCTGGGTGCTGCCTGAAGGTGAAGATGATGCCATTCTTCTGCATGTGGGAGTGTTGCTGCTTGTGGGTTCTGTCAGATTTAATTTTAAAAGGGTTTGTTGTAGTTCATCTGCTGATCTGCTTCTGTAAATTGTACCTTGGTAGTTAAATCTGACTGAAAAGGGGAAGCCCCATTGATACATAATGTTGTGGCGTTGCAGTTCCATTAGTTGGGGTTTCATGGATCGTCTTTTAGTAATAGTAATTTGGGATAGGTCAGCAAAAATTTGATAATTGTGTCCTTGAAAATTAAGTTCCTTTTTTTCTCTTGCAGCAATTAGTATTTGTTCTTTCGTTCTGTAATAATGAAATTTTGTGATTATATCACGTGGGGGTCCATCTTTCTTTTTGGCTGTGAGGGCTCTGTGTACTCTGTCCAGTTCTAAACGTTCAATAGGGATATCTGGATTTAGTTCTTGTAATAGAGCAGTAATAGTAGATTGCAGGTCTGTCACAGTTTCAGGTATTCCCCTTATGCGCAAGTTTGAACGTCTGGCTCTATTTTCGTAATCTTCGAGCTTAGTTTGAAGTATTAAATTCTCTTTTTTTAATTGTTCCAATTCTGTTATATTTACTTGGGTTGTAATTTCAATTTCATCCATTTTTATTTCTAAGGCTGCGGTGCGGTTTCCCAGCTCTCTTATTTCTTTGGTTAGGCTTTTTGTTATTTGGTCTGAGGTTTGTTTTAAAGCCTTATGAAGCATCTTTTCAAATTGTAATAATATTACTGGGGATACTGAGGAGGCTTGTGGAGAAGTTTGTGAGAGGATTTGTTCTGTATCTGACTCAAATGGAGAGTCTTTCTGTGACATTTTCTGTCTGTGAGAGCGCCCTGATGCTGTATATTGTGAGGTGACTGGAGCTGCTTCAGCTGCAGTGAGTGCCTGTGAGCTCTTTGTGAGGTGATTTTTATTTCTGCCACGGTTTCCTCCCAGTACCATATTTCCTGCCCAAACTTTCACAGTTTGTTCCCTGGGGCAAAAAGGTTCAAATGGATACCTTTTGAGCCTGCAGGCTCCGCTTTGTCCTTCTTTTCTCTCCTCAGCGGTGTGGAGCTCTAACAATGCATGCCTGCTCCGCTAGGCTCCGCCTCCTGCCCCCCTATATTCCTGTTTTTCAACTTCTTATAAGACCGCCTCCTGCATAGATCTAGCCTTTGTTAATTTGGCGATATTAGCGGATATGGTGGACGTTAAATACTTGCAGAGCGGGTTATCTGATCATGCTCCGCTTATGCTTACACTTCGTCTGCATCACTTCCATGATGCAGCACATTGGAGATTGGGTACTCACTGGATTTCAAATCCAGATATGGCTAATAAAATTCTGCCCCTTCTAGCAGAGTATTGGGAGTTTAATACAGGGTCGTCCACTTCAGCAATACTATGGGATGCATTTAAGGCCTACACAAGAGGACAATATATCTCTGCTATTAAAGCAGTCAATAAGGCTCAACGAGTAAAGAATGATGCTTTGAAGCTTATAGTGGATGAAAAAACAGCCCAATATGCTGCTGATCCTTCAGAATCCAATTTTAATGCTCTACTCCATAGCAAACGGGCCTTACATTTGCATATGGCTGAGGCCACGAGGATGGAGCTATACAAAAATAAACAGCAATCTTTTGAGCAGGGAGATCGTAATGGTCGTTTTTTGGCCATGATGGCTAAACATGAACAACCTAGTATTACGATTTTGGAAATACGCACCTCCTCTGGAGACATGGCCTATACTCAGCCTAAAATTCTGGAGACTTTTCGGCAATTTTATCAGACATTGTATACATCTCAGTTGACTTCTGATTTCCAGCCAATTGAATTGGCGGCTTGGCTTGATTCAGTTGCACTGGCTTGGTTAACAGATAATGAGAGGGAGATGCTATTAAGTCCTATAACATTGGTGGAGGTCCTTTCGGTCATCGGTTCCTTTCCATTGGGGAAGTCATCAGGGACGGATGGCCTTGCTATTGAATTTTATAGGGCTCATGGAGAGCTCTTAGCTCTTGTATTGGCTTCTCTTTACTCTGCTTGTCTGAAGGAGGGAGCTTTGCTGGACTCAATGAGTCATGCCTATATAGTTTTAATTTATAAACACCCAAAAGATCCATGCTCTTGTGCCTCATATAAGCCTATTGCTCATCTCCCGATGATTTCAACCTATGATGTCTAATATTATTGATTCAGATCAGATGGGGTTCATGTCTGGTAGGGCTACCGATGTGAATTTGAGGAGATTATATACGAATATTTATGCTTCACATCTTAATATAGGATCTAGGGTCATTGCCTCCCTAGATATTGAGAAGGCTTTTGATACTTTGGAGTGGCCCTTCTTGTGGGAAGCACTCCACAGAATGGACTTTCCAATGGTATTTATAAAATGGTTGCAGGTCTTATATAGAAATCCCACAGCTGCAGTGAAAATCGGGAGAGGGTTGTCATTTCCTTTTTCATTATTTAGGGGAACTCGACAGGGCTGCCCTCTCTCTCTCTGACCCTTTTTGCTATTGCTATGGAGCCGGTGGCAGAGGCTTTACACACTTCCCCCCAATATTAAGGGATTGCGGATTGCTTGGTTGGAGGAGAGGGTAGCTTGGTATGCTGAGGACCTTTTATTATTTTTGAATGATGCCAGACCCTCGCTACAAGGGGCCTTAAAATTACTGGATTCTTTCTCAACGGTTTCAGGGCTGAAGGTAAATTGGACTAAGTCCTTGTTGTTCCCAATAGATATGGAGGCCCGTAGCACGGCTTTGAATAATATTCCATTGCAGTGAGTAGCGAATTTCAAGTATTTAGGAGTTGTAATTTCCCGCCAAGCTTCTGAATTTATTTCCCTGAATTTGACTCCGATCCTAAGAGACATTGGGTCAAAACTGAAAGCATGCAAAGTCTCTACCATTGTCCTTATTGGGACATATTAATCTTGTAAAAATTTAAATTTTACCAAAATGTATGTATTTATTTAGACATTCTCATCAGTGGCTCCCTGTATCCCTTTTTAGAAGATTGAATCAGCTTTTTTCATCTTTTTTTATGGGAATCGAAGAACCCCAGGTACAAATTAACCACCCTGATGCGCCCTTGTGAACAGGGAGGCTTAGCTTTTCTTTTTTTTTTTTTTTTCCATAAAGATTTTTATTAAAGAGAAAAAAATAGCATACAGAGATTTAGGACAGTAGTTGTATGATTGACAATTGGTAAAACATATTTGCGTTACAAGTGAGAGTCATGTAGCAATGCATAAACCTTGAGAACATTGGTCCATTTCCAAGTCATTCTACAGGTCCATGCGGACAACAGCTGTGAGCAGCAAGCACCTCAAACAAAAAGGTAACTTAAAGGTTTATTTGTTGGTCCTGGTCATTGATTTCTAAGAGGTAAGTGGGCATAGAGGAATCAGTTGTGGTGTTGGTTAGGTCCATCGCCGGGGTATATTCATAGTATATCTGGGTTATGGTGAATGCGATGGAATGGGCTTAAGTGGTATATGAATGTTGTTCTTTTGAGAGAGGCTTGAATGGGGGAATAATAGGGGGGGGGGGGTGAAAGCATGAGGTAGGGGAGTTTAGGGGATGGGAGGGGACTAGAAATAGAGAGAAGAAAAAAAAAGAGGAAAAGGGGGGGTAGGTGGGAAGGGGTATTGGCCATCGCCTACTTCCCTCTATATTAGCTAGTCAAATATGTGTCACTCCTAAGAGTTTGTAAATGCCTCTGGGGGGCGGCCCTTAGTGGTAAGGGGTCAAGGGGATAGTCTATGTGGCATAAAGGGGGTATTATAGTTATTGGGAGTCAGTAAGTTGAATAGTATGGTGTTATGATTGGCTGGGTATGTTATGCAGCCGAGAGAATTCTGTGGTTGACTTGAAGTGTTTCCAGCAAGCCCATTTAATTCCAAATTTTTTGGGTGTGTCTCGTGAAATGTGAATTAATTCTACCATCTCCGCTACTTTGTCTATTCAGTTGAACCATTCCTTGATTGAGGGGGGTGGTAGAGACCATGTGTATCGGGATACATTGTTTTGCTGCATTAATTAGATGCATGGTAAGTGATTTATAGTAGGTTTTATGTGGAATGGGTGAGTGGTGTAGTAGGAATTGAGCTGGGGATAGTACCAAGTCATAAGTTGTCACTTTAGAAGTTATGCGGCAAACTTCCTGCCAAAAGTTTTGTATGTGTGGGCAGGACCACCAAATGTGTAATAGTGTGCCTCGGTCCGTTTGGCATCTCCATCAAGATTCTGAGTACATGGGTTTAATTTTGTGCAAAAGGGATGGGGTACGGTACCAGCAAGATTGCATTTTGCATCCATTCTCTTGAGTGGAAACATTTACAGAACCTTTGTGTATATTAAGGTATATTTGTTCCCATTCTTCTTGTGATAGGGTCATGGAAAGGTCTCTTTCCCAGGTTTTACATGCTTTAGTGTCATTAGGATGGAAGTCCGCGTGGAGAAGTGAGTGTGTGGTGGATGTAAGATGAAAAGCGTCCAGGAGAGGATTGGTGATTTGTCCATTCAAGCAGACAGGCGGGAGTTCGATAGATATTTCTCATGTTCGTAAAAATGATGGGCTAGGATTTGATCTTTTAGTCTTTTATGTATTGGTGATTCATACACGGGGGGAAGTCTGGGTTCATTCTAAGTGGGGTTAGCGGACCAGGAGTGGACGATAACGAGGTGTGGGTGCAAACCTTGCGAAAGCATTGTATGGTGGGGCCAATTAGTGGGAGTGTGCATAGTTCAGAGGGGGTATGGCATTCCAGTATCCACGGTAGGGACTTGAGGGGGAGGGTTGTAATGAAGCTTCCAGAGAGACCCAGTCTTTATAGGAATTATGGACATTCCAATCGATTATTTTAGACAGGTGATTTGCTTTATAATAATTGATGATATCTGGCAGACCTATCCCGCCTAGATTTTTTGATAGAGCAAATTGAGCATAGCTAATCCTGGGTCTTCGTTCACTCCAAAGAAATTTGCAACACGAGATTTTGTATGTTTTAAAGAAGGCCGATGAAAGACGTATGGGTATTGTTTGCATGATGAAGTCGTGGTAGAGCATTCATTTTCAGTATCGCTGCTCTACCAAACCAGGAAAAGATTGCTTTGTTCCAGTTTTTGAGGTCCCCTGTTAGTTTATTTAAGAGTGATAAGTGATTTTTCGTATATAAGCAGGACAGTTTGGAGGGGAGCTGTATGCCTAAATAGGTAATCGAGTCGTGTTTTCATTGGGAGGGAAAGTTTTCTTTGCATTGGTCTACTTGGTTCTGTGGTAAAGATATATTAAGAGCAAAGGATTTGGAAAAGGTAATTTTAAGGTTGGAAAGTAAACTAAAGTGTTTGAATTCAGTGAGGACCGGCATCGTAGTTAGTGGTTTAGAGAGAAATAGTAGGATGTCATCTGCAAAGGCGGCGAGTTTGAAGTCTCCAGGGCCGTCTTTAATATTGATTGGACCCTGGGCAAAAAAAATATTGTCCCTCCCCATGCAGTTTCGCTCTTGTTTCGATCAATGACAATGCTGATTTTTTTTTTTACCGACTACAAATATAAAGAGGAGTTTCAACACTGGCCACCAATGTAATAGGGGTTTACACTGACCACTAATGTAATAGAAGCATTCACAGTAACCACCAATGTAAGGAGAGATTTACACTGACCACCAATGTAAGGGGGACCTTCACACTGGCCACTAGTGTGAATGAAAGTATTCTACACCAAGCACCAATGTAATGAGAAGACTTACACTGACCACAAATGTAACTGAAACATTTAGCCTGCGTTCACATTTGTGTGTGTCGGGAACGCATACAAAATCACTTTCCTGACACCACAGAAACATGCTGCCTTTTAGCAGATACACAGCAGTGCCATTAAATGTTAATGACACCCTCACGTAACTGCTGACGTGTGCCTTGGCACCGTGTGATTTTGAAAAAGGGTTTGGGATTTTCTTCCTCATGTGTAGCGCATAGAGCAGCCTATTGAAATGAAAGGGATGCCCTACATGTGACCTATATCTTTATCCACCCTGTCTGTACACCTTTGCAATCCTAAAACCCCTGCTAGCCTCTGCACTCCAAACCTCCCCCATCCTCTCCACTCCAATCCCCCGCCCCTTTAACTCTACCTGCCTCCTCTGCTCATCTTTGCACCCACCTTCCTTGCCTCCATGAATACTGCCTCTATTTACATATGAATGCTGCCGGTCCGACCTTATTTACATATAATGGCTGCTGCTATTTACATATAATGGCTGCTCCTATTTACATATCAATGCCGGTATTTACATGTAAACACAGGGTCTGCGGGTGAGTCATCTGTACACAACAATACGGCAGAGCTGGGCAGCCTTAGTAACAGAACTTCAAACTGAGATATCAGGATACAGCATGGGACTAAAACCTCAAGGAATGAGGGATTTTAAACTGGAATAGTTGGCAAGTATGAGGCAGCTGCTTTGGGTCCCACAACAATGACAGGGCCCAGGGCAGCTGCCCCTTTTGCCCTACCTTAAAGATGGCCCTGGAAGTCTCTTTTAGTCGCCTGGATCCCTTGAATATTGGGGCTGGTTCATATATTGTGATGAATTGGCTCCAGAGTGAGTACAAAAAGGATGGGGGACAGGGAGAAGCCCTGTCTCGTCCCATTGCGGATGGGGAAGGCACTTGACAGGGTGTTGGTAACACAAACCTTGGTGGTGGGATTCGTGTATAGGGATAGGATGAAGTTAAGCATGTGTAGGCCCACACCAAATTTTGATATCCACATTTAGTAATGATATTGGTCTGTAATTTGCGGTTTGTGTGGGGTCTTTCTCTTCTTTTGGAATGACTGTTATGTGTGCCTCGAGCATCTTGGGTGTGAGAGGGTTAGATGAGGACAGGGAGTTAAAAGCTCCTAGAAAGGGGGATCTTAGTACTTCCATGAAAGTTTTGTAATAGACAGCTGAGAGGCCATCTGGACCTGGGCTTTTGCCAGGTTTAAGCTGTTTTACTGCTTGGCCGTTCTGTGTTTTTGGCGTATCTGGGCAAATCGCTTTAGGACAATATTTGTTTAGGAAAGTGTTTATATCATTACTTCTGCTCTGTGGCAGGTGGGTGAGGGGATTGGGCGCTTCGAGATTTTACAGTGAGTATTTTTCTAATTCCTGAGCAATATCACAGTTTTTCATGTATATTTGTCCGGTGGGAGAGTGTAGTCTATGCACTGTGGTTTTAGCTTTTTTCGTGCGTAGTGCTTGGGCTAGTAAATGTCCACGCTTGTTACCAAACTCATAAAATATTTTTTGTGATAGTGTGTGTATTTTTTCTTGAGATTGCGCCCAAGTTTTTCCTGTAACAGTGTGCAAACTTCAGTTAGTTCTAGGTAGGTTTGGTGAGCTAAAGTGCATCTATGTGTAGCTTCCAAAGACTTGAGCTTGGTAAATATGTCTTTGAGTCGGGTTTGTTTCTCTTTTTTGATCGCTGTGGCTTGGGAAATAATTTCCCCTCTTATCACACACATGTGTGCTTCCCACTGTGTCAATTTAGACATGTCATTAAAGTAGTTTACCAGACATTTGTTAATCTCATCTGTTCTAGTTTTTTCAGTAAGGATGGACGGGTCTAGTCTCCAAATTGGAGCATGTTGAATTTTTTCAGGAAAGTCAGTGTGGCGGTAATGGGATGGTGATCAGAAAGAGTCATAGGTTCTATTGTTGCTGCAGACAAACATGAAAGGTTTTGTTGAGTTATGAAGAGGTAATCGAGACAGAGATACTTATTGTGAGGGGGTGAGAAGAAGGTGAAATCTTTATCTTTTCACTGTAGGGTATGCCAGGTATCATGCAGTAGGAGGTCCTGAAGGCAGAGTTTTATTTGGCACAGTGCCCGATAAGGTAAGTGTGAATTGCCTGAGGATGTGCCGAGAAGAAGGTTAAGGGCAACATTTAAATCTCCTCCTAGGATTAGAATCCCGCTCTGGAAAGTGGATAGAAGTTTTGTTATATTGCAGATGAATGGGACTTGGGCTGTGTTGGGGCTGTAAATGTTAGCCAATGTGATAGGTCTGTCTTTTAGAGTGCCCTTCAAAAAAATTTACCTACCCTGTTCATCTATGAGAGAGTCTGATATTTGGATGGATGTGTTTTTGGAGATTAGTATAGAAACTCTTTCGATTTAGAGATTGGAGAGGTAGCGTGGAAACTTTGTGGATAGTTGTGGTTTTCTAATTTCGGGATGTACCGGTGTGGAAGTGGGTTTCTTGTAAGAAGGCTATATCTGCTTTAATGCTACGTAGATTGGAAATGGTTTGTGAATGTTTCTCGGATATGTTTAGGCCTTTGGTGTTTAAAGAGATTATTTTAAGGTTCAGGTTGTTATTGATGATTTTGGGTGGAGTCATGGTGATTAAAAAGTGGTCGATGTCTGTCAGTTGTGTGGGAGGGAAGCAGGAGATGACCAATGTAGGGTAGTGGACAAATAGATGAGAGGTGGAGGGAGAGAGAGAGAGAGTAGGGAGGAGGAAAAAAAGGGGGAAGGAGAGTGGAGGGAGACTCTCAGAGAGAATAGAAGAATAAAATCAATAAGGGTTTTTTTTTGTGATATAGGGGTGGTGTGCTAAAAGATGACTGGCTGATAGATGTAGAGAGTTTAGTGGATAAAGGAGCTGAAAATCCAGTTGTGGGTGTTGACCTGCAGTCCCACTCTATCTGGTTGGGGACATTCCGGAAGGGGTCAGCGGTAGCTACCAGAGTCCACTGTGATTGAGGGTGGAAGGTAACAGTCTTCAAGTGGAGATTATCTCGTGTCCCCATGAGGTCGAGGGTGTGAAATGGGGTGTCTAAAAAGGGGGGAGCTGGTGGGAAAACCCAGGCAACTGCCTTTGCTATCAGTTCTCCCTGTCTGGTACTAAAACCCGTGGGAATGTCATGAAGGGAGATCTTATGTTCTTATAGTGGAGGGTGGGAGGAATGGGGAATTACTGCTGATGCATTTTGGTCAGTGCTGCTGTGCGCATTTTAGGGAAGGTCTGCTGGACCATAGCAGTCCTAAGTTTAAGTACGGAGAAGGGTTTTGTCATGCGTAGTAAGAGCAATAAAACAGCATTTTCAAACATTTTAAAACATTTTAACTAGTGCATTACATGAAACAAATTCAATATCAACATCATCAACAATTGACATGCGTACACGCAGATTGATCAACTTCAAGAGGAGTATATACACACATAAGGGAGTGTTTCCAATTGGAAGTTGGTTGCTCTTAGGCAGGATAGATGCTGCCATGTGGATGATATGTTTAGGAAGTGAACTTGGGGAATGTTGGGGGGAAATTACTTCAATGTATTTAAGGGTATTTCGTATACCGCCCTCAATTGTCAATTCTGTGTACAGCATAGGAATCCAGTAGATATAGCTGTATATTTGAGTTATTATCACCAACAATGAGAATAGTGCTAGGTGTGAAAAAAATTAAAAAAAAAGAGGGGGCACGCAATCATGAGTTTACTAAACAATTCGTCTGGGGTTTGTGATAAAATTTTGGGTTTTGTGAGTCAAGTTCTATCAGACCATCAGCGCAGTAGGGTCCATAGGTGTTTTTGATGGTTATGCTGGTTTGTGCTGTGGTTATGATGAGGCTCTTTGTCTCCCGGTTTTGTGATGACAATGCTTCTTTTCCTTTCTGTTTCTTTTTCCTTTCTTCTTTCTTCTTTTCCCTTTCTCCCTTCCCTTCCCTCTTCCCCCTCTCCTTTTTCTTCTCCCCCACCCCCCTTAACACTTGCATGCAGCTGTGAGTGCTTTTGAGCAGGGATTGTAGTTTTGTATTCTTGAGGCTCAGTCCAGGGGTTTTGCCTGTTTACTTGCTTGCTGATGGGAAGTATGGATATACTTTGCAGGGGCTAGTCTCTCGAGGAAGTGTCAGATATAGAAAATCAGAAAATCTTGTATCTTTGGCATAACAAATCTGCATCTGCAGATGGGCATTGGGGATCATTGAAGGAAGGAGAACGGGAGGTGGTGTGTGAGTTAATATACTTCCTTTGGTTGGTGTAGCTGTGGAGATCGTTGCTCATATCTCAGTTGTAGGCGATAGATGGTGTGTTTCTTGTGACAGTCAGAGACAAGATGGTGATGTTTTGTACAGCGTAGTGGAAATGTTCGCTCCTTGAGTGTTTAGGAAGATCACTGAATGGGTCTAGGTTCCGGTAGGCATATGTTTGAGGGTAGGTTAAGATTTTGTGGTCATCTCAGGAAATCATGACTTGGTGAGGGGATGTGCACGGCATGTGTCATGTAGAATGAAAGGAATTGTAAGAATGACAGTACCTTATTATGAATGGTGTTCTCTGCGGTGCACTGGCCAAGCAGTGGGGCTGTTGTTTTTTAGGGTGCCGAGTGCTTTCATTAGCGATGATGGTGGAGGGTGGCGACGTCCGATGCTGAAGTTGCCTGGTTTGCTGATACCTTCCATGGAAGTGGAGGTGGCTCTCCCCAGCGGCAGTATATGGAAATCATTATACCAGTCTGGCAGTTCCATTAATGGGATGTTTAGAGCAGTGCAGAAGTGTTCCGAGTCTTGGGCTGTAGCTGACAGGCAGCAAGGGAATTTCCAGTGGTATGTTTTAGATCTTGCCCGCAATTCATCAAGTAGCGGCTGTATTTCCCTTCTACGTTGCAATGTGATGTTAGATTCTGATAGATCTTCACCTCCATGCCTTGGAATGCTAGGTGATTGTGGCTTCTGGCTTTGCGGAGGATTTCTTCCTTAAGGGGAAATCTATAGGGCAACAGGCCACATCCCTTGGTGGGTCTGTGTCTCTTCCTCTCGGGTGTAGTGCTCTGTGTAAGCGCTCCATAATGATCGGGGGGGCTGGGGTCTCCCAAGGAGATCGTTAAGGATGGCAATCACTGAGTGTGAAAGTTGGCTGAAATCAATAGATTTATGGAGACCTCCTACCCTGAGGTTGCGGCGTCTTCCCCGATTGTCCAAATCTTCCATGTGGCAGTTAATTTCACGTAGGTGTATGGCATGTGATTCTGTCACTTGTTGTACTTGGCATAGTGAAGCATCATGGCAGGCTTGTGTTACTTCTTCTTCCTCCACCCTCAGCGAGATGGCCTATATGTCCGAGCGTAGGTCAGATATAGCTGCTGACAGGGTACTCTTTATCATCCAGGTTTAGGTCTGGGGCCGATCATGCTCCTGGGGAGGAAGGGCTCCGTTTTCTGGTGTGATGTGAGCTCCTGTCTGGGGAATGTGACTGGTGAGTCTGTGATGTGGACATGGTGTCCTTAGGCCTCGTCCGGAATATCTCAGGTATGTGTCGGCTTAGCTGTGTGTCAAGGTCTCAGGGAGACTGGGATCTCATCGCCGAGACACTCTCCATGTTTGGCTGGACGATAGACATGCTGGGGCAGATTGCTGGACCTCAGGGAACGGGAGCTCCGAGACCAAGCGCCCATCTTAGAACAGGACCAAGCCATGCCTCTTCTGGATTTATATAAATACTTTTTAGCCACTCAGCTGGTTACGGCCGCATGGTGGCTAAGCCCAGATTTATATAACTCCTTTACTCGGATGGAAGCAGTAGTGGTAGGTTCTACAGAAGCTCTTAGGGTACTCTTATTTAGGGGTCGTAGGGCACCCTGTCAGTTGACTGCTCTAATGCTTAATACTATTTAAGCTTTGGAGGCTAGTCTTAGATGCGAGTATTATCCAAAGGGTGCAATTTCTCTGGTATCCTTGAGAGACCGCATGATCCAATTTAAATTGGTACATAGAGCATATATTACACCTTATAGACTTCAAAAGATACATCCTGTGTGCTCTTCTAAGTGTTGGAGGTGTGGAGCATCTCAGGGGGATTTCACACACATTT
Organism: Aquarana catesbeiana; assembly: GCF_042186555.1. Classification (NCBI taxonomy): domain Eukaryota; kingdom Metazoa; phylum Chordata; class Amphibia; order Anura; family Ranidae; genus Aquarana; species Aquarana catesbeiana. Next base: position 216,256,457 of record NC_133330.1, read on the forward strand.
TTTGGACTTGCCCATATATAGTTATTTTTGGGTGGAAGTGGTGGATTTGTTGAATTCTATTACCTCTGCTCCTTTACTGGTCTAAATGTCTGTTTGCCTGCTGGGTCTGGTAGAGGCTATTTTTCCTACAGTCTCTGCGTGAGTGTTCACTAATACAACATTATTCTATGCAAGAAAAGCCATTGCTTTGCACTGGAAGAAACTTTGTTCTCCTACGCTTTTATACTGGAAACAATTGATAAATCATAATCTCCCATTGTACAGAGACACCTATATGAATAGGGGCTGCCCTAGTAAGTACGAAAGAGTCTGGGCAAAGTAGCTGGACAAACCGTACATGGTATCTAATGCCGATGGGGGTCATTAATCATAATATGGGTGTTTCTTTATAAGTGATGATTGGGGCCATTGGTGATAGAAGGGATCAATGTTTGCTTTCTCCTCTCCCTTTTTTTTTTTTTTTCAATATATGGGGTGAGGTTTGATTTTTGAGTGGACAAATGAGATGGCTTAGATCTAAGCTCAGATAAAACACCTTTTGTTAATTATTATACCCCTTCCAGTTGTTATTTTGAATTGATAGTTGCCATGCAAGGTGATTGGATCTTGACATTGTATATACAATATATTTTAGGTTCAATGCATATGAGGTTTTGTTGTGTTTTGTTTTGTCTGCTTGTCTATTAAGAAAATACATAAATAGATTTATTAAAAAAAGAAGAAAAGACTGACTGACTGTGTGTAGTGGGGACACTGGCTGAGGAGGGTGTAATGTGAGTAACTGAGTACAGTTGAGTACCTGAGTATTGTTGGGTTGAGTACCTGAGTATTGTTGGGTTGAGTACCTGAGTATTGTTGGGTTGAATACTTGAGTATTGTAGAATAACTGGGGGGGTGTCTTTAGTGCCTGGGAGTGCATTAGTGCTGGAGTACCTTTAGTACTGGGAGTGACTTAGTACCTTGGAGTACCTTTAATACCTTGGAGTACCTTTAATACCTGGGAGTAACTGGGGGTGCCTTTAGTGTCCGGGAGTACCGGGGAGTACCCTTTAGTACCTGGGAGTACCCTTTAGTACCTGGGAGTACCCTTTAGTACCGGGGAGTACCTTAATACCTGGGAGTAACTTTAGTGGCTGTAAGTACCTTAGTACCTGTAGGTAACTTTACTACTTGGGAGTAAGGTGCTGAGAGTGTTGCAGGGAGAGCTGAGAGTAGTGTAGGGTAGCAATAGCAAGTCTTCACTATTATCCCCACTAGAATAGCGGGTAACATGACTGGTGATGCCACTCAGTGTACCTCCTGCTCCATGTATGCGTTCCTTGATGAACCATTCAGGGGTGGATACTGCTGTGCGAGATGTGAGCGAGTTGTTTCTCTGAAAGCCCAGATCATGGTTGTAAAGAATCAGGTAGTATTCTGTCCACCAGATGTTTTATACTGGTTATTTGTACCTGTGTTGTTAAATTTACATGCAAATGTGTAATTTACTTAAGACAATCATATGTGGTGTGCAGGCTCCATCTAGTGTTCCTTTTTGGTATTGCTGCAGTTCTATTTAATTGTTTATTGTATGTGTAAATAAGTAAGTTGTCAGCAAGCAGGGAATTCTGGGTAGAATCTTAACAGGAAGTGAACCAGTCACCATTCTTTTAAACACATTGCAGGAAGCAACACATGTATTTCTCAATCTATCGCCATCACCCCTTAGAGAACTTAAAAAGTATGTTTTTATTATCTCATCTTGTACTGTATATCGTTGTTTATGCAATGTATGCTGTATTGTATGCAATATTATACTTATTTAGGTCTATTTCTGTTATTTTGTAGTTTCACCTGGCTTGTTCAAATAAAACTAAGATCAAAGAAATATGGTATCTACAGTTATTGGGATAAGAAGGTTTAGCTATCTGCTCCTTGAGACAGAACAGTGAAATTTTTAAGCTGACCTCTGAAGGGAAGATAAGCCGACTTCGGAAGTCTGTACAGCCCGGGGCTACACAGTATCCATACAGTCGGAAGCCTTAAAGATACAGACCTGCAGGAGAAGCAAGCAGCCACGCTACACAGAGACGCTCTCTGTCAAGCAGCAACGACACTAGAACGGTCTCTATACAGCAAGACAGCTTCTTCCCCGCAGCCATGTCTCACAGTGGGACATCTTCTTACAAAACAAGTTCACGAGCAAGCTCATTTAAGTCATCTGTCGCAAATGCGGCAGCTATCGCCCGTTCAAAAGCCGAAGCAGCAAAAGCCAGGGCCGCATTCGCAGACCAAGAGTTGCAGATGAAAAAAGAAAAGGCCTGCCTTGATGCAGAAAAGGTGAGACAGAAGCAAGAGAGAGAGAAGGAAAGAATACACTTGGAGCAAGAGAGAGAAAAGGAAAGAGTACGCTTGGAGCAAGAGAGAGAGAAGGAAAGAATACGCCTGGAAGAAGAGCTGGCCCAGCAGGAAGCATCTCTGAAATTGCAGCAAGCTATCTTAGGAGCTAACATGGAGAAGCTGGCAGTAGAAAGAGACCCTGCCGCCGCCATTGCAGAAGCTTTAGAAGCAGCCGTCTACGATGAGCCAAGACTAGGCAGCAGCATACCGGGTCTAGAAGAGGACCAACAAGATTCTTCACAACGCATGTCAGATTATGTCTACCAGCACTGGGATCCAAGCAGCATCCCACAACAAGAAATAAAATATGACGTCAGTGAGTCGCATCAAATAAAGCAGCAACAAGATGACCTGGGACCCCAGCGCTACAAGCAAGAAAAATCTGACAGAGTTCCAGACTTTCCAGTTCCAACCAAACCTTCTAATCCACAAGGTACCCAGCCTTCATACAAGCATCAGACACCAGTCTTCACTCCAAAGGTGTATGCAACAAGCCGGTACAAACTGCCAACCTTATGTAAGTTTGAACCCAGCGCGCCTAAAGAAGAGACTTTTACCAGGTATGTCTTTACACCGCACTACAATGCACCAGCATCCTACCCCAATGCCAATCAGGCTACTGTAGACTTTGCCAAGTTCCTGGCCAAAAGAGAGTTAGTTACCCAACGACTTGTCAAATTTAATGATCGCCCTCAACACTACAGGGCATGGCGATCCACTTTCCAGAGTGTCATTCAAGGTCTAGATCTATCCTGCAGGGAACAGATAGAACTCCTCGTAAAGTGGCTTGGCAATGATTCTGCTGAACATGCCAAAAGGATCAAAGACATTAACATAAACCACCCTGAGATAGGCCTTGCAAACATCTGGAACAGACTGGATAGATGTTATGGCTCACCAGAAGCTATAGAAAGTACACTGTTTAAAAGGATAGAAGACTTTCCAAAAATACCTAGCAGAGGTTATCAAAGACTCGAAGAATTCACCTGTGACCTGTGTATGGAGTGGCTAAAGCAGAAGGAGACTTACCTGGCCTTTCTTATCTTGGCTCTGCTAGAGGTATTAACTCCTTAGCACAAAAACTTCCTTATGAGTTACACGAAAGATGGATTACTCATGGCTGTAACTACAAATGAAAAACACAATGTGCCTTTTCCACCCTTTAGTGAGTTTGTGGACTTTGTAGACAGACAAGCAGGAATGAAAGATGACCCCAGCTTAATTTTTCCAGTGTCTTATACCACTTCTTCTGACCCTAAACAACTCAGAGCTCCAGTAGCAGTGCACAAAACTAACATTTCTTCCCACAGATTTGCAGAGGATCAAGACAGCGACCCTACTAAGTTATGCCCTCTACATAAGATGCCACATCCTCTTCTGGAATGCAGAGCCTTCAGGACAAAGACCACCCAAGATCGCAAAGCTTTCCTCAAAGAGAACAACCTCTGTTACAAGTGCTGCTCTTTGTACACACATTTCGCCAAGGACTGTAAGGTCAGTGTCAAATGTACCGAATGTGACAGCACAAAGCACAACACAGCACTTCACCCAAGGCCTACTCCAAGAACTTTCCCACCTGTTCATAAGGACAAGGAGCAAGACGGGGAGACCAAAGACTCTAGTACAGACGCCATAGCAATCACTTCACAGTGCACTGAAGTCTGCAAAGGAAGTACAGGTGGCAGGTCCTGCTCTAAAATCTGTCTCGTGAGAGTTTACCCAAAAGGACGCAGGGACAAAGCAGTCAAGCTCTACGTCATCTTGGATGATCAGAGTAACAAGTCACTAGCTAGATCTATGTTTTTTGACATTCTAAACCTGAAAGGCCCCAGCAGCCCTTACTCCCTTAGGACTTGTGCAGGTACAGTGGAAACGGTGGGGAGAAGAGCTGACAGCCTACAGATTGAATCTATGGATGGTAAGACATGCCTACCCTTACCGACCATAATAGAGTGCAACCAGATGCCAGACAACAGATCAGAGATTCCCACACCAGACGCAGCAGCTCACCAGATTCACTTGAATCACATAGCACATCTCATACCAGAACTAGATGATCAGGCTCAGATAATCTTACTCCTAGGAAGGGATATCTTGCAAGTCCACAAAGTAAGAAAACTGATCAACGGTCCTAAAAACGCCCCATATGCCCAAAAACTGGATCTCGGGTGGGTCATTATAGGTGATGTTTGCCTGGGAGGTGCACACAAACCTGAATCTGTTAATAACCTGCTCACTAGTACCCTCGAGAATGGTCGTCCTCTTTTCCAACCCTGTCAGAATCACGTCCTCATAAAGGAGCTACCACACAACAACCCTGTACCTTTTCCCTTCCTAAGTTCCCTTTGTGATAGCAATACCTACGATGAAGACTAAAGCGACTTAGGAAGCACAGTGTTCAGGAGAAGAAAGGAAGACAACCAGGATGTCCATTGAGGATAGGCTCTTCTTAGAAGTTATGGAAAGGAGTATGGAGAAATGCGGGACTAATAGCTGGGTTGCACCTCTTCCCTTTAGACCACAAAGACGACGTTTGCCTAACAATAGAGAACTAGCATATAAACGTCTCACTTCCCTAAGACACAATCTTCAAAGGAAACCAGAGATGAAAGGACATTTCTTTTCCTTCATGGAGAAAATATTCCAGAATGGTCATGCTGAGATAGCCCCAAACCTCAAAGACTCAGAGGAATGTTGGTATTTACCCATATTTGGGGTCTATCACCCTAAGAAGCCAGGGCAGATTAGAGTGGTGTTAGATTCCAGCGCCAAACATGAGGGCATCTCTCTAAACGATGTCCTTCTCTCTGGCCCTGACCTGAACAGCAGACTATTAGGAGTACTTCTTCGCTTTCGCAAAGATTCAGTCACATTCATGGCAGACATACAACAAATGTGCTATTGCTTTCTTGTTAAAGAAGAACACCAAAACTTTCTGAGGTTTCTCTGGTTCAGGGACAACAACCCCTCTGGAGACATCACAGAATACCGCATGAGGGTGCACATATTTGGCAACAGTCCTTCCCCTGCAGTTGCTATGTATGCCCTCATACATTTTGCTAGAGTGGGAGAGTCAGAGTATGGGTCAGATGTCAGACAGTTTGTGGACAAGGATTTCTATGTAGATGATTGCTTGAAATCACTACCCACCAATGAAGCCGCAATCAGTCTCCTCAAAAGAACTCAGACAATGCTTGCTTGTTCCAACTTAAGACTCCACAAGATTGCTTCCAACAGAAGAGAAGTTTTAGAGGCCTTTCCTGTCCAAGATTGTTCTAACGAGTTAAAGGACTTAGATCTAGGCACAGACTCACTTCCCATGCAATGCAGCCTTGGTTTGCTTTGGGACTTAAGATCTGACACATTTACTTTCTAAGTAAACACAGAAGAAAAACCTTTTACCTGTAGAGGTGTCCTGTCTACCATAAACAGCCTGTATGATCCCTTAGGCTTTGCAGCACCTGTCACCATCCAGGGTAAAGCACTACTGAGAGACTTAACCTGTGAGTCGCTAGATTGGGACCACCCTTTCCCCACCGACAAGAAGAACCTATGGCTAGAGTGGTAGGACTCACTAACAGCTCTATCCAACCTTAAAATTCCACGACCATATGCTCCTCTGTCATCTAAAGACGTTCAGATGCAAAGACTTTGTGTGTTTTCGGATGCTTCTGTTAAAGCAATTGCTGCTGTAGCTTACCTGAAAACCATAGACACTAAAGGACAATGCCACATTTGTAATGGGGAAAGCAGAACTTGCTCCACTTCCCGAACACACCATACCCAGGTTGGAACTTTGTGCTGCAGTAAAAGAACTTCAAATTCCTTCCAACTTGGATGTTCTTAGAGTAGAAAGATACTTGAGTGAACAAGACAGCACGTGGATCTTCAACCCACCTCACTCTTCTCACATGGGAAGTGTTTGGGAGAGGATGATAGGCATAGCCCGCAGAATTCTTGACTCTATCTTCCTACAAGTAGGAACTGCAAGGCTTACTCACGAATGTTTAGTGAAATTTATGGCAGAGGTTACAGCTATCATTAACGCCAGACCTTTGACATCCATTTCAAGTGACTCTGAAGATTCAGTAGTCCTCACACCTGCCATGTTACTCACTCAAAAGACTAGTCTTGCCAGTGCTCCAGCTGGAGAGTTTTGTGAGAAGGACCTTTACAAACGTCAATGGAGACAAGTACAAACCCTTGCCAATACCTTCTGGAACCGGTGGAGGGACCAAATATATATCTACTCTACAAGTAAGGAGAAAGTGGCACACTGAAAAGCCTAATCTTAAACCTGGTGATGTGGTACTCATGAAAGATTGCCAGGCACTAAGGAATATGTGGCCTTTATGTTTGATCACCAAAGTACTACCAAGCAAGGATAATCGTGTCCGTAAAGTCAAGGTTAAGATCTTTCAACAGAATGAGGTTAAAGTATTCTTGAGACCAGTGACCGAACTTATTCTGTTGCTCTCTACAGAGGACTCTGTTAGTGTCATAACTTGATGTCAGGCGGGGAGTGTTCTGTCCACCAGATGTTTTATACTGGTTATTTGTACCTGTGTTGTTAAATTTACATGCAAATGTGTAATTTACTTAAGACAATCATATGTGGTGTGCAGGCTCCATCTACTGGTTCCTTTTTGGTATTGCTGCAGTTCTATTTAATTGTTTATTGTATGTGTAAATAAGGAAGTTGTCAGCAAGCAGGGAATTCTGGGTAGAATCTTAACAGGAAGTGAACCAGTTTCCATTCTTTTCAACACATTGCAGGAAGCAACACATGTATTTCTCAATCTATCGCCATCACCCCTTAGAGAACTTAAAAAGTACATTTTTATTATCTCATCTTGTACTGTATATCGTTGTTTATGCAATGTATGCTGTATTGTATGCAACATTATACTTATTTAGGTCTATTTCTGTTATTTTGTAGTTTCACCTGGCTTGTTCTAATAAAACTGAGATCAAAGAAATATGGTATCTACAGTTATTGGGATAAGAGGGTTTAGCTATCTGCTTCTCGAGACAGAACAGGTAGCAACACTGAGAAGCATCGGCAACCTGTAAAGGAGCTTGGACATTACCCAGCAGGTGCTGGCAGGGGCCATCTTGGAGGAGATTGGAGGCACAGCAGCCAGAGGTAGGTAGCTGAGTGACAGATAGAAGGAGGGGTAGAGGGAAGAGCGCTAGGGAGGCCAGTTCTGACTTGGTACACCCCAACAAATATGCCAAGTTGCAGGATGTTGGGGATATCAGCTCAGGTGCGGCATTGCTGGAGCAGGTGCCCTCCCCTAGCTGCCAGAGGAGTGACGGCTCCTGTAAGGAGGGGGGCAGAGTTACAGGAAAGGTTAGACAAGTGCTGGTAGTGGGAGACTCAATAATTAGGAGAACAGAGAGAGCAATCTGTCAGAAAGACTGTGGTCACCGAACAGTATGTTGTTTACCGGGTGCTCGGGTTTGGCACATCCTGGATTGGATGGACAGATTATTGGGCTAGGCTGGGGAGGACCGAGCAGTCATGGTACACATTGGTACAAATGACAAAGTGAGAGGAAGGTGGAGAGTCCAAAAAAATGATTTCAGGGACTTAGGGAATAGATTGAGGAGAAGGACCTCCAAGGTAGTTTTCTCGGAAATACTACCTGTACCACGAGCCACACCAGAGAGGCAGCAGGAGCTTAGAAAACTGAACAAGTGGCTGAGGAACTGGTGTAGGAAAGAGCGGTTTGGGTTCCTGGAGAACTGGGCTGACTTCTCAGTCAGTTACTGGCTCTTTAGTAAGGACAGGCTGCACCTTAATGGGGATGGTACAGCTCAACTGGAAAGAAAACTGGCCACAAAGTTGGACAGGCTTTTAAACTAGGTATTTGTGGGGGGGGGGAGTCTGAGGAAGCAGAAGCCGGCAGTGAGTAATGGACAGAAGGTAATAGTGGACTCAGCAGTAATAATACAGCCGTAACATCAAAACTCGGCGTGAATGCGTAGAAATTTCCCAAACAAAGCCAGAGAAAACATAAGGAGGAGATAATATGCACTCATACAACATTAAGAGGCACATACACAAATGCTAGGTGCCTAGCTAATTAAATAGAGGAACTGGAGCTGCTATTACACGAGGAGGACTTAGACTTTTTGGGAATAACTGAAACTTGGTTTGACAGCTCACACGATTGGCTGGCAAATATCCAGGGGTATTCCTTGTATCGGAAGGACAGGGGAGGTATCAGAGGGGGAGGGGCATGTCTATATGTAAAGAATGATGTAGGGTGGTAGAGAGGAGCGACATTATGAATGGGAGGAGGGTGGAGGTGGAATCAGTGTGGGTAGAACTTGAAAGAGAAGAAGAAATTGGAAAAATTAATAGTGGGGGTATGTTATAGGCCCCCAACCTGAAAAAGGAGGAGGAGCTGGACCTACTATCACAGTTAGAAATGGCAGCGAGACAGGGAAACATCATCATAATGGGGGAATTCAATTATCCCGATAGTGACTTGGCAGACAACTCACTCACTAAAGGCCTGTAATTTCATGAACGTCTTACAGGACAACTTCACGTCCCAATTGGTGAATTCCCCAACTAGAAAGAATGCCCTGTTGGATCTATTAATTACGAACGATCCAAGTCTTATCTCAGATGTGGCAATAAGGGACAACTTGGGATCTAGTAATCATAGGATGATCAAATTTAGCATAAAGCATAGATAAAGGAGGCACAAGGGAAGCACAAGAACACTAAATTTCAAACGAAATTCAATTCAAACAAAACTTTTAAAAGAAACCTCTTGATGCTTACCTTTCCAACTGGCAGTGAGTCCTAACTTCACTCTATTCAAGAACTACTGTATTGTGTAGTGCTATAGGTTCCAGTAGAAAGAGCCACAATATGCAATGAGGGGCACAAGCATCAGACACATCCATAGTAGGGATGAGCCAGCGGTTCAGTCCACATCTAGTTAGGACTGAACTTTGGCTGTTAACGCATTCAGACAAATGCCTGAATTTTTGTCCATTCGGTCCCCTGTTTGGTAGGTGCCAAAAATCATATATAAAAGCAATATTTCTTATGCTTCTAAATATAACAGCTTCCCTCTGTCAATGGTTTCCAAGGAAGCAATGGGTGCTTGCACCTGCCGCATCCCTAAGAACACTAACATCACCGGGAAAAGCAGTGACATCACTACTCAAATATTGCCATTGGTCATATTTGGGTAATGACATTGAACAAATATTTATTTATTTAGCTGATGGCAGCTCGGGGAGTACTGTCGGAATAGATATTGTGCTCCAGGTGATTAGGTTTGATTTTTGGTGAGTTGGCAAGTGGTGGGCATCATGATTGATGAAAGATTTACATCAAGATATTTTTGGGGGATTATTATTATTTTTTTTATAAAGGACTTTTTAAACGTTTTGGTGCCTTTATTTACAGATTATAAATCTCCTATTGTTTTAATGAGTAGGGGTAATATGTACCACATAATCATTCATACTTGGATTAGGGGCCTGGTATGTATTTTTAGGGGGACCTCATGCACTTTTTTGCACTGGGGCAGACACATTTTTTTTATTTTCTTCTGTGTGCAGTTGCCCCTTAAAATACCAGACTTAAAGCGGAGTTCCAACCACATATATGATTTTTTTTTTTTAAATCCATCTGTTGCTATTATGCTATGCTAATGTTGCATTCATTAGGCTGATAACTAGCACCGCTTTTGTTATTATTTTATTTAAAAATGTACCTTATATTCCTCCTGCTCGGGCATTCCCATCTTGCTTGTGGGCAGGCGAAGCCCACAAGCATAAACTTCTGGGTTTACGGTGCTGCTGAATAAAAAGTGTGAAATGTCCCTCGCACTACTGGGAGTAATAAAAATATGTGGAAAAACTGACAAGTGGTGAACTAGACAAATAAAATAATAAGATAATAATGAATAGATCTGCAGCAAAACCTGACAGTGTTCACAATACACAAAAATAAATAATAAATAGAGGTCGACCGATATTTCGCCTTTTTAAAGAAATCGGCATCGCCCGATTATTATGGGAAACAGGCCAATTGTGAGGGATCTGAGGCAGGGGGCGTGCTGGGTGGAAATCCCCCTCCGGCCGCCTGCCGTCTAGTCTAAATGGCTGCTATCACGGGCGCTGTCTGCTGACTTTTTTTTGTTGTCCGTGGAGGAAGTCGGCAGCGGCGGCCGCCGATTGGCTGTTACCGGCTGCGCTGCATTCTGGGGATTGTAGTCCGGAGGCAGAGGCGGGGCGCACAGCACGTCAGACGAGTGGAGCTGTCTTTGGCCAGGCGAGGGGACGGGACGGAGCCGGGAGCGCTCCGCTGGTGGGCACTGCTGAGGTGGCAGTTTTACATTATTAGGCTGTACTGGTGGGCACTGATGAGCTGTACTGGTGGGCACTGATGAGGTGGGACTGATGGGCTACACTGATGTGATGCACTGGTTGGCACTTGTGGGCACTGATGTGATGCACTTGTGGGCAGTGGGCACTGATGTGATGCACTGGTTGGCACTTGTGGGCACTGATGTGATGCACTTGTGGGCACTGATGTGATGCACTGGTGGGCAGTGGGCACTGATGTGATGCACTGGTTGGCACTGGTGGGCACTGATGTGATGCACTGGTGGGCACTGTGATGCACTGGTTGGCACTGATGTGATGCACTGGTGGGCACTGATGTGATGCACTGGTGGGATGGATGGGCACTGATATGCACTGGTTGGCACTAGGCTGCACTGATGGACACTGGGCTGCACTGATGGGCTGCACTGATGGGCTGCACTGGAGGGCACTGATGGGCTGCACTGATGGGATGCACTGGTTGGCACTGATGGGCTGCACTGGTTGGCACTGGTGGGCAATGATGGGATGCACTGAAGGGCACTGATAAGGTGGCACCGATGGGCACTCATGAGATACACTGGTTGGCACTGGGCTGCACTGGTGGGCACTGATGGACACCAATGAGTTGGCACTGATGGACACTGATAGGCTGCACTGGTGGGCACTACTGAGGTGGCACTGATGGGCTGCACTGGTGGGCACTAATGGACACTGATAGGCTGCACTGGTGGGCACTAATGAGGTGGCACTGATGGGCTGCTGCACTGATGGACACTGACAGGCTGAACTGGTGGGCACTAATGAGGTGGTACTGATGGACACTGATAGGCTGCACTGGTTGGCACTGATAGGCTGCAACCCACCTCTCTACCCTAAACAATAACCTCCTCCCCACCTCTCCACCCTAGACTTTCTGAGATGAAGGAAAAAGAAAAAAAATCGGCCTAAAATATCGGCCGCAAAAATCGGCAACATATATCGGCCATTGGCCGCCATGATTTCTAAATATCGGCATCGGCCACAGAAAAACCCATATCGGTCGACCCCTAATAATAAATATAAAGTGATCTTGCGCAGAAATATAAAGTGTAAATGCAGAACAATGATCAAAGTGTAATCCTCATAGATGATTTGTATATACAGTATTATACTACCAGTGTTCACCGATTTAGTTCTCCCATATTATCTATTCTCCCTGGAAGATTTGAAAACGTTGATTGATTCCTTTTTGTGGAGAATTGTTTCTTACACTCATTTATTGATTTTCATCACATTTGCAACTATTTGCACATAAACTGGACACTTGTTAGTATGTTTTTGTACACATATTTATGCACTTTTGTGAAGTCATTGTCAATTGCACTTTAAGACTCTTTTATTTGCTATGAGGATTACACTTTGATCATGGTGCTGCTGAATAACCAGCAGGCACCGCCCGTTCTTGTGCATGCACAGTAAGCACACATCGTATCAATGAGCTGCCCACTGACTCCTGGGAAAGAATGACACACATCTCCCAGGAGCCCTAGTGAGCACAGGCACCGAGGGAAATGAAGTAAATCACCACGGAGCTGAAGAGGCAGAATACAGGAGACCCCATAGCAATAGAGAAGAAGGGGGAGTAAAAAAAAATGTCCAATTGTTGTTGCTGAAGGATTATGATGTTTATTTCTGTAAAGTAAATTTTATGGGTGGAAACCTGCTTTAAGGGTCTATTTTGCGGGGATTCAACACAAATGTATTTTCCATTCTTACTGTAGGATGTGATACAGCAAAAGTGACATTTACAAAGGAAAAAATTATACAGTTTTGTCTCCCCTCTCTCTGGTGCTTCATTCCTCTGTTATCAACACGATGCATTTTCTAGACACATGAGATAAAATATGTGTTGGGGAGGAGGGCTCAGCATGCAGCTTGTCTATTCACAACAAAGTTCTTCTGCTGTGTGTGAAGGGGGGTGTGTTTCTTTCCTCCAATCAGCTCTCACACATTGTAACTGCAGCTCTCTGCCCCTCCTATGTGATACTAACAGAAGGGGAAGGATTTTAACATGATTCTGCCCTTTTGAATGGGTGTAGGGAAGACAAGACTGCAGATAAACAAGTAAAATCTATGTAGGAGGATTTGTTTAATCTCTGTGTATCATCTGAGGCTGTTCACAACACTGGGTATATGTGAGGGATTACAACCACTTTAAGGACTTTTTAATTATAAAAAATACAACTTAACCACTTGTCGTCCGCCATATAGCAGAGTGACGGTGGCAAAGTGGTTTCAATATCCTGACTGGGCGTCATATGACGTCCGCAGGATATTGAGCCGCTGCGCCCCCCCAGGCAGCTGCCAATCAGTACCCACTCACAATGCCTACTGCTGCCAGTGCCCAACAGTGCTGCCTATCAGTGCCCAGCAGTGCCGCCTATCAGTGCCCATCAGTGCCACCCATAAGAATCCATCTTTGCAGCCTTTCAGTGCCCATCAGTGTCGCCTATCAGTGCCCACCAGTGACACCCATGAGTGCCCATCAGTGCCGCCTATCAATGCCCATCAGTGGTGCATATCAGTACCACCCATCAGTGCCACCTACCAGTGCTGCATATCAGTGCCCATCAGTGCCCGCTCATTGGTGCCACCTCATCGGTGCCACCTTATCAGTGCCTGCCAGTGCCGCCTTATCAGTGCCCATCAGTGAAAGAGAAAACGTACTTATTTACAAATTTTTTTAACAGAAACAAAAGCAAAACTTTTATTTTTTTCAAAATTTTCGGTCTTTTTTTATTTGTTTAGCAAAAAATAAAAACCGCAGAGGTGATCAAATACCACCAAAGAAAGCTCTATTTGTGGGAACAAAATGATAAAAATTTAGTTTGGGTACAGTGTTGGATGACCGCGCAATTGTCATTCAAACTGCGACAGCGCTGAAAGCTGAAAATTGGTCTGGGCAGGAAGGTGTATAAGTACCCTGTATTGAAGTGGTTAAAAATAAATAAATAAATAAATAAATACTGTTACTATATATTGAAACCAGTCAGGAATTTGCTCATAAAGACTTGCACATTACTGAAAGGCCCACGTTAATATCAATTGAAAAATAGCAGATTGCATTATCTCTGCATACATGCTACATGTATAAACAATCATACTACATGGCAGAAGTAAAAATCTCCAATTTGTTGTTATTTCAAGAAATAGTGGCACTAATCTGCATAATTCCATGTTTTTCACTGCACATTTTACAGCAGCTTTATAAATGTTAAAGAAATCAATTAATAAATGAGATGTTTCATCATGCTCCTTGTAAACAGATTTATTAATGCAACTTCTTGCTTCAGTAAATTAACACAACATCGTTCTCTAAAATGAGATAATGATTTCCCTCCTGGGTAATATTTAACTCTTCTAATAGAAGAGTTAAGGTGATTTCTGGTTCATTGGTAACATCTAAATACAATAAATATTCTACTTTTCTTCATGCAGACTCTGATGTCTTTTACGTAGTTCTTTATCACAAATAACAGTTTAATGACTCCTTCTGATCCCTCCATGTAGTAGCGCAGAGAGTTTCCCTACTGCAAATATGGGTATCAAGGAAAATCAAAGAACTAAAATAAAGTCCTAATACAATCCAGTAAGTAGATACATTGTGCTAAAGTTATAACATCCATTCAATTTACCTTAAAACAAATCTTCACTCAAAAAATAAACCAATTGTCCTTCTTCCCTTTATCAGATCAAAAAAGCTGACTTTTTTCTGTTTATTTTATTTTTTTTATTATATATTTTTTTTTTTTTTACTCCACCCCGCTTCCCTGCCTCAATTCTCTCATGGGCAAGAATGATATCACCCCTGCTCCTGGAACCTCATGGGATATGTATGTTATAGGCTGAAGTTTCAAACAGGGAGGACCTGATTGCACGTCCTCACCCAGAGGCCAGCTTGAAGAACCAGGAAGAGACAGCGGGTTTCAGATGACATAGAAGAGAAGATGAGGGCACAGGACCAAGTGTGTGGCAGCAGAGCAGGAAAGTCCAAAAGAATTTCACTGGATTTCCTGGGCATATGAGTGTAGCATCCTCTAGCTTAGTGTGCTAGTGTTATAGGGTTTATTTCTGTAGTGCGGGTAAATTGTTTGGCTCAGCTGGCAGCCAAGCCTGTGTATTTAAATTTGGGTCAGTGGGAGGCTGGAATGATTAATCAGGCAGCATCTCTGATACCTCTCCCTACTTGCTGGAACTTTGCAGAAACTTCCATAAGAATGGGAGGGAGGTTAGGAGGGGCTGCCTGGAGTACTGATGAGGGCCCCAACCAATCCCCGGCCAAATGGGCTGGCAGGGGGAGGGACCTCTTAAATACTCAGGGGCAGTGGAGTTCGGGTGGAGATGGAGTGCTGAGGAGGCTGTCGGAGGCCCTTGAGGGTAGCCCCCTAGTCTGGGGAGGTGAATTCGGGCCTGGGGCTCGGGTGCAGGAGGGATCCTCTGATAACACAAGAAGGAGTACTGTCCAGTGGCACCAAAGCAGGTGTGAAGACAGCAGGAGCCAGCAAGCACATCCAGGAGATCTCCAGAGATAAGACAGCTGGGTGGCTGGTGAGTGAGACAGTGGGAGAGGACTGAGAGACAGTCTGGGATGGCTGTAAAGTCAGTCTAGGAGGACTGTGGAAGGTTAGCCAGGAGGGCTAGTGAAAGGGGCAGCTGCAGCCAGGTGGGCTGTCATCAGTGCCTGAAGAGGTGGTGCTGGGATCAGTAGCCACAGGAAGGTAGTTGGATACTGGGACTTTTCTACACACTAAAGGGGCCCGTGGTCCCTACCTGTAAAGGGCTGTTACTGAATCTGGCTGAATGCCTTGTCAGATCCCCAAACATTGTTCCAGCTGGGCCTGTGTGTTTCTTCATGCAAGATTTGTGCAGGAGGCAGAAGAGGAGTGTATATATGGACAGTATATAGTTGTATCCTTCAAGAGTTACTTTTGTTAATGAGTCAAGCGGGCATCCTATCATATCCCTATGATATGATATCTTCAGTGCCTGAAGAGGTGGTGCTGGGATCAGTAGCCACACAAAGGTAGTTGGATACTGGGACTTTTCTACACACTAAAGGGGCCTGTGGTCCCTACCCGTAAAGGGCTGTTACTGGATCTGGCTGAATGCCTTGTCAGATCCCCCAAACATTGTTCCAGCTGGGAGTGAGTGGTTCTGCATGCAAGATTTGTGCAGGAGGCAGAAGAGGAGTGTATATATGGACAGTATATAGTTGTATCCCTCAAGAGTTACTTTTGTTAATGAGTCAAGTGGGCATCCTATCATACCCTTATCCAAGGTTAATACTACCCCTAACAAACAAAACAAATAAAGTTGCCGGACTGTTTCCTGACTCAAGTGTGCTGTGGAAATTCGGTGTGCCTGGCTGTGCAGGGTGGGGGATCCCTATTCACCAGCAGCTCCTACAGGGGTAGCGCTACAGGAGTATGTTGAATGCAGCTAAATAACCACATACTGTAAGGTAAGAGGGGGTTAAAAAATTACCGCAGGGGTTGAAGTTCCTGATTAATAAAAGTCCTCAATAATGTTCTCATTGTTCAATACAGCAGGACTTCCAATAGGACTCTGTTTGGGGCTGCAGTCTTTTGCCACTCATTGTAAAATATCTCTTAACTGTACAACTCCGTAGACTGTGTGAATCAAAAAAGCTCACTCCAAAAGACCTGCTGCTTAGTATATGAAAGTTTCAGACAGCAGGAAATAACAAAATATGGCAAGATTCACACAGCAGTGCTTTATCATAGAGAACTATTTGCTTGCAGTTCTTTCTACAGACTATACAGGGCTGGTGTCAGCAGATGTATGAATAAAATATTCCTGAAATATCAGCACTGAACAAAAGAAGAATGCATCAAAGCAGTGCATAATTGGGCTGAATAGGAATCTAATGCAGGAAGTAGTGAATTACTGGCCCAAGGACTGGTTCAGGATAAGGTGTCCCAAAGCACCAGAGTACCAGATTTTATTCTGAGAAGGTAGCCTTATTTAATCAGATATTACCAGAATGAAAAAACACAGTCCTCCACAAATAGTCTTTGCCCCTTTTTCTATTCAAAATTTAGCTAGGGTCTACATTTAAAGCAAGACCTCCCAGGCTCTAGAAGACACAGATGCCTCTTGCTGTGAGGAAGCCCAGGGAGTGCACATAGCTGTCGAGAGTACCCCAATCACTGCAGCATATCGGCGGCCTAAGCAGGCTCCAGAGTGCTAAGTCCAGGTGTGCTGACAGCCAAAGTCACCTGGGTGCAAAGAAGAGAGTGGACTAATTAGTGGACTAATCACGCTGTGTGTGACCAGATGGTGAGATGCAGTATCGTTTTAATTAATGAGCTGCTGCTGTGGGGATTTGTCATTTGCTGCTAGAGAGACTGAGTCCTTTAGGAACTGACCATTCAGCCATCTGGTAGCCCTTTTGCTGCCTGCAGGCTTGACTGGGACTATTAGCATGCACCAATGGTACAACTGGGCCCCAACACTAGCCGGCTGATGGATTAGGACTAAAGACTCCCCCTTTACAGCTGCCCTTCACCTATTGCTTATGCTAAGAGTTACCTTTCAGGGGACATTGCACCATATCCTAGCCTTGCTCCTAGCTTTTTTGGCTGTACTTCTCCTATGGATCACAGAAGAGCAGTTTGTTCTTTACCCCCGTGACCCATTTTCAGCGAAAAGAGCCAACGGGGGACAGATGCAGCATCTGCTTTTTTAGCAGCTCAGTTTGAATAGAGTAAGTGGTCTGCCAGTAATTAGATTGATAGAAATAAAGAAGAGCCAACCAGTTTGTGGCACATAAGCTCAGTGCAGCAGCTAGCAGTGAACTAATGCACATCTGAACTTAAAGGGAACATACAATATCTCACCAAAATGAGTACACCTCTCACATTTTTGTGAATATTTTATTATATTTTTATTATTTATTACATCTTTTCATGTGACAACGCTGAAGAAATTACACTTTGCTACAATGTAAAGTAGTGAGTGTACAGCTTGTATAACAGTGTAAATTTGCTGTCCCCTCAAAATAACTCAACACACAGCCTTTAATGTTTAAACCGCTGGCCACAAAATGAGTACACCCCTAAATGAAAATGTCCAAATTGAACCCAATTAGCCATTTTCCCTCCTCGTTAGTGTTACAAGGTCTCAGGTGTGAATGGGGAGCAGGTATGTTAAATTTGGTGTTATCGATCTCACTCTCTCTCATACTGGTCACTAGAAGTTCAACATGGCACCTCATGGAAAAGAAATCTCTGAGGATCTGAAAAAGGGAATTGTTCCTCTACATAAAGATGGCCTAGGCTATAAGAAGATTGCCAAGACCCTGAAACTGAGCTGCAGTATGGTGCCCAAGACCATACACTGGGTTAACAGGACAGGTTCCACTCAGAACAGGCCTCGCCATGGTCGACCAAAGAAGTTGAGTGCACGTGCTCAGCGTCATATTCAGAGGTTGTCTTTGGGAAATAGACATATGAGTGCTGCCAGCATTGCTGCAGAGCTTGAAGGGGTAGGGGGTCAGCCTGTTAGTGCTCAGACCATACGCAGCACACTGCATCAAATTGGTCTGCATGGCTGTTATCCCAAAAGGAAGCCTCTTCCAAAGATGATGCACAAGAAAGCCTGCAAACAGTTTGCTGAAGACACACAGACTAAGGACATGGATTACTGGAACCATGTCCTATGGCCTGACGAGACCAAGATAAACTTATTTGGTTCAGATGGTGTCAAGCGTGAGTGGCAGCAACCAGGTGAGTAGTACAAACGCAAGTGTGTCTTGCCTACAGTCAAGCATGGGGGTGGGAGTGTCATGGTCTGTGGCTGCATGAGTGCTGCTGGCACTGGGGAGCTACAGTTCATTGGGGGAACCATGAATGTCAACATGTACTGTGACATACTGAAGCAGAGCATGATCCCCTCCCTTCAGAGACTGGGCCGCAGGGCAGTATTCCAACATGATAATGACCCCAAACACACCTCCAAGACAAACACTGCCTTGCTAAAGAAGTTGAGGGTAAAGGTGATGGACTGGCCAAGCATATCTCCAGACCTAAACCCTATTGAGCATCTGTGGGGCATCCAGAGGACTCCAGTGGCAACCTGTGAAGCTCTGGTGAACTCGGTGCCCAAGAGGGTTAAGGCAGTGCTGGAAAATAATGGGGGCTACACAAAATATTGACACTTTGGGCCCAGTTTGGACATTTTCCCTTAGGGGTGTACTCACTTTTGTTGCCAACGATTTAGACATTAATGGTTGTGTGTTGAATTATTTTGAGGGGACAGCAAATTTTCACTGTTATACAAGCTGTACACTCACTACTTTACATTGTAGCAAAATGTCATTTATTCAGTGTTGTCACATGAAAAGGTATAATAAAATATTTACAAAAATGTGAGGGGTGTACTCATTTTTGTGAAATACTGTATATTGCAGGAGCGATTTATTAGTTAGCTTGGTTCTAAAGCTCAAGAAAAAAATATTGATTATGGTAAACAGGGCATCCACAGGTAAATTCAAGGAACCCAGATACTTTTTAAAGTAGTGTGCTGATCAGGTTTATGTAAGCAAGCACCTAGACAGAGAAAATGCTGACCTAAGGTCATGTAATACTGTACTGTAACTACCATTGGGTCATAGGTTGACCACTAGGGCTTTAAAGAGTTTGTCATTCCTTATATTAAATGTTCACTAATATCTGTATTGTATCATGCATAAGTGTTGTGGCAAACAATATCTAACATATTTATTAGGATTTGGCTTAAATACTCTTATAAAGGTAAATGTTACATTAACAACCTAAAATAAACACTAAGAAAATATATGGAGGTTTTGTCTTAATCCCCACAGTATGCAGTCATGGGCCTAGTGCATCAAACCAAAATGGTACTTTTTTCGATGGACTTTGGCACTAATCCTTGTTATAGTGTCATGTCTTTTGCATTTTAAATACTACAATTCAATATATATTGATTTGCTAAATAAGGTAAAGAGAAGAGAGTGAAAACTGCAAAAATAAGCTTAATTGTACTAAGCTCTTTATCTATGTTGAAAAAGGAACATTTCCAAGATAAATATTTCAGAGACATATCTTTTAAACCCACAGAATAGTCTTTAAATGTAAAGAAGTATTGCCATTGCTGCAGAAACTAACACAAGTATGGTAACACCCATACAGTATGTGAAGACATAGATGCACTGTATGTGTTATAATACTATATATGCAACCAGAAATGCATGAAAGCGTACCATGAAGCCTGAATACAAAGATTTAGGAATGTGAATGTTAAAAATACAAGCTCATAAGATAATCCAATGTGCAAATAGCCCTTAAACTGGATGAAAATTATTATTTTATTTTTTTTCAAATTAAGATAAATATCCCTATTAACTTATGTAATCAAACAAAAATCAATATCATGTTTACAATACATGTGTGCTCCAAAACCTATAAAACAGTCTCTGTAAACCGATAATCGTGAATTAGATGAACAACAATGTTGATGTAAATAGTGCTCAATCCAAATAAATATGTGCAAAAAGGTGCAATCTTCAGGATAAATATGGTAAAGTGCTTTTCTTCATAAACTTTTCTATACCAGCAATCCACCGTGTGTCTGGTAAAGGTCCCTACTCACCAGACGTCGTTGACCCTCTTGTCATATGACAATGAGTAGTCAAGTATTGCTTTGGTGGTCGGCAATGACTTGCAGCCAGGATAATCAATTTAAATGTCTTCTTTTTTCTTTACAAATGTCAGTTTTTCTGCAGCAGGTGCATGGTACATGGTACAGATGCACCACTTTAGAGGCAGAATAAGGGGACCCCCCCCCCCGACACTATATTTAAAGGAATTTTTTATTTCTATTGTTTCACTTTAAGTATCATTAAAATGACTGCTCCTTTAAAAACTACCTTTTTTTAAAAGTTTTTTTGCGATACCAGGGGAGGACCCGGGCCCCCAAACCATTTTTATTGCCAATAGCTTGTATATAAGCCTTCAAAATGGGGACTTTTGAGTTTTCATGTTCGGGTCCCATAGACTGTAATAGAGTTTATGGCTCGGGTCAAAAACCTTTTTTCTGTTCGGGAGTTCTAGTGCAAACCGAACTGGGGGGTGTTCGACCCATCACTAGTGAAGGGCTGATCGACCTCGGTTAACTGATGTACCCTGTAGATCTACAGGATAAACCAGACATCGAGTGGGAGAAATATAGATTATATTTTATATTTTTATCCACGTAAGGGGAAGTAGCTTTCTGCTCCAACAGAGGATCTCTCTTGGCCTAATATCTGAGATACTAGGGTTACAGTCAGTGGTGGTAAGGAGAGATTAGGACATTCGTTTAATAGTGTGGTTCTCCTTGTGGGACTAAAATGGTGTGGAGATCACTCAGGCAACTTTCAGGGTGACAATAATTAGCACATCAATGGAGGTCATGGGATATTTTCTTAACTACTTAAGAACTGGAAGGATTTGCCCCCTTAATGATCAGGCCATTTTTTGCAATATGGCACTGCGTCGCTGTGACTGACAATTGCGCGGTCATGCGACATTGTACACAAACAAAATGTATGTCCATTTTTTCCCACAAATAAAGCTTTCTTTTGGTGGTATTTGATCACCTCTGCAGTTTTTATTTTTTTTTGCGCCATTAAGAAAAAAATAGAGACAATTTTGAAAAAAACAAAAAACAATAGTTTTTACTTTTTGCTATACTATCCAAAAGAAAAAAAAATTCTTCATCAGTTTAGACCAATATGTATTCTTCTACATATTTTTGGTAAAAAAGTCGCAATAAGCGTATATTGATTGGTTTGCGCAAAACTTATAGCGTCTACAAAATAGGGGATATATTTATGGCATTTTTGTTATTTATATTTTTTTCTTTTACTAGTAATGGAGGTGTTCAGTGATTTTTAGTGTTACTGCGACATTGAAGCTGACAGATTGAACACTTTTGACACTTTTTTGGGAATATTGATATTTATACAGCGATCAGAGCAAAAAATAGCTACTGATTACAGTATGATTGTCACTGGCAGGGGGATGGATGGAGCTGGGATGGGATGAGGGATAGATGGAGCCAGGATGGGATAAGGGGATGGATGGCGCCGGGAAGGGATCAGGGGGATGGATGGATGGTGCCGGGATGGAATCGGGGGATGGATGGAGCCAGGATGGGATTGGCATATGGAGCCGGGATGGGATTGGCGGATGGAGCTGGGATGGATGGAGGCGGGATGGGATCCTGGGAAGGATGGAGCCGGGATGGGATTGGGGGATGGTTGGTGCTGGGATGGGATCAGGGGGATGGATGGCGCCGGGAAGGGATCAGGGGGATCGATGGAGGCAGGAAGGAATCTGGGAGATGGATGGAGCTAGGAAAGGATCAGGGGAATGGATAGAGCTGGATGGGATCAGGGGAAGGATGGAGCCGGGATGGGGTCGGGGATGGACGGAGCCGGGATGGGGTCGGGGGAAGGACAGAGCTGGGATGGGATCAGGGGGATGGATGGCACCGGGATGGGGTCAGGGGGATGGATGGAGCCAGGATTGGATCAGGGTGGTGAATGGAGCCGGAACGGGATCGGGGGAATGGATGGAGCTGGGATGGGATTGGGGGAATGGATGTAACCGCCCCCTGAATTCTGTACATTAAATAATCCTGTCCCCTGCATTCTGTACATTACATACTCATGTCCCCTGCATTCTGTACACTACACACTTTTGACCCCTGCATTCTGTACATTACATACTCCTGTCCCCTGCATTCTGTACATTGCACACTGATGTCCCCTGCATTCTGTACATTACACACTCCTGTCCCCTGCATTCTGTACATTACACACTCCTGCCCCTTGCATTCTGTACAATACACATTCCTGTCCCCTGCATTGTGTACATTACACACTCCCATCCCCTGCATTCTGTGCATTACACACTCCTAAATAGGGATGAGCTCAATGTTCGGGTCGAACATAGGTTCGACTCAAACATCGGGTGTTCGCCTGTTTGCTGTATGATGATTGGCAAAAGCATGCACCTGACCTGCATGCTTTAGCCAATCACAGCGCGCTCTGCTGAGAGAGCCATATTTGGCCAAAGCCAGGGTGCCTTTGGCCAATCATGGCTCAGAGGGACTAAGTCCATGCCCCACACTATATAAGGCTGTTTACATAGCGGCCATGTGTAGTGTTGTTGCCGTGGACAGAAAAATAGCTTGAGTTGGATTAAGCAGGCAGGTTATTCAGTTAGTGGCAGTGTATTTGCAGAGGCGTAACTAGAATCTTCAGGGCCCCGATGCAAGAAACCATGGAGGGCCCCCCTGACCCCCGGACAGGGCTCTTTTCTCCGAGCCCGATGGCGGAACACCAGGGTGCGGTCGCAAGTGGGTTGCTGCATGTAAAGGAATTGATTTCTCCTCCCCCCCGCTTCTCCTCCTCTCCCTCCCACAGGCATTCAGCGGCTGCAGGAGGAAAATGGAGAGATGGGTTCCTCTATGTCGGTGTTTCTCAATCTTTTTCCAGTCAGAGCACCCTTGAAGTGGCTGCACTGCAACCACCCTGCAACTGTGTGCATTGCATGCAGTTGCAGCATAGTGATGATGCATTTAAGGGGTTAAAACAGGCGGTCAGGAGGCAACATATTGCCTCTTTACCGGCTGTCAAATGCCTCTGAAAAGCGATCTGAGCATGGATCACTTTTCAGAGGAACAGCATTTTTTTTGCTGGTACTATGGACAAGCAAAAAAAAAAATCGGTTCTAATGGGACACATATAGGGGGTCAGGATTAAAAGCGCATATATACATGTAAACACACATACACACACACACACACACAATATATATATATATATATATATATATATATATATATATATATATATATATATATATATACACACACACATATAAACCAGTGGCAGATGGTGCTCAACATTTTTGGGGGGTGCAGGCAAACTAAAAAATTCTTTAAAAAAAAACGCATCAATTGCAGCCTCACTGTGCTCATCAATTGCAGCCTCACTGTGCTCATCAAACGCAGCCACTGTGCACATCAATTGCCACCACTGTGCCCATCATATGCAGCCACTGTGCCCATCAAACGCAGCCACTGTGCCCATCAAACGCAGCCACTGTGCCCATCAAACGCAGCCACTGTGCCCATCAATTGCCACCACTGTGCCCTTCATATGCAGCCACTGTGCCCATCAAACGCAGCCACTGTGCCCATCAATTGCTACCACTGTGCCCTTCATATGCAGCCACTGTGCCCATCAAACGCAGCCACTGTGCCCATCAATTGCCACCACTGTGCCCATCAAACGCAGCCACTGTGCCCATCAAACGCAGCCACTGTGCCCATCAATTACCACCACTGTGCCCTCAAACGCAGCCACTGTGCCCTCAAACGCAGCCACTGTGCCCATCAAACGCAGCCCTTGTGCCCATCAAACGCAGCCACTGGGCCCATCAAACGCAGCCACTGTGCCCATCAAACGCAGCCCTTGTGCACATCAATTGCCACCACTGTGCCCTCAAATGCAGCCACTGTGCCCATCAAACGCAGCCACTGTGCCCATCAAACGCAGCCACTGTGCCCCATTAAACGCAGCCACTGTGCCTATCAAACGCAGTCACTGTGCCTATCAATTGCCACCACTGTGCCTATGAAACGCAGCCACTTTGCCCATCAAACGCAGTCACTGTGCCTATCAAACGCAGTCACTGTGCCTATCAATTGCCACCACTGTGCCTATGAAACGCAGCCACTGTGCCCATCAAACGCAGTCACTGTGCCTAGCAAACGAAGCCACTGTGCCCATCAATTGCCACCACTGTGCCCATCAATTGCAACCACTGTGCCTATCAAACGCAGCCACTGTGCCCATCAAACGCAGCCACTGTGCCCATCAAACGTAGCCACTGTGCCCATCAAACGCAGCCACTGTGCCCATCAAACGCAGTCACTGTGCCCATCAAACGCAATCACTGTGCCCATCAAACGCAGTCACTGTGCCCATCAAACGCAGTCACTGTACCTATCAAACGCAGTCACTGTGCCCATCAAACGCAGCCACTGTGCCCATCAAACGCAGCCACTGTGCCCATCAAACGCAGCCACTGTGCCCATCAAATGCTGCCACTGTGACCCCCCCTGCCCGCTCGCAGTCTGCCCGGCACTTACCCTGTCTCGGTGGGGCAGCGGGTGACGGCGACGAGCGGGGTCCTCCATGCGTCTCCTCCCATCCTCTCCTCCTGATAGGCATCCAATAGCGGCGCCTGTCGTTTCAGCCAATCAGGTGACGGGTAACAGACCCGAGCACCTGATTGGTGGAGAGGCGGTTCAGTGTTAGGAAAGCAAATATTTATTCGCTTTCCTAACACACCTGGGTGGACTGTGAGCGCCAAGCATGGCACTCGCAGTTCACCTATTTTGAAGCCTATTAGTGCTTTAAAAACACCCCTGCCGGTGTCATTCAGGCGCCCGGCGTCCAAAAAGGGGCCAGGCATCTGAATAGGGGGGGCAGTAGCGGCCATAGATAGATTCACGCTATGCATGAATCTATCTATTTGTGATAGAGGGGTGCCTGGAGAGAGGGGGCGGCGCCCATGCGCCCCTATGGACGCACCACCACTGATATAAACACATACATACACACACATATACATAGATGCACACACATTCACACACATAGATGCACACACACACATGCACATACACACACACACACACACACACATACATACATGCACATACATATAAACACACATACAGTAGATAAAAAACGGCAGACCTTTACCTTAGCTCTTCCTGCTGGGTACTGCACTGTAGGGGGAGACAAAGAGCACAGCACTGTGCTTTCACTTTCTAAATGTCACCAGCTCCCTGCACAGTGCCGAATACAGTTCGGATTAGAATCGGGGAGCTTGTCTGCACTCCTCCTAACAAAGTACTGCATACAGGGGGCCCTCAAGGGCCCCCTGCAGCAAGGGGCCCGGTCGCCATGGCAACCTCAGCGACCCCTATAATTCCGCCACTGTGTATTTGATATATATATATATATATATATATATATATACACACAGTGGGGGCAGAAAGTATTCAGACCCCCTTAAATTTTTCACTTTGGTATATTGCAGCCATTTGCTAAAATCATTTAAGTCCATTTTTTTTCCTCATTAATGTACACATAGCACCCCATATTGACAGAAAAACACAGAATTGTTGACATTTTTGCAGATTTATTAAAAAAGAAAAACTGAAATATCACATGGTCCTAAGTATTCAGACCGCTTGCTGTGACACTCATATATTTAACTCAGGTGCTGTCCATTTCTTCTGATCATCCTTGATTGATCCTTTGATTATACTGATTGGACTTGATTAGGAAAGCCACACACCTGTCTATATAAGACCTTACAGCTGACAGTGCATGTCAGAGCAAATGAGAATCATGAGGTCAAAGGAACTGCCTGAAGAGCTCAGAGACAGAATTGTGGCAAGGCACAGATCTGGCCAAGGTTGCAAAAAAAATTCTGCTGCACTTAAGGTTCCTAAGAACACAGTGGCCTCCATAATCCTTAAATGGAAGATGTTTGGGACGACCAGAGCCCTTCCTAGAGCTGGCCGTCCGGCAAAACTGAGCTATCGGGGGAGAAGAGCCTTGGTGAGAGAGGTAAAGAAGAACCCAAAGATCACTGTGGCTGAGCTCCAGAGATGCAGTCGGGAGATGGGAGAAAGTTGTAAAAAGTCAACCATCACTGCAGCCCTCCACCAGTCGGGACATGAAAGCCCGCATGGAGTTTGCTAAAAAAACACCTGAAGGACTCAAAGATGGTGAGAAATAAGATTCTCTGGTCTGAGGAGACCAAGATAGAACTTTTTGGCCTTAATTGTAAGCAGTATGTGTGGAGAAAACCAGGCACTGCTCATCACCTGTCCAATACAGTCCCAACAGTGAAGCATGGTGGTGGCAGCATCATGCTGTGGGGGTGTTTTTCAGCTGCAGGGACAGGACGACTGGTTGCAATCGAGGGAAAGATGAATGCGGCCAAGTACAGGGATATCCTGGATGAAAACCTTCTCCAGAGTGCTCAGGACCTCAGACTGGGCCGAAGGTTTACCTTCCAACAAGACAATGACCCTAAGCATACAGCTAAAATAATGAAGGAGTGGCTTCACAACAACTCCGTGACTGTTCTTGAATGGCCCAGCCAGAGCCCTGCCTTAAACCAAATTAAGCATCTCTGGAGAGACCTAAAAATTGCTGTCCACCAACGTTTACCATCCAACCTGACAGAATTGGAGAGGATCTGCAAGGAGGAATGGCAAAGGATCCCCAAATCCAGGTGTGAAAAACTTGTTGCATCTTTCCCAAAAAGACTCATGGCTGTATTAGACAAAAGGGTGCTTCTACTAAATACTGAGCAATGTGGTATTTCAGTTTTTCTTTTTTAATAATTCTGCAAAAATGTCAACAATTCTGTGTTTTTCTGTAAATATGGAGTGCTGTTTGTACATTAATGAGGAAAAAACTGAACTTAAATGATTCTAGCAAATGGCTGCAATATAACAAAGAGTGAAAAATTTAAGGGGGTCTGAATACTTTCCATCCCCACTGTATATACTTTGCTTGTGTACAGTTTTTACTACACTTCTGGTGGTATACACAGTATACAATAGAGTGCAGCTGTTGTACAGTTTCTAATACAGTGCAGGCGGTGTACACAGTATCTAATACAGTGTATACACACTCTGCATTCAGTGTAGCCTATATATACAGTGCATTCGGTGGTGTATACTTTCTAGTGAACTTCAGACGGTGTACGCAGTATCTAATACAGTGTAGTGTCGTGTTGCAAAACAAAAAATACATCATGTCTGAAGACCACCAAGGAAAGGCAGATGCTCACAGGCAACTAAAAGAGGGTAAGCAACCTCTGTGTCTACAGTCAACAGTGGTGCATCCTCTGCAGGTGGCCGTGGGGCACGCTTGTCCTTTATGCTGCTGCTGGCCATGTTATTGAGGCACAACATGCAGAAGAGTTGGTGGAGTGCATAACAAAGCCGTACTCCACCTCATCCTCTGTCACCCAGGCTCAGAGTAGTTTGCCTACAAACGCAGCTGCCAAAACGGCCTATTTCACCGGCTCCTTGTACACAGTCACTCCTTCCGTAGCCCATCCATCGTGCACGGAGGAGTCCCCAGAATTATTCGACCACAGTGTTGGTTATATGCTGCTGGAGGATGCGCAGCAATTTCAAGGCTCTGATGCTGGTTCACAGTTTGAGGAAGGGAGTAACGTGAGCCTAGAGAGAGGGGGTGCCACAGAAAGACAAGAAACTGGCAGTCATGTTGACCCAGCTGCACCATACTGCCAAGTTTGCTCCAGTGACGAGGAGGGAGGGGATGATGAGGTCACTGACTGTACTTGGGTGCCTGAGAGAAGAGAGGAGGAAAGTGAGGAGGAGGAGGCACAACTCCAATGAGTCAGGATGTGGTCTTGAGGATGGACCACTGGCCAGAACTTGCTCAATATGCAATCAAGCTACTGGCCTGTCCTGCTTCTAGCATGCTTTCTGAATGCACATTTAGTGCTGCTGGAGGGTTTGTAACAGGTGAAAGAGTGGGCCTGTCCACAGACTCCTTTGATAGGCTCACATTCATAAAAATGAATCAGTCTTGGATCAGCAGCTATCAAGCACCTGATGCTGATGTAACTGATTGAATTTGCTATGGATCTGGGATCCCTTAAAGACTGCCTATGCTGACTATCCTATTCCTCCCCAATCTTGATGATGCTAGCTTCCAACAATATTTTTGGTTTAGGGCACTACCACCACCACCCAAGGCCCAATTTTTCTGCCCCTGTTTAACAGCAGCATGTAATTAAATTTTTGATATAATATTTCACAGCAGGACCCGTTCCTGTGCCCAACAAGAGTATCTGTGAGGGGTTACAGTGTTGTGGCACCACCACCACCACCCAAGGCCCAATTTTTCTGCCCCTGTTTAACATGGGGCATGTATTTACAATTTTTGAAATAATAGTTAAGCAGGGCCCATTCCTGCACCCAACAAGAGTATCTGTGAGGGGTTACAGTGTTGTGGCACCACCACTACCCAAGGCCCAATTATTCTGCCCCTGTTTAAAAGGGGCATGTAATTACAATTGTTGATATAATATTTCACAGCCCAGGCCCTTTCCTACGCCCAACAAGAGTAACTGTGAAGGTTTACAATGTTCTGGCACCACCAAAACCAAAGGCCCAATTTTTCTGCCCCTGTTTAACAGGGGCATGTAATTAAAATGTTTGAAATAATAGTTAAGCAGGGCCCGTTCTTCCGCCCAACAAGAGTATCTGTGAGGGGTTACAGTGTTGTGGCAGCACCAGCACCACCCAAAGCCCAATTTTTATGCCCCTGTAATTAAAATTTTTGATACAATATTTCAACGCAGGGCTCAACAAGAGTAACTGTGAAGAATTACAGTGTTGTGGCACCACCACCAACACCACCACCCAAGTCTCAATTTTTCTGCCCCTGTTTAACAGGGACATGAAATTACAATTTTTGATATTCCTGCGCCCAACAAGAGTAATTGTGAGGGCTTACAGTGTTCTGGCACCACCAAAACCAAAGGCCCAATTTTTCTGCCCCTGTATAACCACTTCCGGACCGCCGCACGCCGATGTACGTCCCTACTTTGGGGACGAATATTGTTGTTATGGCAGCAGATAGCTGCCATAACAGTGACACTTTTTTAAGTGACACTTTTTTTTTGTTAAACAGTATAAAAATAAAAAGTAAACGGCAAAATAAATAAGAAAAAAAAATTTAAAACGTGCCCTGTCCCGCCAAGCTCGCGTGCAGAAGCGAACGCATACGTGAGTAGCGCCCGCATATGAAAACAGTGTTCAAACCACACATGTGAGGTATTGCACACGATCGGTAGAGCGAAAGAAATAATTCTAGCCCTAGACCTCCTCTGTAACGCAAAACATGCAACCGGTAGAATTTTTTAAATGTCGCCTATGGAGATTTGTAAGGGTAAAAATTTGTCGCCATTGCACGAGCGGGCACAATTTTGAAGCATGACATGTTGGGTATCAATTTATTCGGCGTAACATTATCTTTCACGATATTTAAAAAATTGGCTAACTTTACTGTTGTCTTATTTTTCATTAAAAAAACTATTTTTTTTAAAAAAGTGCGCTTTTAAGACCACTGCGCAAATACGGTGTGACAGAAAGTATTGCAACGACCGCCATTTTATTCTCTAGGATGTTAGAAAAAAAAAAAGTATAATGTTTGGGGGTTCTAAGTAATATTCTAGCAAAAAAACCTGTTTTTAACTTGTAAAAGCCACATAAAAAAAGAGGCCCGGTCTTAAAGTGGTTAACAGGGGCATGTAATTACCATTTTTGAAATAATAGATAAACAGGGCCTGTTCCTGCGCCCAACAAGTGTATCTGTGAGGGGTTACAGTGTTGTGGCACCACCAGCACCACCCAAGACCCAATTTTTCTGCCCCTGTTTAACAGGGGCATGTAATTACAATTTTTGATATAATGTTTCAATGCAGGGCTCGTTCCTGCACCCAACAAGAGTAACTGTGAGGAGTTACAGTGTTGTGGCACCACCACCACCAAAACCCAAGGCCCATTTTTTTTGTCCCTGTTTAGCAGGAGCATGTAATTACAATTTTTGATATAATATTTTATAGCAGGGCCTGTTCCTGCACCCAACAAGAGTAACTGTAAGGGGTTAAAGTGTTCTGGCACCACCAACACCTAAGGCCCATTTTTTCTGCAGAGTATATAGGACAGGCAGTATAGTATTTATACTGCTGTTCATAGTATAAAGTGCCTGGGGGCCTAAATTTTGGTGCGGGGTTCCCCTTAATATCCACGCCAGACCCGGAAGGGCCTGGTATGGATTTTGGGGGGACATCCACCCAATTTTTTTTGGTATTTTTGGCACGGGGGTTCCTCTAAATATTCATACCAGAGCCAAAGGGCCTGGTAATGGACTGGGGGGAACCCACGCGGTTTTTTACAATGATTTTTTATCTATATTGCCAGGATCCAACAATACATTACACCCGGGAGCAGTTTTAAATTACATTTTTACCTTTAGAAATGTAATTTTGCTGTGGTACTGTTATAAACATGGGGAAAATGCGCTACTTTACGGCAGACTAAGGAGACCCCCCAGGCATGATATTTAAAGGAATATTTAATTTTTATTGTTTCACTTTAAGCATTATTAAAATCACTGCTCCCCTAAAAACAGCCATTTTTAAAACCTTTTTTGCATTGACAGATGTCCCCTGGGGCAGGACCTGGGACCCCAAACACTTTTTATGGCAATAACATGCAAATAATCCTTTAAAATGAGCACTTTTGATTTTTCATGTTCGCGTCCCATAGACTTTAACTGTGTTTGCCTGTTCGCAAGTTCTGGTGCGATCCGAACGGGGAGTGTTCGGCTCATCCCTACTCCTGACCCCTGCATTCTGTACATTACACACTCCTGTCCCCTGCATTCTGTGTATTACACACTCCTGTCCCCTGCATTCTATGCATTATGTACTCCTGGACGCTGTATTTTGGGCATCATGTACTCCTAAACTCAGCACTGACTACTGCCCTCAGTGCGTTACATACTCCTGATTCTTGAATACATTGCATTATAAACCCTGACCCCTGCACTATGTGTTATGTATCCTAAACCCGACACTGACTGCAGCACTCCCCAAATCCTGTGCTCTGCTTAACACACTCCTGTACTATATACACAATACTGTACATTACATACTTCTCGCCAAAGTCTTCTTTGCCTCAACAGTTGCTGGTTGCTATACAGTCCCTGACTATTTTAATGAAGTTCTTCTTTAAGGTAGGCTCAGACAAAGCAATCAAAGCATATTTTATAAGTACAAGGAAGCATAAGTTTTGTTTAACCACATCCCTTAAACCCCTCCCACTGCTAAGCGATTGACCACGCCCACATTTTACCGCAGCATGCTACATGCACTGCAAGTCTTTTCCCTCCTCCAGTGTTCCTCATTCTGAAGTTCAAATTTTGGGAGATATGAAAGGTGTATTGCCACTTTAAAACAAAGAGAGGCCAAGAATGAGCATATTATAATACTGCTTAGGAGGGAGTTATAGGAGGCCCATGCTGCCATAATGGAGTTATCCTCCAAACATACTGAGGTTGAGCAGTCTCAGTGTTCAGCACAGATAGGGGCAATAATGCTCTTGTTGCTGCAAGTAATGTTGCTATGGTTGGAGTCAATGGTAGTGATTTGTATGAGGATTATTTAAACAAAAGAGTTGTAACTGCTCATGAAACTGATTTAGGGATTGAAATGGAAAATGCACCTGATCTTTTGGAAAATAGTAACACTGTGACAGTGGACACTTCTGATGAGTCCATTGATAGTAACTGCTCTTCAGACAGTGAAAATGTAAAGTCTGTTGACTGTAATCATGGTAATGTTGTGTAGCAATGTGAGACTCCTTTGTCATATGCTCAGAGAAGGGCCTTTGCAGGGAGGCCAGCTCTTGGGTGTTTTGCCTGTAAAAGGTTGGGACACATTGCAAGGTATCGTTTGGTGTTTAGTAATAATATCCAAAGAAAACCTCTATACCCTAAAACTACACCGAGGCATTATGAAGTTTATTCTGTGAGATGGGGTAGCAATCCAAGGCATAGAGGCCAAAGTAGTCAAAGCCAGTTCCCCTTTAAAACCCAAATGCTGAGATTACAATCTGAAAATAGTCAGTAAAGGCAGGAAAGGCATCAGTTTATGGAACAACTGAATAAACTCAAATTGGAGGTAGCCTCATTTTCACTAAGGTACAACACTGGGGAAAACAAATCTTTTGTTAGCAGCCCTCAGCGAGCTGCATATATGTTAGGAATTTTCTGGTTAATGTTTCATTGCTATGGAATAGGGTTTATGTGCGAGTCTCTGAGATTGGGCCTCAGTTTTTTGAATATTAGGGAGGACCTTGATGTATTTGAAGTATTTTCAAGTATACTCCTCTGATTTTTTTTTTTTTTAAGTTCAGTTGGGAAAAATTCCAAATTATTAGGTTTAGTCCACCTAAAAAAGGAGTCGCTGTCTATTCCCTAAATTAGCAGCCGAATGCATTTTGTTTAAGACAGGAGTTGGTAGAAAGCCATATTAGACTCTGAAATTATTGTATTTTTTTTTTCATTTTATAGCTAATATTGTTGTTATATCATCACTATTAATCAGATCAGAGCTTTGATAGACTAGCTAACTATAGGAACAAAAAAGATAGTACATATTTATATACTAAATAATGCGAATCCAAAAACTAACCCCTATCTTTAAAATTCTCACTTTACATAAATCAGAAGCCATCGCCAGCATTACCAGATCACATTTATTTTTGAATAAAGAAGTACTTTTTTCCTGCTGAGATTAAAAAACTGCTATTCTGAGTTCACATATGTCTGGCTACCAATCAAA
The DNA here is from genome assembly GCF_042186555.1 of Aquarana catesbeiana. Taxonomy (NCBI): domain Eukaryota; kingdom Metazoa; phylum Chordata; class Amphibia; order Anura; family Ranidae; genus Aquarana; species Aquarana catesbeiana. The sequence continues at coordinate 216,289,750 of NC_133330.1, forward strand.
ACTGTACAATCTATTGTTTTCAACCAGCAGTGAGATAAGGTGATGACTTCCACCATGTATATAGATAATTACCTGATAATTAACTATACATTGAACCAAGGTCTGTATATTAGCAAGCACAAATAAGCGTGTATAAATGAAAGTGGTTGTAAACCTCAGATATGAAATGAACAAATAATATCCCTTTACCATGTGTACTCATGTCAATCCAGAGCACTAAAGCCTCGTACACACGCTGCGATTGTTGGCAGGGGATTGTCTGTTGACAGACTGTTGTCCTAAAATCTGACCGTTAGTATGCTCCTTTTCACAATTCTTGTCCAACTTTCGGCCTACAAATGTTGGATGGCAGGCTAGTAAATTTTCGGCAGACAATGGTCTGTTGTCTGATTTTCCTGTGGTCAGTACACAAATCCGTCACACAAAAGTCGAAAGTAGAAACACGCAAGCTCGGAATCAATGCTCGCCAAACATGAAATTAGCAGAAGGGGCCCAAAGGGTGGCGCTCAAGAGCTGAAATTCCTCGTAGTATGTCACTATGTTCGTGTTTGTTGCACAACAATTGTAGTACTGTTATGCCCCGTACACACGGTCGGACATTGTTCGGACATTCCGACAACAAAATCCTAGGATTTTTTCCGACGGATGTTGGCTCAAACTTGTCTTGCATACACACGGTCACACAAAGTTGTCGGAAAATCCGATCGTCTAAACGCGGTGACGTAAAACACGTACGTCGGGACTATAAACGGGGCAGTGGCCAATAGCTTTCATCTCTTTATTTATTCTGAGCATGCGTGGCACTTTGTCCGTTGGATTTGTCTACACACGATCGGAATTTCCGACAACGGATTTTGCTGTCGGAAAATTTTATATCCTGCTCTCAAACTTTGTGTGTCGGAAAATCCGATGGAAAATGTGTGATGGAGCCCACACACGGTCGGAATTTCCGACAACAAGGTCCTATCACACATTTTCTGTCGGAAAATCCGACCGTGTGTACGGGGCATTAGTATGCAAGACAAGATCCTGACAAAAATCAGATGCTCGGTTGGCCAACAATTGTACCGTGTGTAAAAGGCTTTAGTGTCATTTCTGTCCATTGTCCGATCCTCAGCTATCAGCAGGAGTCATTTCTGACAAGTTTTCCTGACACCAAGAGAATAAAGGTGATGGGGAGGGAACTTCAGCATACAGCCTGTGATTGACTTAGCACTGTTCCTGTGTGAAGGGGGGGGGGGGGGTGTTCATCTCAGTGTATCACCTGAGACCAGTCACTTCACTAGGTATATGGAAAGGTTGACAACCACTTTAAAGTAGAAGTATACTCCAAATGAAAAAAATTAGCTTGCTAAAGCACTATGGGGTTGATTTAATAAAGTCACATAGGTTTTTCACTTTGCAATGTAAGTTGCATTTTGCAAAGGTTTTTGCCCCAGAGCTGGTAAAGTTTCACTTTGCAAAGTATACTCAATCACATGCAAGGCATTTTTAAAAGAAAAGCATTTTTGCTGCTACATGTTTGAATGAGGGTATTTAGCAGTGCTTCACCTCATTCACTAAGCTTTGGACAAATTCCCTTGCAACGATAATAGCTTATTTACCTTTAGTAAATCAACACCTATGTTTCAAAACAATTGCCATTTTATTTTTGTATGAAAAAACTTGTTTTCAGCCTCCTTGCAGTCACTTTCTGTCTGCATGCATGCACTCCAGCGATGGCTGCATGGTATTTTCTCAGGACAGGGTTCCTGATGGTGATAGCGGTGGACTATGCATGTAAAATGTGTTTTGAAATGGCCACTTGTAATGTCATTTAGAAGCCACAGTGACAGGGTGACAACACAAAAGCACAATTGGGAAACAAGAACATAGTATTGTTGTCGTATAACAGGAAGTGCCCAAACAAGCCTTCATGTCAGGATCACAAGGTATTTTGATCAAAGCTTTGTATTTAAAAATATTGAAAAATATTAAATTACAACAGTGTAAACGTATATGTTATCGATTTACTTTAAAGAGGAAGTAAACTTGCTCTGCAAACTTTTACCTATAGCTAAGCCTATGATACGTTTTATGTAGCATGGCCCCCTTGGGGCTGATTGGATTTACCTGCTCATCCGCATCGCCATGACTCTGTGAACATTCCAACCCACCTGACACTTTGGGTTCAGACATCTTTGAACACCTTTAAGTAATAAGACAGCACTCAATAGGTTTGTATTCTGTTAACGTTTACTGGAATGCTTCAGTTAAGATATGGTTGCTCAAAGGAGGTAATGGTTCAACTGAGCTTGGGATAGCAGCACAAACTCAGTTGAGTGACTCCTCAAGAAAATGCCAGTTAAGACAGTTGGCAACAACAGATTATTATATACACATATGTACAATGGAGTACCACTTGAACATAACCTAAAAGGATAAGCAGAAGTTAAGTATCAATTCTGACAATACTTCTAGAAAGAGAAACCCAGGCTGGCCTGTTTAACCTTTGATCCTAATGAGAGATGAAGCTAAACATGGATAGTAGGAATGAGCCGAACACCCCCAGTTCGGTTCGCGGCAGAACATGCGAACAGGCAAAACATTTGTGCGAACACCGTTAAAGTCTACGGGACTCGAACGTGGAAAAATCTAAAGTGCTAATTTTAAAGGCTAATATGCAAGTTATTGTCATAAAAAGTGTTTGGGGACCCGGGTCCTGCCTCAGAGGACATGTATCAATGCAAAAAAAAGTTTTAAAAACAACAGTTTTTTCGGGAGCAATGATTTTAATAATGCTGAAAGTGAAACAATAAAAGTGAAATATTCCTTTAAATATCGTGCCTGGGGGGTGACTATAGTATGCCTGTAAAGTGGCACACTTTTCCATGTTTAGAACAGTCCATACACAAAATGACATTTCTAAATGAGTAAAATTTATTTAAAACTGCTTGCGACTCTAATGTAATGTTGCCCCCCCCCCCCCCCCGCCCATTACCAGGCCCTTTGGGTCTGGTATGAATATTAAGCAGTGGAGTCGCAAGGGGGGTGCAGGGGGTGCAGTCCGCACCGGGTGACACCCGCCAGAAGGGTGACACCCGCGGGCAGCAGCACCGCTAATGCCGCACGGTCCTCACCCCCTACCCTGATCTCTCACATGATCTCTCCAGCTGTCTCCTTGTCTCACACAGCGGAGCAGACCAAAGCCCCCTCCCACATCTACACAGGAGGAGGAGGAGGGAGTCCAAGGGACACACTGCTGTGCCTACCCCGCGCTGTTCTGAGATCTGTAAAAATGTAATGCAAATGGACATGTGCTAAGGGGCGCTATGGGAGGGTAGGGCCTGCACTGGCACTGATGGAGGGGGTGGTCTGCACTGAGGGGGGCCTGCACTAATAGAGGGGGGTCTGCACTGAGTGGGGCCTGCACTGATACAGGGGGGTCTGCACTGAGGGGGGCCTGCACTGATAGAGGGGGTCTGCACTGAGGGGGGTCTGCACTGATGGAGGGAGGGTCTGCACTGAGGGGGTCTGCACTGATGGAGGGAGTCTGCACTGAGGGGGGTCTGCAGTGATGGAGGGGGGTCTGCACTGATGGAGGAGGGGTGTTTGCACTGATGGAGGAGGATCTGCACTGATGGGGGGGTCTGCACTGATAGAGGAGAGGGGTCTGCACTGAGGGGATCTATACTGATAGATGGGGGTCCCCACTGAGGGGGGTCTGTATTGAGGTAGAGGGGGTCTATATTGATGAGGGGGGTCTACATTGAGGGGGTCTAAACTGATGGAGGGGGGTCTGTACTTAGTGGGGGGGGGTCTGTACTGAGGGAGGAGGATCTATACTGCTGAAGGGGTGGTCTGTACTTAGTGGGGGGGTCTGTACTGAAGGGGGACCATAGTTGGTAGAGGGGGGTGACACCAATTTTTTTCCGCACCAGGTGACACCAGCTGTAGTGACGCCACTGATATTAAGGGGAACCCCGCACCCAAGCAGCAGTATACAGGTGGTCCCCAGGTTACAAGCAAGATAGGGACTGTAGGTTTGTTCTTAAGTTGAATCTGTTTGTAATTTGGAAAAGGTACATTTTGTAAGTGTAGCTCCAGCCAAAAAATCTATCTTTAAGATTTTTGGATAACATAGGGAAGGGTTATCACCCCTGTAACATTTGTTTTGCTGTCTGTGCCCCTGTTCAGAAGGTTTCACCTCACTTTCTGTCCCAATGACAATTGGATTTTGAAAATTTGGGGTTATTCGGGAAACAAGGATTGGTGATAAAGCATCAGTGGAGACACCTTTTTCCCCTATTAACTCTTACAGGAGAGAATTTGCCTTCCTAGGGGTAGATTTCCTCTTACTTCCTGTTGTCTCCCTCCGTTTCTAAGTAGGAGTTGTTTGTAAGTCGGATGTTTGAAAATAGGGGACCGCCTGTATATACTGTACGGCCTGCCCTGTACACTCTGTGGAAAATTGGGCCTTAGGTGCTGGTGGTACCAGAACACTGTATGCCCTCACAGATACTTTTGTTGAGCGCAGGAACGGGCCCTGTTGTGAAATATTAGATCAAAAATTGTAATTACGCGTTCCTGTTAAATAGGGGCATACAAGTTGGGCCTTAGGTGGTGGTGGTGGCACAACACTGTAAAGCCTCACAGATACTTTTGTTGAGCGCAGGAACAGGCCCTGCTGTGAAATATTATATCAAAAATTGCAACCTACCTGACACTTTGGGTTCAGACATCTTTGAACACCTTTAAGTAATAAGACAACACTCAATTTATACTCTGGTAACGTTTACTGGAATACTTCAGTTAAGATATGGTTGCACAAAGGAGGCAAAAAAGCATAAAAGTTGGGCCTTAGGCGGTGGTGGTGGTGGCACAACACTGTAAAGCCTCACAGATACTTCTGTTGAGCGCAGGAACAGGCCCTGCTGTGAAATATTAGATCAAAAATTGTAATTACACACCCCTGTTAAACAGGGGCAGAAAAATTGGGCCTAAGGCAGTGGTGGTGGTTCCCTGACCCAGAAATATTCCTATAAGCTATCATCGTGAAGATTAAGGAGGAATAGAATAGTCACTCAGCATAATAGGATAGTCACTCAGCAATGTCAGCCTATGCAGTCTTCAAGGGATCCCACATCCATAGAAAAATCAATCGGTTACATCAGCATCAGGTGCTTGGTAGCTGGTGATCCAAGACTGATTCATTTTTATGAATGTGAGCCGATCAACAGAGTCTGTGGACAGGCGCACCCTATGATCGGTTACAAAGCCTCCAGCAGTACTGAATGTGCGTTCAGAAAGAATGCTGGATGCAGGACAGGCCAGTAGCTCAATTGCATATTGAGCAAGCTCTGGCCAGTGGTCCATCCTCAAGACCCAGTAACCCAGTGGATGTTCTGGTGGAAAGGTCTCCAAGTCTGATTTTGCCCCTAGATATTCCTGCACCATGTAATTCAGATGCTGGCGATGGTTGCTGGAACCGATCAGACCTGGGCGCTGAGGACTGAAGAATTGTCTTAAGGCATCGGTCAGCTGGCCACCTTCTCCACCGCTCTTTCTGTTACTGAGCGAAGCTTCAGCAACATGTTGTCCAGCACCAGGAAATTGTAACCTCCCAGGCTCTGGAAACACATTGCACAAACCTTTCTGCAAGGCCTCCCGAAGATGTTTCATCCTCTGCTCCCTCTGCGAAGGCTGGATAAGTTCTGCAACTTTACCCTTGTAACGTGGATCAAGAAGGGTTGCCAGCCAATAATGATCCCTCTCCTTGATACCACAAATCCTAGGGTCCTTTTGCAGGCTTTGCAGGATCAGGGAGGCCATGCAGCATAAGTTTGCAGAGGCATTCGATCCTGAGTCCTCTGGGTCACTAAGGATCACATGATCCTCAACCACCTCCTCCCAGCCACGTACAACTCCATGGGTTTCTGGGGACTGCAAGCAATCCCTTGAAGACTGCTGCTGATATTGAGTGTTATCCTCTACCTCCATGTTGACACAATCCTCCTCCTCTTCTTCTTCCTGTGTGATCGGCGGGCCTGCAGGAATACTAGTATCTGGATAAAGGGGGCCTTGAGAGGTAAGGAAGTCCTCCTCTTCCTCTCGCTGTTCTGCCTCAAGTGCCCTGTCCATTATTCCGTGAAGCGTGTGCTCCAACAAGAAGACAAGAGGAACAGTATCACTGATGCATGCACTGTCACTGCTCACCATCCTCGTGGCCTCCTCAAATGGTGGCAGGACAGTGCATGCATCCTTGATCAGTAGCCACTGGCGAAAAAAAGCCAAGCTCCCCTGACCCTGTCCTGGTGCCATACTCGCACAGGTACTCATTGATGGCCCTCTGCTACGTGTGCAGCCGCTGCAGCATTGCCACGTTGAGTTCCACCTGGTGGGTATGTCACAAATGAGGCGGTTCTTGGGCAGGTTGTATTCTCTTTGAATGTCAGCCAGCTGAGCACTGGCATTATATGACAGCGGAAATTACCACAGACTTTCCTGGCCTGCCTCAGGAGATTGTGTAAGCCAGGTTACCTGCTCAAGAACCGCTGCACCACCAAATTCAGGATGTGAGCCAAACAGGGAACATGGGTCAAGTGTCCCTGTCGGAGGGCGGAGAGGGGCCATTGTGCTCTTGCTGGGTGTCCAGTGTGCTCCTGTTCCTTTAAGAGGGATTGGGCTTCCTCCAGGCCCACCTGCCCCTTATCTATCCATTTAATGCATGTGCTTCCATTGTGGAGATGCTTATAAGTTCAGCAGCATTAGGACTGCAAGCATACACAGGGTGTCGTGAAGAGGCCCTGCGGCTTATGCATGCGTTTTCAAATGCATGCTAACTAAACCCCTGTTTTTAACGCAGACTGTTGGACAGGTTAATTTGGTCAGTTGGCAGACTGGTTGGTGAGTTGAGCTATGGAATGTTCTGTTTTTGTCTTTCATGTGATAGCCCTTCCATGTGCTTCTTGCTGTGAAGGCCAGTTATAGGTGGGGGCAGGGGCCATTTGTTTGTTACTGGTGTATATTTGGTCCGGGGACACACTGTACACCTTTGCTGCCATTGTGCTCTTGCTGGGTGTCCAGTGTGCTCCTGTTCCTTTAAGGGGGATTGGGCTGCCTCCAGGCCCACCTGCCCCTCATCTATCCATTTAATGCATGTGCTTCCATTGTGGAGACGCTTATAAATTCAGTAGCGTTAGGACTGCAAGCATATACAGGGTGCCATGAAGAGGCCTTGCAGCTTATGCATGCGTTTGCAAATGTGTACTAACTAAACCCCTGTTTTTAACGCAGACTGTTGGACAGGTTAATTTTGTCAGTTGGCAGACTGGTTGGTGAGTTGAGCCATGGAATGTTCTATTTTTGTCTTGCCAGCAGAGTTACCCAGTGCGCCGTGAAAGAAAGGTAACGTCCCTGTCCATGCCTGCTGGACCATGAGTCAGCAGTAATATGCACCTTACTGCTGACCACCCTGTCCAACAAGGCCAAGACATTGCCTTCCATATGCTGGTAGAGAGCCGGAATGGCCTTCCTTGAAAAGAAATGGCGTTTGGGAACCTGCCACTAAGGTTCTGCACATTCCACAAATTCACGAAAGGGGGCAGAGTCTACCAGCTGAAAAGGCAGCAGTTGCAGTGCTAGCAATTTGGCCAGGCTAGCATTCAGACAGTGAGCATGTGGTTGGCTGGGACCGAATTTCTTTCGACAATTTAGCAACTGGGGTAGGGAAATTTGCCTGCTAAAATCCGATGTTGGTGTACCGCTAGCAGATTGGCCGCAAGTACTTGGGACACCTATTTCTATACCTTCATTTCTCTCAGTGCAGGTTTCTGAGAGGACTGGAGGTATAGTGGGGTTGAAGATCCCAGCTGATGAAGAGCAAGGAGAGGTCCGTCTTGTTCTTTGATGTGGGTCTTTTAAGTGCTGTTGCCAACGGACTGCATGGGAGGTCGTTATATGTCTGGTCAAGCATGTGGTGCTAAAGCGGCTGCTGTTTTGGCCACGCTAGATACGCTTCAGACATATGTTGCAAACAGCAATGGTGCAATCTGCTGCACATGTGTCAAAAGGCCCACACCAAAGAACTTTTCAAAATATGTGGGGAGTCAGCAGTGCCCTGCACCTGCTTAGCTCTGTGGTGTGATGCAATAGGGTGGCTGCCCTTAAGCTGCCCCCTGGAGGGCATTCTGACTCATTGGAGATGTGCCTCCTCCTCTCTTCTATCAGGCACCAAGTAGAGTCAGTGACCTTATCATCCCCTCCCTCCTCGTCACTGGAGCAAACCTGGTAGTATGCTGCAGCTCGGGGAACATGACTGCCAGTTTCTTGACCTTCTTGGGCACCCCCTCTCTCTGCTCACGTTACTCCCTTCTTAAACCTGGGTACCATCATCGGAGGCTTCAAATCGCTGCTCATCCTCCTGTAGCATGTACCCGACACTGTGGTCGAATAGTTCGGGGGACTCCTCCATGCATGATGGTGGGGCTAGGGAAGGAGTGACTGTTGACATAGAGCCGATGGAATAGGCAGCTTTGGCAGCTGCATTGGTAGGCAAACTACTCTGAGCCTGGGTGACAGAAGATGAGGAGGATGAGGAGGGCTTTGTTATCCATTCCACCTTCTGCATGTTATGGCTCAATAACATGGCCAGCTGCAGAAAAAAAGGACAAGCTGGCCCCACGGCTACGTGCTGAGGATGCACCGTGTCCACGACCAGCACTGTCGACTGTAGACTCAGAGCCTGCTTAATAACAAACGTAGAGTACCCTGCGCTTAGGATAGTGGCTAGGTTGCTGCCTCCCCAAAAAAGAACTCCCCCAAAAAAGGGGGGTCCAGAATATAAAGTGAGTCAGTAAATGGGGTGGGTGGCGCTACCTGAGATCGATAGGTATATATGAAACCAATCTCTCTGACCTTAGTTAGGTTTAAGCTAGAGGATGTAATGGATTCCTATTCAAGAATGTAAAGGTGTCTGCAGGATAACATAAAGTGAAAAACCTTTTATAAAGTGCTAAGTGCTATAGGTGGAGTAAATAGATAAAATCCTGTGTATTCGTGGCCCTCCCTGCGCAAATGTGGCAAGGGATTCTTTATGGTTCCCTCCAAACTAAGTGAAAAATATAATATAATAATATATGTGTAATAGCTTAACAGACCGTATGTGTACGTGTCTATCCCTGCACAGGTGTGACCAAAAAAAAAACACAAATCCAAACAATCTAAGTGCAGTCCAAGGATATTTGTATAACAAAGCAAATAAGAATGTGATTCAAAACAGTTCAGTGATCAGTTAAGTTGTGCACATTGAAAGGCAAACACTCCTAGAACTGATGTGCTACAATCTGATCTGAATCATTTAAACCAGGAGAAAAATTAGTCCCAATAACAATGATATGCAATATTCCAAAGATCACAGAAGTTCATTCAAAAGGTGACTTGCGTACACTGTTGCATAGGTATTCATGTGACTTTCGTGCTCCCCCTCCTGGGTCCCCACTCACCAGCTACCACTACCCCTGCAGGGGTGAATGGCATATATAGTATACAGCAGCTTAGGTCTCTGATGTCTCTCCAGGTCAGGATACTTCCAATTCCCCGTCAGGATATCCTGTGTCAGCCGAATACTAGGAGGTAGCTAGTATATTCCAGTGTTGATCCCAGCAGAAAGTCCTCATATGGAAAAGATAAGGGCTCCAATAGTGTAGCATCAAAAAGTTTTAAGTTTATTAGAAACTATAATTAAAATAACGAGGCTTAAGCGAGGCCACGCACACAACGTCACTTCCGGGTCTGAGAGGAAATCGGGTGGAACGCAGTTGGAGCACACGCTGCTAACCCCGGCTTTCCGACATTGCATACAAACCCTGTTTTTTATCTTGAATGTTCAGATTTTAGTTTTGAGATGACATCTTACCATAGATGGGAGATGGTTATGTTATTTTAATTATAGTGTCTAATAATCTTAAAACTTTTTGATACTACACTATTGGAGCCCTTATCTTTTCCATATGAGGACTTTCTGCTGGGATCAACACTGGAATATACTAGCTTCCTCCTAGTATTCGACTGACACAGGATATCCTGGCGGGGAATTGGAAGTATCCTGACCTGGAGAGACATCAGAGACCTCAGCTGCTGTATACTATATATGCCATTCACCCCTGCAGGGGTAGTGGTAGCTGGTGAGTGGGGACCCGAGAGGGGGAGCATGAAAGACACACGGATACCTATGCAACAGAGTACGAGACTGTCTGTCTGTATATATATATATATATATATATATATATATATATATATATTAAATACACTGCAGCTAACTGTATAACCTGCCTGCCTGCTAAATGACACTCTCTCTCCGTCCACGCCAACAACACAATACACGGGGCCGACGCGCAGGCAGCCTTATATAGTGTGGGGCGTGGACTTTGTCCCCCTGAGCCATGATCGGCAAAAGGCACCCTCCCTTTGGCCAATTCAGGTTCTCTTAGCTGAGGGTGCTGGGATTGGCCAAAGCATGCAGGTCAGGTGCATGCTTTTGCCAATCATCATACAGCAAACAGGCAAACACCCGATGTTTGAGTCGAACCTAGTGCTCACGCAGTGCATTATGGGCCGTTACGCGCCACTCGAATTTGGCGCAAACGGCCCATAATGTTCCGTTTTCGACGAACGGGCGAACAGCCAATGTTCAAGTTGAACTCATGTTCGACCCGAACAGAAAGCTTATCCCTAATGGATAGTATGAGGGCCCTTTAAGTAGCAATGACAGAATGTCCCAGTTGCAGATCTGATGGTCTTCCTAGGTAGTCGGAGCTTATTAATTGTATCCAATAAGGTGTATTAACAGAGTGGTAGTATATCTGGGGATGACTGTAGCTAAAGATGCTTATGTACACTTTTCAAATAAAGGTGCAGTGAAGTGTTCCCAAAGTAAAGCTGTCTGTGCACAGTGTCCCAGTGAATCAACAAAGGAAAGGTCTGCAAAGGTGTGCAGTGGCCCTCTCACCAACGACCAGATCAATTCGATGCCTTCCAGCTAGCGAATCCCGGATGGATGTCCTGGCTACGGACCCAGTTGTGACGATCACCTGTTGAGCACGAAGCGTGGGTTGCTGCACTGTAGAGGTGGTGCTGATCAGATGTGCGATGAACAGCAGGCAATGCTGGACCCCTTCTGGGTCAGGTCAGAAAACAGGTAGGCCGCGACCTCACTCTCCTTGCATGAAGAGATCCATCATACACGAGGCCCAGGGGGAAGAGATCTTGGGGCGAATCTCTGGTCTCTTTTATAGCTCTTCCCAGCAATCTCTCTGGTGATGGCAAGGATCCCTGGGATATGTAGTCTGGGTATATAGTCATGCAGGTGAATAGCCATCTGATGGAACTACTAGTCCCACGATCCCTTTGGTTGGGCTCACAAATACAATGTCAGTCTAGTAACGCTGGGCACCAGAGGAACAATATGATATACAGACAGGGCAGGGAATAGCTGTTCTTTCAATTGTAGTCCATATTGCTACATCCTCCCCCCACTTGAAAGTCTTTGGTCCACGAAGACAGAGCACAACCAGTAGAATCACCTCACTGTATCATAAAAGAGTGAATGTGTTATGTACCGTGTGGTAGAGTCTGACTTGTTAAAGGAGACCTCTCTTACAGCCCTGTTTGTGGTGTAGGCACGGATGGATGATGAGCCACCAGACAGTTCCGGATGCTGATGTCAGCGGAGGCAGGTGCAGGTCAGTGATCTGAAAGCTGGCAGGTACAGACTGGAGCTGAGTGGGACAAGCCGGGTCAAACACAAGTAATCAAATAATATGGATCAGTAGGCAGGAGCAAGGTGAGACAAGCGGGTCAAACATAGGTAGTCAGGCAGGTAGGGCTGTAGCTGACGCGGAGTCAGAGGAACAGGCAGTGGTCGGCAACAGGGTGTCAGCAAGGAAGTCCTTATGGTAGGGTCAAGGCAAGCCAAGGTCAGTGTTGGAGAGATCAGTTAAGTCAAGCAGAGCCGGGTCAATACAGGTGACCAGAAAGCAGGTACAGGTATACAGGAGTCACTAGCTGCAGATCAAACAGCACTGCACTTGTGCAGCTGCTGTCCTTTTAAAGGCCTATTGGTGGCAAACAGCATCTAATGCGCATGCACACGCATCCGCCGCGTGCTCACGCGCACACACAGGCGTTCCCGGCACACGTTATCGCGCACATGATGCTGTCTGAATGGTGCGCATGTGCGCACACACGCACCTCCGTCTTGTCACAGCCGATCCCTGACAGAATGGTTAATTATATGACAAACAAGAAAATGCAACAGCCAACAACTGATCCAAAGAGAGATCTTCTAACAAAAATGTATGTACATTGTCAGGCAGGGTCATATCAAGTTCATGACAGGCCAGTAACAAATTGGTGGCCCACCCAGTAGTGTCAGGGGGTGGAACAAGGTCATCCTTTACTAAAGGTTCAATAAAGGAGGCAAGTGCTTGACTAGGACGCTGAGCAGTAGGAATAAGTTCATCAGAATTTTCTCCAAAGGTATCATACGTCAGTCTTTTTTGGGGGTATATTTTCTGCCTCAATCTGGAGTAGATATTTTCAGCGGTTCTGGTTCAAGTTCTGGTTCAAGCACTGGTTCCAGCTCTGGTTCAAGCTCTGGTTCAACCTCTGGTTCAACCTCTGTTTCGAGCTCGGGCCCAAGCTCGGATTCAGGGTCCAATTCATGTACAGTCTCTCTCTCTCTCTACTTCATTGATGGGAGAGTCGGGGGTTTCTGGCACGTTAAGTACTTTATTGGGTTCCATCTTGACGTCCTCACTTCCTCCTAGTAGGTGGAAATCTAGTACTTCAACTTCTGGCAGTGAGAGACGTTTCTCCTGATTGTCTTCAAGAGGGGAGGTCCATAACCAATCAATAGCAATTTCCTCCACATCACTCTCCTCTTCAGGTGCCATGGGTCGGCAAGCTTTCCTGGCCCTAGGCCTCAGTGTAGGGGATTGATAAGTCTCCAGACAGGAAGATGGAGGTACTTGGACAGCCTTGGATATAGGCAGAAGATGGTTTCAGTGCCAGGTCTTCAGGGGCCCAGTCTTACCCTCTGGCCAAATCTGGTATACAGGAAGCCCGGATAATCGTTTACAGACAATGTAAGGTTGAGAGCGCCATTGATCAGCCAGCTTATGCTTCCTAGGCACTCCCAGATTGCGTAACAACACTCGATCTCCGGGTAGTAGGTCCTGAACCCTCACTTTGAGATCAAAGTTTTTCTTGTTCCTCTGTTCTCTGGTATTGGATGCTTTTTTCGAAGCCTGTCGACATACCCCGGTAGGAGGCCTGAGAGGTATGATCTAACGATGTTCTAAAAGCCAGGTCCACTGGTAAATGAGCTTCTCTTCTGAACAATAGTCTGTAGGGGGAGTACCCAGTAGGATCATTTGAGGTGATATTATAAGCATGAACTACTGCAGCTATATGATCTCCCCAATGCTGTTTCTTCTCCGAGGGAAGAGTTCCCAACATATTCAACAGGGTATGGCTGAAACGCTTGGGTTGCAGATCCCCTTGAGGGTGGTAGGGAGTGGTCCTGGATTTCGTTATACTTAAGAGTTCACATAGGGGGTTATTTACTAAAGGAAAATTCACTTTGCACTGCAAGTGCACTTGAAAGTGCACTGAAAGTGCACTTGGAGATAAAGTGGCTGTAGATCCAAGGGGGACATGCAAGGAAAGTAAAAAATAGCATCTTAGCTTGCACATGATTGGATGATAAAATCAGCAGAGCTTCCACTCATTTCAGAACTACCCATTTAGTTTAGATTTACAGCGAGTGCACTTTCAGTGCACTTTCAAGTGCACTTGCAGTGAAAAGTGGATTTGCTTTTCGTAAATAACCCCCATAGTCTTCTGATTAACCTGCTCTCGACGTCCCGACCTTGGTCTGAGTGTAGGCGTTGAGGCAGCCCATAATGAATGAAGAACTTCTTCACTAAGGTTTTTGCTACAGTATTGGCTTGCTGATCCCTAGTGGGGAAAGCTTGGGCATAGCAGGTGAAATGATCTGTTACAACCAGGACATTACTCCATCCACTCGAGTCAGCCTCCAAACACAAGAAATCAATGCACACCAACTCCATTGGCCCCTGACTCTGGAGATGGCCCATTGGGGCTGCCCTGCCGGGTAAACTCTTTCTCTGAATGCACCTAATGCAAGAGCGACAGTAGCTTTCCACCTCAGCTCTCATGGATGGCCAGTAAAATCGATCCCTGACTAACTTAAAGGTTCTGTCTGGGCCTAAGTGACCATGATCATCATGAAGGGCAGGTCAACACTTTTAGTCGGTGTTTCTCAGGGAGAAACAGTTGACAAACACCCTATGGTTCCTCAGATAGGCCTCTCCGATATATGACTCCATCCTCTAATTCCATTTGTTTCCACTCTCTATGGACTATTTTTGCTCCCTCAATGGAACTATTCAACAGCATCTGAGGGTCTTGAACAAATAGAGACTTCTTCATAAGATTTCCCAATGTGTCTTCCAGTTGATCCCGCCTCATATCTTCTCTTGTCAAATAAGGCAATTCTTGACTGCGTACTTGTGTCAAATCACTGTAATATTTGGGCACTCCAGCAGGAGTGACTCCCACAACTTCATCTCCTATTGTCCCTCTGTGCTTATGCTCGACCCTTTGACACAAAGTCAACACTCCTTCCAGAGGTAAATGGACCCAACTCTTCTGGCCAACATTTGTGGTATGAGGTCTTCAGGAAAGGGTATCAGCGTCCCGATTCCCCACTCCTGGCCAGTATTTTAGACCGAAATTAAATTAAGACAGAGCGGCCAACCACCGATGTCCAGTGGCATCCAGCTTGGCCGTGGTTAGTAGGTAAGTCAATCGGTTATTATCCATCTTCACCACAAAGGTGGCCCCATACAGATAGTCATATAGCTTATCTACCACTGCCCACTTTAGGGCCAAGAACTCCAATATGTGCACAGGATAGTTCTTCTCAGGGGGGATGAGGCTGCGGATCACATAAGCTACTGGGCAGAGTCTTCCCTCCGACTCTTGGAACAGCACTCCCCCAAGGCCATCTCTGCTGGCATCCACGTGCAGTTCATAGGGCTTGGCTGGAGACCACATGCCCAAGATACGTAACCAAGGTCTGGTAGAACTGGCATTTTTCTAGCGACAATTTCAGCCCCTCTGTGTGTAACCACTGAAAAACTTTCTCCAACTGAGCTTCATGCTCCTCCAACATTCTGCCAAACACGATATCATCAAGGTACACTAGTACTTCTACCAGATCCATATCTCCCAAAGTGTTCTCCATCAATCTCTGAAAAGTGGCGAGGGCCCCAGCTAATCCTTGTGGCATTCAGTCGAATTAGAAGAATCCTAGAGGGCTAATGAAGGCCATTTTTTCTCGGTCATCCAGATGCATGGGTATTTGGTAGTATCCACTCTTCAGATCCAGCTCACTGAACCACTTGGCCCCTGATAGACACTGCAGAGCCTCTTCTATATGGGGGGTTGTGTACTGGTCTGGGATAGTCCTTCGGTTTAAGGTATGGTAGATACACATCCAGAGGGACCCATTCTTCTTTCTCACCATCACAATAGGGGAGGCATAAGGGCTCCTGGATTCCTTAATGACCCCTGATTTCTTCAGCTCAGCCAGTTGTTCTTTAAGTTCCTCCAGATCACACAAAGGGATTCTTCTGGCCCTTTCGTGGAAAGGCTTATCTTCTGTTAACCAAATTCGATGTTGGGCACTCCTGGCGCAGCCCACATCAAAGTCATCTTTGGAGAATATCTTCTCCCATCTGACTAGTTGGGCCCCATCCCGAGGGTAAATTTGGGCAATGGACAGTGGTCTCTTCTCCACTTCCCTATTGCAGTAGGTCATTCCCCGTCTCTGGGATGGCAGTACTCACTTTCCCTATCACCATCCGAGGCTTCACGCTAATCGGGTGACTGGTGATGTTCCCCACGCTTCTCAATAAGGCTCCAGGGGGGAATAATCTCCGGTACCAATTCTATTTCCACATCTTCTGCTGAATTGGCTTCCAACACCACATACGGGCCCGGCTGGTCCCATATTAGCTTAACAGTGGCCTTCAAGCAGGCCCTCTCACCTAGCTGCAATACCTTTTCATGAGCATCCAATCACCACAGTCTTCCTACTCCTTCCACGGGGGCCTTCTTCTCCTGCAACACCCACTGAAAGGCCTGTTGCAGCTGAGGGTGGATCTTCCCTACTGGAGCGCCCTCCAGAGCCAGTGGAGTGAGTAATCTCCTCACAAGGTTTTGGTGCCTATCAACAAAGAATTTCAGCCTGCCACAGGTGGTCTGCGGCAGACAACAACCAACGTGTCAAAAGTCTCTGGTTTTCCAGCCAGGGAAGTATCAAAGGTTATCTTGATGGGTATGTTTCCATCATATAGGCATTTCTGGGCCCCTGTGCCCCAAATCTCCAACTCTTGAAGTTTGCATAAAGGGATATGTTTCAAGTATTTGTAGCAGCATCACCTGGGCTCCCATATCCAGTAGGGCTTGAGCATAGATGCCCTCCCCTTGTATCGAGACTATAGGGGAGGGCCCTCCTAGGTTCTTTGGTAGATTCCCAGCTGGTGACTCTATGTTCTGGGCCCTAATCAGCCCCTTTGGAAGTAGCAGAGTTGGTCTAACTATTCGCTCAGTAAGGTGTGCATTGATTTCTTGCCTCCGGTTCTCCTTCCTCAAAGGTTTAATTTATTTTGTTTTCCTTGGCAAGGAAAGGGAAAGGGCAACAGATGGCTTGTGTCCCTTTTTTTTCTTATGTCTTTCCTTTGTTGAAGTAAGGGGAGGGGCAACAGATGGCTTGCGTCCCCTTTCCTTCTTAGATCTTCCCTTTGCCTTGGAGCTCAGTTTTCCCTCAGGACTCTCAACTAGCTCCTTCACTGAGGTCCCCTGAAGTTTCCCGTCAGCTTTGGGAAGAGTAGTTTCTGTAAAGCTTTCAGAACGTCCATGAGTAATTGAGGGTTGATGCCGGCCTTGGGACACTCGACCTGAAAGTGTCCAAACTCCTCACATCCATAACATCTCTTCTCTCATCCTTGGAGAAATCTTGACTCTCCTTGTTCTTGGACTTTCGCTTGGTTCTCTATTACCCGCATCAAGGCATGATACATCTGAGTTTGGGCCTGAGCTACCTGAGCCATTAGTTCGGTTGGCTCCAGTTCAACTGCTGGCTTATTAGTGTCAGGGATGGCCAGTCCTACCGGTTCAGACTCAGTTCCACTGTCCTCATCTGAGTAACTAATCTCCGTGTGAACAGCTCGGGCCACCACTTTCTCTCTGTTTCCAGCAATAGGACCCACCTCCCTGGTCCTTTGGCTTTTTTCTTCTAATAAAGCCTCTTCTTCTTATCCTTCTCTTATCAGTTCAAGGTATGTAGGCACCACTTTGGTTCTCTTTAGTAACAACTCAATACAATCGGGTGATTTGGCCTAGCCCCTTGCAGAACCTTGTCTAGACAAGCTTGGCCGGCATCTTTGGGATCAATACTCCTCTTGAGGATAATTTGATGCAGCATTCTGTCTATTCAAGATATGTACTCAGACATACTCTCCCCTTTCTGCTGGTGGGTGTGGTTGAATTTGTACTTCAGATCTGCAATAGTTTCAGCTCCTCCAAATACAGCATACAGGGTGTTTATGTAGTCCACAGCAACACAAGTTTTCTTTCCCATCCTCAGATTACGAATCACATTAGCTGCCGGGCCTCGAAGATTCTCACTGAGCTGTTGTCATTTCACAGCTTCTGGAACACTCCATTCTTCCATGGCCTGCAGAGCTTGACTCATCCAGGTTTCAAACTCATCTTTCCCTACAGGAGTTGATAACTGTCCTGAGAAAAACCTGAGTCTCTGTTAGCTCTGGTTGGCATTTCCAGCACCTATCTTCAACAAACTATTGACTAGCCAGCTCATATCTGTATAAAAAGAGAGAGGGGGGACATTGGCCCCTTCAGGGTCGGCTCCCACCGATACTGGGCCCTTTTCCTGAGCCCTTGATGGGGGCTGTTACTCAGCGGGCTCTCCCCCACTTTGAGCGGGATCACTCTAGCAATTATTCCTTTGGCCTGGCGTACCTCTTCCCTCTGGAAACACACAGGTATCTCTTCTTGCCACTCCAGTAGCACCCAGACCTGATCCAAGTCGTATTCAGCTTCTGTCTCTACAATGTAAGCCCAGTGCCCTGGGGCCAGAGCTCTCACCCACTTTCTAATCTCTCCCTCGATGTACTCACTCCCCGAGATCTCTAGAACAGTGCTTCTCTCCAGTTTAGCTCCCTGATTCCTGCCCCAGGCAGCCGCAGCTACCGATGCGGCCTCCCACGCGGATTGTGGCTCTTGTCTAGGTTGGCTAGGGCCCGCTGCAGATGGCAGCCCCCAAATGTAGCACAGCCCCTTAGGGGACTGCTTGTATTTACCTGCTCATCTGCATCGCCATGACCCTTTGGGTTCAGACATCATTGCAACACCTTAAAGTAATAAAACAACACTCAATATGTTTATATTCTGTTAACGTTTACTGGAATCCTTCAATTAAGATATGGTTGCACAAAGGAGGTAATGATTCAACTGAGCTTGGGATAGCAGCACAAACTTAGTTGAGTGACTCCTTTTAGAAAATGCCAGTTAAGACAGTTGGCAACAACAGATTATTATATACACATATGTACAATGGAGTACCACTTGAACATAACTTGAAAGGATAAGCAGAGGCTAAGTATCAATTCTGACAATACTTCTAGAAAGAGAAACCCAGGCCGTCCTGTTTAACCTTTGATCCTAATGAGAGATGAAACTAAACATGGATAGTATGAGGGCCCTTTAAGTAGCAATGGCAGAATGTCCCTGTTGTAGATCTGATGGTCTTCACTGGCAGTCAGAGCTTATTAATTGTATCCAAAAAGGTGTATTAACAGAGTGGTAGTATATCTGGGGATAACTTTAGCTAAAGATGCTTATGTACGGTGTTCAAATAAAGGTGCAGTGAAGTGCTCCCAAAGTAAAGCTGTTTGTGCACAGTGTCCCAGTGAAACAACAAAGAAAAGGTTTGCAAAGGTGAACAGTGGCCCTCTCACCAATGACCAGACCGATTCGATGCCTTGCAGCTAGCGAATCCCAGATGGACGTCCTGGCTGCGGACTCGCTTGTGGCGATCACTCGATGCGGAACATGAAGCGTGGGTTGCTGCACTGTAGTGATGGTGCTGGTCAGATGTCCTATGACAGCAGGCAATGCTGTACCCCTTCTCGGTCAGGATGGAAAACTGTAGACCGTGTGGTAGGTTGTGACCTCACTCTCTTTGCACACGAGGCCCAGGGGGAAGAGAGCGTGGGGAGGATCTCTGGTCTCTTTTATAGCTCTTTCCAGCAATCTCTCTGGTGATAGCAAGGATCCCTGGGATATGTAGTCTGGGAGTATAGTCATGCAGGCGAATAGCCATCTGATGGAACTACTAGTCCCACAATCCCTTTGGCTGGGCTCATAAATATGATGTCAGTCTAGTAATACTGGGCACTAGAGGGACAATATGATATACAGACAGGACAGGGAATAGCTGTTTGTTGCAATTGTAGTCCATATTGCTACACTTACCTAAAGGTAGTGAAAATATCTCCTAAACGTGTACCGTTTAGGAGATATTTTCAGTGCATGCAGCCAGTAGCATCACTGGCGCATGTGTTCTGAAGGAAGGGCCGGAGGGTGCCATTACTTCTGAGCCTGTGAGGTGAACGGCAGCTCCTGCGCACATGCGCGGGAGTGACGTTATCGCGGCTTCAGCCATTCACAATGCCGGAGCCTGCGATCCTGGAAGAAGCTCCGGGAAAGATGTCGGCCGTGACAGTGGTGTGCTGGGACCACTGCAACAGCTTCATTCTAAGGTAAGTATTTCATAATGAGCTAGTATGCAATGCATACTAGCTCATTATGCCTTTGTCTTGCAGTTTTTTTGGGGGTGGGGGATTTAGAGGTTTACAACCTCTTTAAGCCGATGTCTATTTGTGCTATACAGTTTCTCTTAAATGGTTGTCACCAATGGCAATCCCCAATCCATTTTGAAGATACAATAAAAACCAAAACTTACACCTACAGTAGAACCTGAACAGCAGGTATAAGGATTCAAATATAGGGGTTACAATTAAAGTGATACTAAAGGGTCATTTTTTTTTTAAATAACAAACATGTTATACTTACCTCCCCTGTGCAAGGGTTTTGCACAGAGCGGCCCCTATCCTCCTCTTCTGGGGTCACCCAGCAGCGCTCCTGGCTCCTCCTCTTCCCGGTTGCCCCCACAGAGAGCCTCATTCCATGGGGGCATTCATGCGGGCGCATTTCCAAGTCCTGCTGCTGTGTCACTGAATTTGTTTGAGAGCAGCAGGAGCTAATGGTTCCTGCTACTATTAATCTATCCATTGAGGACCGGGGGAAAGCAGCTGGAACTGCTGGGCTCGTTCTCTTCGCTGGAAAGATTGGGTTGAGGTAAGTAAAAGGGGGAGCTCTGGGGGGGGGGGCTGGATTCTAAGTAAAAGGGGGGCTCTGGGGGGCTGCTGCATAGAATGCATTAAGGTGAAAAACACTGAGACTTTACAACCCCTTCATGGTTAAAGCAAGTTAAATTCTCTTTTTGTATGTGTTCTCATCCTTTCTGACCTGGAATTAGCATAATCTTGTGTTGTTAGAAAGCTGGCCTAGAATACAAAGCTGTTATATCTGCATTATATAAGGAATAAGGCACTTTTCCCAATATCAGTTCTAGTGGTGCCATCAGTTATTCTTTTCTATTGTTGGCCGTTGCTTAGTATAAAAAATAAGGAAAGTTATGTTTTTTAAAGAATGGACACATATGCATTTCACCAACTATTTATAATAGATGTATGCAATATTCCAGACTCTCTAAATGGCAAACATAAAGAGAACATTCTGAAAACAGTGCTTTAAATCAACAAGCCTACGAACTCCCTATAACAGCAGAAAATTGCCTTTTATCCAGCTTGTATTGTGTTAGAAATTGCGTTTCTGCTACTCTTATTGTGCACAATGCTGTTGGTTCAATAGAGAATCAGCTGCACCAGAAAAGGGGTTGTAAAGATTACAGCTGAACCCCAGCCTGTGCTGCTAGTTTGCTACATGAAAAGACAGAAGGGGTGCCCCTGGGACTTTATGGGCGAAGGATATAAACCAGATAGAGAGGTAATAAGCATATGATAAATATTTTACAAAATTTATTAAATACAAATCAATCTGAAATGGACAAAAAAGCACAATAAATTTCTAAAAACAAAGAATGATAGTCATGATGTATCATAATAAACACAGCTGAGTTCTAGAACATATGATGGTCTCAAAATAGGAGGCCAAATTCTGTGTATTTACATGGAAAATCCCAACATGTTTCGGAATATATACTTATATACTTATATACTTAATTCATTCTTCAGGGGTTAGTTTTAGATCAGGCTGTATTATCTGGTAATATAACAACAAGGTATCAGACTCAGAGACAGTGTATAAGATACAGGGATAATTCATAAACAGTAGGTAATAGCATGGTATTAGACCAGAGCATACATTTAAGTATGGGAATACTCACATGGTAACTATCTTTGGAGGATAATGGCACACAACAACAAAATTCACAGGTTTTGCATCTCCCAAATGTCGCATGATTCGATGTATCCGGGAGAAAAGGGTGTGGGTGGGGGATATACCCCTAGGAATGGGTAGGTAGGGTAGTATTAATATACTGGAGACACAAATATATACAGCAATGAGGAATGGGTATACCTATATGGGTATGCATGGGCTGCCAGAATACAAAGGTCAAATTGCTGGTAAGTAAGAAAAGCCATACTAAGTATGGTATCATAGGAGCTATTCAATGCAGGAAAAACACGCAATTATCCAATAAAATGTCTTTAAAGACGAAAGGATATGGCCAGATAAAGCTTACTTGTAGTGCAGATGTAATGGATCTCTTCCCACTCCGAATAGCTGTGAAGTCCCAGGTTGTGCAACATATAACTGATGAATTTGCCTTATATGTGAGTAAGATATAGGCAGTACATACCCAAAAAGCATATGGGATCCAATGCCTAGGATGGAAGGACATCAGATGATCAGAGGGCTCATCAAGTGAGTGAGCCACTCCTAATTGAGCTCAGGGACTCATCAACCAGACAATCCCCCAGCACAAGCGACGTCCGGCGTCACCGCGCACCAGGCCGCCGACACACTTGATGGGCAGTACATCCCGATCTGTTACGCATGCGTGATTCGGCGCGAACACCGATCCACCCAGCCAGCGAGAGACTAAGCCCAAAAAGATGCCCCAAGGAGCCAGAATGGCATCAAGGGGCCTACGCGTGCTGGGGAGCTCTGGCAGGGGGCGCTGGCAAGTTCTCTGGCAAATGGAGAAGCACTGTCAGCGCCTTACCGATGGGAGGGGTGGCGGTGGCTCAACAGCACCCACTAAAATTGCTTCCTGGTGTCTCCCCTCTGGCGGGGGTCACCTGGGTGCGGTTCGCGCCCCCCCCCCCCCGCACCCCCAAAACGGTGCTTTTTTTTTTCATTAGGGGCGGTGGCTTTTTTGCCGCCTTTTGCAAAGTGCCACCCTAGGCCTGGGCCTTGTCAGTCTAGGCCAAAATACAGCACTGAGGACAGCCATATATATTACATGTAGTTTCTTTTGTAGAGAATGCGAGGGGACACTTGGTGAAAGGATGAGGTCAAACCTGAATGATAACAACAGAGTCATATACAGAAATATACCTGGCAACAAAATGTAAATAAATTCGAAGCAATACATAAAATGCAGAGCAACACAGAGGATACAATCAAGAAGATATCAAACAAGTCCAGGTACAGCATAGTAAGTACTACAAGGAGGATGGCATAGTGGAGCAAGAAAATCCCAAGGGATGGCCACAATGCAGAGAAAAGGAAGGGGAGAGAGACATATACCGAGTGGGCATGCCGCCTACACCCACTGGGTCGCTGGATGCCAAGCAGTATATGGGGAAGAGGTGCTGCAGCTGTTCCTGCTGGAGCACTTCTTTGACAAGCTGTCCCCAGAAGTCAGAGAGTGGGTCCAGGACCGAAAACCTTTCACCTTGCCTGAAGCAGCTCGCCTGGCGGACGAATACACAGACGCCCTGTGGTCAAGACAACATCTCGGTGGATTATCGATCAGCGGCACCCCCTCCAGCTGGTGTCTATAAACCACAGTCGTACCGGTACGCCCTACAGCACCACCTCCAGCTGCCACTTATTCTCAGCAGCCCAGGTTCTACTCCCAGGACTACTCAAAACCCATCAGGTGTTTCGGGTGTAAACAGCTAGGGCACAAAAAGCCAGACTGTCCGTTGAATCCAGCCAGGCAGTCCCAGTCATGGAGAAAGCTAGCAGGGGGGAATCCCTGCACATCCATGCCTGCGGCTGCGTTGAGGAGGAAGAACATTGGGGCGTCCTGCACG
Source organism: Aquarana catesbeiana (assembly GCF_042186555.1). Lineage (NCBI taxonomy): Eukaryota > Metazoa > Chordata > Amphibia > Anura > Ranidae > Aquarana > Aquarana catesbeiana. The sequence continues at coordinate 216,313,254 of NC_133330.1, forward strand.
AGGTGGATCCAGTAAAAGCAGCTAACCAGGACAACAGGCAGCAACACAGGCAGACTGTCCGGGTTAATGGAAAGGTAACCAATGGCCTACGTGATACTGCGCCACCATGACCCTACTACAGAAGAACCTTATCCCAGAGAGCCAGCACATCGGAGACCCTGTAGCCATAAGGAGAGCAGGAGGCACCGTTTTCTGGCTACCCATTGCCCGTGTTCACCTGGATTGGGGGGTTGGTTCGGGACACGTGAATGTGGGGGCGTTGAAGGATTTGCCAGTGGATGTACTACTGGGGAATGATTTGGCCCTCCTCGTTTCTGCTTACACCCTGATGGGCCCCGCTGAGGCCAACCCAGTGACTCTCCCTGCCCAAATGTGTGCAAGGTGTGCAATATTAAGCCCTTGCTGAGCTCACCTTACCACCCCCAGACTAATGGTCTCTGCGAGCGCTTTAACGGGACCCTCAAGCAAATGCTGAGGACCTTTTTGGACGCTTGCAGAGACTGGGAGAGATTCCTGCCTCACCTGCAATTTGCGTACAGAGAGGAATCTACTGGGTTCTCTCCCTTCGAGTTAATCTATGGGAGAAGGGTTCGCGGACCCCTCGATCTCATTAGAGTACACTAGGAGGGAGAGACAGAACAGGAGGGGACCCCCATAGTGCCCTATGTTCTGGAACTCAGAGACCGCATGGAGCAACTGTCTCTGATGGTAAGGGAGAATCTCCAGGCGGCCCAGGGGAGACAGAAGAGATGGTACGGTCGGGGGGCCGACAGCGTATCTTCCAGGTTGGGCAGAAGGTCTTAGTGCTCAAGCCTGTGAAGACCGACAAGATGCAGGTATCTTGGCAGGGCCCGTATAAAGTAGTAGTCCAGGTATGTGATACAACCTATGTTATTGCCAGCTGTGCAGATCCAGCGAACCTTTCATATGAACATGCTGAAGGAGTATCAGGAACGGCAGCAGGATGTTGCTGCAGTATGTGCCCCTGCTGCAGACGACTCCAAAAGTTTACCCCTCCCTGACTTCCTAGAGACCCCCAGACTGACCTCATTAGCCTCGTACAGCTAGGGGACCGGTTAAGCCCCACAAAGAAGGAACAGGCTAAGCGGCTTCTGTGGGAGAAACAGGCGACTTTCTCCCAAAAACCGGGCTACACGACCCTGGCTGTGCATAAGGTAGAGACCCCTGGACAAGCACCCCTTCGACAGCCCCCCTACTGTATCCCTGAAGCAGTCCGAGAAGGAATGCAGAAGGAGATATAGGAGATGATTCAGTTAGCAGTCATTGAGCCCTGTGACAGCCCTTGGGCCTCGTCTGTAGTCCTGGTGCCTAAGAAAGATGGAACTACCCAGTTCTGCGTGGACTACAGGCAACTCAATGAGAAGACCACCACTGATGCCTACCCGATGCCCAGGGTAGATGAACTGCTAGATTGTATAGCCATGGGACATTATTTAACTACAATAGACCTGTGTAAGGGTTATTGGCAGATTCCCCTGGTCAAGGATGCTATCCCCAAGTTGGCATTTGTTACCCTGTTTGGCCTGTACCAGTCTAAGGTCATGCCATTCAGGATGAAAAATGCCCCGTCTACCTTCCAACGTATGGTGGATAGGCTCCTCGATGGCTTTTAGGATTTTGCATGTGCATACCTGGATGACATTGCGATCTACAGTGGGAGGAGCACCTGGTTCACGTAGGGTGGTTCTGGACAAGATTCGGGCCGCAGGCCTGGCCTTGAAACCAGACAAGTGCCATCTAGGTATGGCAGAGGTGCAGTGCCTGGGACACCGAGTAGGGTGTGGGAACCAGAGCCAGCCAAGGTAGAGGCAGTAACTAACTGGACCCAGGTATTAGCCTTCATGGGGACTGCAGGGTACTACCAATGTTTTGTCCCTGATTATAGTGCTAACGCCAAGCCCCTGACTGACCTGACAAAAAAGAACTTACCTAGGCAGGTCCTGTGGTCTCCAGCTTGTGAAGCCGCGTTTCTAGCCCTCAAGCAAGCACTTGTAAATGCCCCTGTCTTAGCTGCCCCAGTACCTAACAAACGTTTCCTTGTCCACACAGACGCTTCCATGTTTGGACTGGGGGCTGTGCTGAGCCAAATCGGGGAGGATGGAAGAGAACACCCTGTCGCATACCTGAGCAGAAAGCTATTACCCCGGGAAGTGAGCTATGCGGCAGTGGAGAAGGAGTGCTTGGCCCTGGTCTGGGCCCTTAAAAAAAAATTGAACCCTTATTTGTACAGACAGGAATTTTCATTAATCACCAACCACAACCCATTGGTCTGGCTTAAACGGGTCTCAGGAGACAATGGCAGGTTGCTGCAAATGGAGCTTAGCCCTGCAACCTTACAATTTCACCATCAGCTACTGACCCGGTAAACAAAATGGCAATGCTGATGGGTTGTCCCGGCAAACAGACGTCACCCTGGACATCCCCAAGTTGACCCGAGAAGGATCAAGCCGGGTCTGCCGTAGTGTCCCACAAGGAGGGAGCCATGTGACAGGAGTCACTTTTGGGCACAGGGTGACTGAGAAAATATATATTGGATTACTTAAAACGGGACAGTAATATTTATAAGAAGTTTTCCATACTTTATGCCTGGTGGTCACCTGTGGCCAGAGACATCTGGTGAGCAGATTTATTTCTCACTTCGGGAGAAGCATTTTTTTCACAAGAAACCAGCATACTGCACTTTATGAAGGCACGGTGGTGGAGATTTCACCCACACAGAAGAGATACACCCATTTATATTTGTTTCACAGATATAATCATATTTATTTCAGATTTCTCTATATTGGACTGGTTTTATATATTTTCATGGTATATGTGTTGATCATCATGCCACACCTATGTGGGTTTAGTTGACATTCATATGTGTATATGGTTTTGCGCCCAATTTTTCACTATTTTTAATATTTATACACAATATCTCCCAGGATATATGTAAAGACTATTCTTGGTTTGTTTGATTCTGAACTCAACATGTTAATTGAAAGAGCTGATCACATTGGCCTCTGTACAATGTAGGAGACAGGCCGACTCCTAATGGAGCTCCTGCTGTTGTGAGAATGTCCTGTGTTTAAACTTGATAATGATAATGTATCATCTACTGTGTGAAGCTCAGTGACAACAAGTCTGACCTGTAGTGAAATCCTGATTTATCATAACAATGACCAGGCTGCTTAAAGGGATTAGTTAATGAGCTCATGTTAATTAGGTTTCTGATCATAGGTGTATTTGCAGAGTAATATGAGCAGGAGGTATACACCTCCTCTTTTTACTGTATATAAGACTTGTATTCCTTTCAATAAAAATTCATTCCTGTTTGACCCTTAACACAGAGCCTCGTTTCGTACTTGTGGGGAGAATTATTCGTATGGGTTTCTTGTTCGGCTGATTGAAGTGTTCGGTAGCTGCCTTTGTGTTCGGAAATGGCTTTAACCCCTTTCATATTTGGGGTGTCGTTACAGACATGTTCTAAAATTCAATCAAAGTCAAAACAACATAAGTTGATGGTAAACAGATAGAGACATGTCACCAGAAAAGACATAACGTGTCGCCGGGCACATGTCTCTATCAAAGCCCCCTGAGAAGCCCTGAAGAAAAGGTTTAAAATTGGAAGCTTCATTTAAGCCAGGTGGCAGGGTGGCGTTTAGATCCGATATCCATCGTAGCTCACGTTGTAGGAGGAGGTTGTTGGAATCCCCTCCCCGTGAGCCTGAATGTACTCGGTTCAACACCAAACCAGTCACTTTGGGGAAGCGGCCACTATGAACCTGTGCTATGTGTCTCCCTAAAGGGAGATCAGGGTTGCTGCCCTGCATAGCCAAAATATGACGATAAATTCTTTGTCATAGTTTTTGTATCATTTTGCCTATGTAATAGCAGCCGCAGCTGCATTGTAAAAGGTATACAACTCCCGTTGTTTGGCAGTTAGCAAAATGTTTAGGGGTGAAATTCCAACCATTGGGTAGTCCTATATTTTTGCAAGTGTCCATGTATCGATAGTATGCACAGAAACCGCTTGGAAAAGTGCCAAGAAGTTTATGACCGTGTGTGACCTCGGAATTCGCTTTGAACCAAAATGTCACCCACAGATGTTGCTCATCTATAGGTGACTAAAGATGATGGTGGGAAAAAGGGGCTTATACTTGGATCTGATGTCAATAAGTGCCAGTATTTGCTGAAAATCTGTTTAACCTTATGATGTTCATTTGAGTATGTAGTAATAATTCTTGTATTTTCATTTGTTGTCAGATTATCTTATTCGGTTTTAGAAAATAATAGGTCTTGTCTTGTCTGTTCATACTGGCTACACGGTTGAATGCCTTTTAAAGGCATTTATGGCTTTAGCCCCTCCCTAACAGACGCTGTTTTAGGCATTTGGCCTCCTGTTTATAATCTTCCTCATTGGAGCAATTGCGTTTGGCTCGTAAATACTGGCTATACGGCTATACTGAGCTCAATTAGGACACAGGTGTTGGAGTGGCTCACTCACTTGATGAGCCCTCCGATCACCTGATGCCCTTCTACCTAGGTATTGGATCCTATATACTTTTTGGGCGTGTACTGCCTATATCTTACGCACATACAGTGGGGACGGAAAGTATTCAGACCCCCCTTAAATTTTTCACTCTTTGTTATATTGCAGCCATTTGCTAAAATCATTTAAGTTCATTTCTTTTCCTCATTAATGTACACACAGCACCCCATGTTGACAGAAACACACAGAATTGTTGATATTTTTGCAGATTTATTAAAAAAGAAAAACTGAAATATCACATGGTCCTAAGTATTCAGACCCTTTGCTGTTAAACTAATATATTTAATTCAGGTGCTGTCCATTTCTTCTGATCATCCTTGAGATGGTTCTATACCTTCATTTGAGTCCAGCTGTGTTTGATTATACTGATTGGACTTGATTAGGAAAGCCACACACCTGTCTATATAAGACCTTACAGCTCACAGTGCATGTCAGAGCAAATGAGAATCATGAGGTCAAAGGAACTGCCTGAAGAGCTCAGAGACAGAATTGTGGCAAGGCACAGATCTGGCCAAGGTTACAAAAAAATTCTGCTGCACTTAAGGTTCCTAAGAGCACAGTGGCCTCCAAAATTCTTAAATGGAAGATGTTTGGGACAACCATAACCCTTCCTAGAGATGGCCGTCCGGCCAAACTGAACTATCGGGGGAGAAGAGCCTTGGTGAGAGAGGTTATGAAGAACCCAAAGATCACTGTGGCTGAGCTCCAGAGATGCAGTCGGGAGATGGGAGAAAGTTGCAGAAAGTTAACCATCACTGCAGCCCTCCACCAGTCGGGGCTTAATGGCAGAGTGGCCCGACAGAAGCCTCTCCTTAGTGCAAGATACATGAAATCCCGCATGGAGTTTGCTAAAAAAACACCTGAAGGACTCAAAGATGGTGAGAAATAAGATTCTCTGGTCTGATGAGACCAAGATAGAACTTTTTGGCCTTAATTCTAAGCGGTATGTGTGGAGAAAACCAGGCACTGCTCATCACCTGTCCAATACAGTCCCAACAGTGAAGCATGGTGGTGGCAGCATCATGCTGTGGGGGTGTTTTTCAGCTGCAGGGACAGGACGACTGGTTGCAATTGAGGGAAAGATGAATGCGGCAAGTACAGGGATATCCTGGACGAAAACCTTCTCCAGAGTACTCAGGACCTCAGACTGGGCCAAAGGTTTACCTCCCAACAAGACAATGACCCTAAGCACACAGCTAAAATAACAAAGGAGTGGCTTCACAACAACTCCATAACTGTTCTTGAATGGCCCAGCCATAGCCCTGACTTAAACCCAATTGAGCATCTCTGGAGAGACCTAAAAATGGCTGTCCACCAACGTTTACCATCCAACCTGACAGAACTGAAGAGGATCTGCAAGGAGGAATTCAGAGGATCCCCAAATCAAATCAAATCCAGGTGTGAAAAACTTGTTGCATCTTTCTCAAAAAGACTCATGGCTGTATTAGACCAAAAGGGTGCTTTTACTAAATACCGAGCAAAGGGTCTGAATACTTAGGACCATGTGATATTTCAGTTTTTCTTTTTAATAAATCTGCAAAAATGTCAACAATTCTGTGTTTTTCTGTCAATATGGGGTGCTGTGTGTACATTAATGAGGAAAAAATGAACTTAAATGATTTTAGCAAATAGCTGCAATATAACAAAGAGTGAAAAATTTAAGGGGGTCTGAATACTTTCCGTCCCCACTGTATAAGGAAAATTCATCAGTTATATGTTGCACAACCCGGGACTTCACAGCTCTTTGGAATGGGAAGAGATCCATTACATCTGCACTACAAGTAAGCTTTATCTGGCCATACCCTTTTGTCTTTAAAGACATTTTATTGGATAATTGTGTGTTTTTGCTGCCTTGAATAGCTCCTATGTATCAGGGACCATGAAGCAGACTGAGGCAGAAGTATAGTTAAATCACACTTGTTTAATAATAATAATAATAATAAGGTAAACAGAGTAAGCATAGTCAAAACAAGCCAGAGTTCAGTAACCGGATCGGGTAGTCAGCCAAGCAGATGTCAGAGAGACAGAAATAAATGTAGTAGTACAGCAAGCAGGATCAGGAGCCAGAAGGAACGTCAGCCAAGCAAGTCTTCAACAGGAACATAGGAGAAAGTCTCTGTGATGTTGTGTTGATGTTGACAAAGGCGAAGGCAGAGATCAAGTGAGTTTTAAGTAGGCAGGACTGATGAGCAGAATCAACAACAGCTGGGTAACTATGGAGAGAGATGGGAGCTGGCAATTAGCCGACAGCTGAGCGGCCAGCTCAGAGAAGGAAGGGCTGAGTCCAGCCCTGACACTATGATACCATACTTAGTATGGCTTTTCTTACTTACCAGTGATTTGACCTTTGTATTCTGGCAGCTCATGCATACTCATATAAGTATACCCATTCCTCATTGCTGTATATATTTGTGTCTCCAGTATATTTCATATGCTTGGTTGTGCACCATATCACCTATCTTATATATACATATATCTTTTGTGTCAGGGTTGTCTCCATAGATGTCAATCCTAGCGAATTCCAGCATATTTGCGGCAGCAATAGTGCATCTGCTCTCCTTTTTACAGCATATACAGAGTCTGTCCAGGATTTTTAATATTATCCTACCCACTCCTAGGGGTATATTCCCCACCCACACCCTTTTCTCCTGGATACAACTATTATGCGATGGGAGATTTGGGAGATGCAAAACCTGTGAATATTGTTGTTGTGTGCTATTATATTCCCAGACTCTAAATGCCTGCTCTGGTTTAATATCATGCTATTACCTACTGTTTATGAATTATCCCTGTATCTTATACACTGTCTCTGATACCTTGTTGTTATATTACCAGATAATACAGCCTGATCTAAAACCATCCCCTGAAAAAGGCATTAAGTATCTAAGTATATATTCCGAAACATGTTGGGATTTTCCATGTAAATGTACAGAATTTGCCCTTCTATTGTGAGACCGTCATGTGTTCTAGAACTTACAGGCTGTAAGTTCTTTGTTTTAGAAATCTATTGTGCTTTTTTTGTCCATTTCAGATTGGTTTAATACATTTTGTAAAATTTTTATCATACGCCTATTACCTATTACCTCTCTATCTGGTTTATATCCTCGCCCATAAAGTCCCAGGGGCACCCCCTTCTGTCTTTTTTTGCATATTTGAAATGTGGCTTAGGTTTCTAGTATATGACCCACAGGTGGCTTTCCATATTTTTGTAGTTTGTTACACCCAGTAAGTCAGCAACTCTTGGCTTCAAATATTGTTCTACCTTGACAAGGCAGCACAAATAACTAACCATTTTATGTGGAGTGCCAGTGTGAATGAAGCCTAAGGCTAATATGAGTTCCGCTGTTTTATTAAAAAGAGCCAATAGGTGCAAGGAAATTTAGGAGTTCCTAATGGTTTATTGGGTTCTCCCCAGTGTGGGTTTTCTCCAGACACCTGTCCTCTGGTTTGACAAAGCCATGTGTTTGTAATGGTGAAGAGGCAGCAATGGACAGTAACAGGAAAGGTGCTGCACATGTGCTGTGTAAGGCTAGGGCAAAACAGAGCTCCCGAAGAGCTTGATGGTAGCATTTTGGAGAAGCTCCTGTTAGGTGGAGCTTTGGAAGAAGCCAGGCTTCAGCTGTCATAATACAGTGCCAACCATGTACCTTGTTTAGGGATCTGCATTTGTCTGTCCCTTCTGGTCTGGGATTCCATAGTTATTTTTAGCTTAGGCTAGAGCCAGGTTAGGCATCTGATGGCCCACAGGTAGTTAGAGGCCCGATTGCATGGCAGATTAGAAGGTACTAGGGACTAAGAAGCAGAGTAAATAGGCTGAATCTGAGTTTCAGTATCAAACCACAGTTTCTGCTGGTGAGAAGCTACGTTCCAGGTTGGTTGGAGGATCTCTCCATCATCACTGATACTGAATTCAGGTCTTCAACACCAAGATGTTGGACCCACAGTAACTTTACTTTGCTGCAACATCTAACTGGAGGTATCTTTATTAATAACTATATAGTAGGGATGAGCTTCGAGTTTGAGTCGAACTCATGTTCGACTCGAACATTGGCTGTTCGCAAGTTCGCCGAACAGCGAACAATTTGGGGTGTTCGCGGCAAATTCGAATGCCACGGAACACCCTTTAAAAGTCTATGGGAGAAATCAAAAGTGCTAATTTTAAAGGCTTATATGCAAGTTATTGTCATAAAAAGTGTTTGGGGACCCGGGTCCTGCCCCAGGGGACATGGATCAATGCAAAAAAAAGTTTTAAAAACGTCAGTTTTTTCAGGAGCAGTGATTTTAATAATGCTTAAAGTCAAACAATAAAAGTGTAATATTCCTTTAAATTTCGTAGCTGGGGGGTGTCTATAGTATTCCTGTAAAGGGGCGCATGTTTCCTGTGTTTAGAACAGTCTGACAGCAAAATGACATTTCGAAGGAAAAAACCCATTTAAAACTACTCGCGGCTATTGCATTGCCAACAATACACATAGAAGTTCATTGATAAAAACGGCATGGGAATTCCCCACAGGGGAACCCCGAACCAAAATTAAAAAAAAAAAATTACGTGGGGGGTCCCCCTAAATTCCATACCAGGCCCTTCAGGTCTGGTATGGATATTAAGGGGAACCCCGTGCCAAAAAAAAAAAACGGCGTGGTGTCCCCCCAAATATCCATACCAGACCCTTATCCGAGCACGCAACCTGGCAGGCCGCAGGAAAAGAGGGGGGGACGAGAGTGCGGCCCCCCCTCCTGAACCGTACCAGGCCACATGCCCTCAACATTGGGAGGGTGCTTTGGGGTAGCCCCCCAAAACACCTTGTCCCCATGTTGATGAGGACAAGGGCCTCATCCCCACAACAATGGCCGGAGGTTGTGGGGGTCTGCGGGCGGGGGGCTTATCGGAATCTGGAAGCCCCCTTTAACAAGGGGACCCCCAGATCCCGGCCCCCCCCGTGTGAAATGGTAAGGGGGTACTTACCCCTACCATTTCACTAAAAAACTGTCAAAAATGTTAAAAATGACAAGAGACAGTTTTTGATAATTCCTTTATTTAAATGCTTCTTCTTTCTTCTATCTTCCTTCATCTTCTTCTGGTTCTTCTGGTTCTTCCTCCGGCGTTCTCGTCCAGCATCTCCTCTGCGGCGTCTTCTATCTTCTTCTCCTCGGGCCGCTCCGCACCTATGGCATGGGGGGAGGCTCCCGCTCTTCTCTTCGTTTTCTTCTCTTTTTCCTTCTTCTCTTCTTTTCTTCTTCATTTTCTTCTCCGGGCCGCTCCGCATCCATGCTGGCATGGAGGGAGGCTCCCGCTGTGTGACGGCATCTCCTCGTCTGACGGTTCTTAAATAACGGGGGGCGGGGCCACCCGGGGACCCCACCCCCTCTGACGCATGACATCACAGGGAAGTCCCGTCAAGTCACCGTGCGTCAGAGGGGGCGGGGTCACCGGGTGGCCCCGCCCCCCGTTATTTAAGAACCATCAGACGAGGAGACGCCGTCACACAGCGGGAGCCTCCCTCCATGCCAGCACGGATGCGGAGCGGCCCGGAGAAGAAAATGAAGAAGAGAAGAAGAGAAGAAGGAAGAAGAGAAGAAAACGAAGAGAAGAGCGGGAGCCTCCCCCCATGCCATGGGTGCAGAGCGGCCCGAGGAGAAGAAGATAGAAGACGCTGCGGAGGAGATGCTGGACGAGAACGCCGGAGGAAGAACCAGAAGAGCCAGAAGAACCAGAAGAAGGAGATGAAGGAAGATAGAAGAAAGAAGAAGCATTTAAATAAAGGAATTGTCAAAAACTGTCTCTTGTCATTTTTAACATTTTTGACAGTTTTTTAGTGAAATGGTAGGGGTAAGTACCCCCTTACCATTTCACACGGGGGGGGCCGGGATCTGGGGGTCCCCTTGTTAAAGGGGGCTTCCAGATTCCGATAAGCCCCCCGCCCGCAGACCCCCACAACCACCGGCCAGGGTTGTGGGGATGAGGCCCTTGTCCTCATCAACATGGGGACAAAGTGTTTTGGGGGGCTACCCCAAAGCACCCTCCCAATGTTGAGGGCATGTGGCCTGGTACGGTTCAGGAGGGGGGGCCGCACTCTCGTCCCCCCCTCTTTTCCTGCGGCCTGCCAGCTTGCGTGCTCGGATAAGGGTCTGGTATGGATCTTTGGGGGGACCCCACGCCGTTTTTTTTTTTTTTTTTTGGCGCGGGGTTCCCCTTTAAATCCATACCAGACCTGAAGGGTTTGGTATGGAATTTAGGGGGAACCCCACGTCATTTTTTTTTTAAATTTTGGCCAGGGTTCCCCTTAATATCCATACCAGACCTGAAGGGCCTGGTATGGAATTTAGGGGGACCCCCCACGTCATTTTTTTAAAAAATTTTGGTTCGGGGTTCCCCTGTGGGGAATTTCCATGCCCTTTTTATCAATGAACTTCTATGTGTATTGTCGGCAATGCAATAGCCGCGAGTAGTTTTAAATGGGTTTTTTCCTTCGAAATGTCATTTTGCTGTCAGACTGTTCTAAACACGGGAAACATGCGCCCCTTTACAGGCATACCATAGACACCCCCCAGCTACGAAATTTAAAGGGATATTACACTTTTATTGTTTGAATTTAAGCATTATTAAAATCACTGCTCCTGAAAAAACGGACGTTTTTAAAACTTTTTTTTGCATTGATCCATGCCCCCTGGGGCAGGACCCAGGTCCCCAAACACTTTTTATGACAATAACTTGCATATAAGCCTTTAAAATTAGCACTTTTGATTATTCATGTTCGTGTCCCATAGACTTTAACGGTGTTCGCGCGTTCGAACGAACTTTTTTCCTGTTCGCATGTTCTAGTGCGAACCAAACAGGGGGGTGTTCTGCTCATCCCTACTATATAGTTATATAACTCTAAATCCCCGGGTATATGTGAACAATTTCATTGAGACTCCTATTGGACCCTTTGTTTACATTACATTGTACGTTTACACATTGGAAGTATATACTAATAATAATTTCCATATTGGCCTGCATCTATATACTTATGGTTAATGTTATAGTGCCCTGAAAAGGTATTCATACCCCTTGACATTTTTCAATTTTTTTCATGTTACAACCAAAAACGTAAATGTACTTTTTGGGGATTTTTTGTGATAGACCAAAACAAATTTGCATAATTGTGAAGTGAAAGGAAAATGATAAATGGTTTTCAAATTTTTTTACAAATAAATATCTGAAAAGTGTGGCGTGCATTTGAATTCAGCCCCCCTGAGTCGATACTTTGTAGAACCAACTTTTGCTTCAATTATGGCTGCAAGTCTTTTTGCGTATGTCTCTACTAGCTTTGCACATCTAGAGAGTGAAATTTTTGCCCTTTCTTCTTTGCAAAATAGCTCAAGCTCTGTCAGATTGGATGGAGAGCATCTGTGATCAAGTCTTTCAAGTCTTGCCCAGACTCTCAATTGAATTTAGGTCTGGACTTTGGCTGGGCCATTGTAACACATGAATATGGTTTGATCTAAACCATTCTATTATAGCTCTGGTTGTATGTTTAGGGTCATTGTCCTGCTGGAAGGTGAACCTCTGTCCCAGTCTCAAGTCTTTTGCAGACTCTAACAGGTTTTCGTCTAAGATTTCCCTATATTTGGCTTCATCCATCTTTCCATCAACTCTGACCAGCTTTCCAGTCCCTGATGAAGAAAAGCATCCCACAACATGATGCTGCCACCACCATGTTTCACGGTGGGGATGGTGTGTTCAGCCTGATGTGAATGTTAGTTTTCTGCCACACATAACGTTTTGCTTTTAGGCCAAAAAGTTCAATTTTGGTCTCATCTGACTAGAGCACCTTCTTCCATATGTTTGCTGTGTCCCCCACATGGCTTCTTGCAAACTGCAAACAGGACTTCTTATGGCTTTCTTTCAGCAATGGCTTTCTTCTTGGCACTCTTCCATAAAGGCCAGATTTGTGGAGTGCATGATTAATAGTTGTCCTGTAGACAGATTCTCCCACCTGAGCTGTGAATCTCTGCAGCTCCTCCGGAGTTACCATGGGCCTCTTAACTGCTTGTCTGATTAATGCTCTCCTTGCCCTGTATGTTAGTTTAGGTGGATGACCATGTCTTGGTAGGTTTGTAGTTGTGCCATACGCTTTCCATTATCAGATAATTAATTGAACAGTGCTCTGTGAGATGTTCAAAGCTTGGGATATTTTTTTTTTATAACCTAACCCTGCTTTAAACTTCTCCACAATTTTATCCCTGACCTGTTTGGTGTGTTGCTTGGCCTTCATGATGCTGTTTGCTCACTAAAGTTCTCTAACAAACCTCTGAGGGCTTCACAGAACAGCTGTATTTATACTGAGCTTAAATTACACACAGTTGAACTCTATTTACTAATTAGGGGATTTCTCAAGGCAATTGGTTCCACTAGATTTTAGTTAGGGGTATCTGAGTAAAGAGGGCTGAATACAAATGCATGCCACACTTTTTAGATATTTATTTGTAAAAGTATTTGATAACTATTTGTCATTTTCCTTCCACTTCACAATTATGTGCCACTTTGTGTTGGTCTATCACATAAAATCCCAATAAAATACATTTACGTTTTTGGTTGTAACATGACAAAATGTGGAAAATTTTCACTTAGATAAGATTATTGGTTCATTTTCCAGGAAGAAAGTCCCCTCTGTTCACAGAGGCTCCGTCCTGGGTGGAGGCACTGCCAAATGTTTGCACGTGTCCAAGGTTCGTCAAACAGAATCCATTTCTAAAACATCAAGAAACCTTCCCACAAGTATCATAGCTACCAGGAACTCCATTGTTCAGAGAATTTGTTCTGTAAGCAAGCTTGTTTGCAAACCCCTTGCAGTTTCAGTTGAGAAAAACAGAGTGTCTCTGAGAGCTCTGAAACCTAAAAATGACCCTGGATCTTGGGGCCTCTTTGGTTTTAAAGAAAAGAACTTCCATGGTTAAACTAGAGAAATGAATTTGTGTAAAATATAATTCCTAGAGTATCCCCATTACGTTAGTGGGTACCATGTCCAACAGGAATGGTGTTGTGAATCGGTGCACATCTTGCACCATTTATGTTCCTTGAAAAAACCTTTGAAAAGGAATACTGTTGTGCAAAATGTAAACAAGTTGTTTCCATGGGAACCCTGATGCAGAATCAGCTATGAGGAAAGATTAGCTGAACTGAATGTATTCTCTCTTGAGAAGAGCAGGTTAAGGAGGGATAAGATATAAATACATAAGTGGTCCATATACTGTAGTGAACTCGGTGTTCAGTAATTCACTTTAAGGTCATCACAGAGGATAAGGGGCACTCTTTATGTCTGGAGGCAAAGAGATTTAATCTGCAAATACAGAAAGGCTTCTTCTCAGTATGAGTTGTGAAAATATGGAATAGACTACCTCGAGAGCTGGTTCTGGCTAGCTCAGTAGATTGTTTATAAAAAGGCCTGGATTCTTTCCTAGATACACATAATATAAATGGATACTAATATTTATAGGTAAAGTTGATCCAGGGAATATATGATTAGGGGATCAGGAAGGAATTATTTTCCCCTGCTGGAGCAAATTGGAGCATGCTTTATTGGGTTTTTTTTGCCTTCCTCTGGATCAACTGTGGGTATAGGATTGTGTATTTTTTTCCCCTTCTACTTGTTGAACTGGATGGACTTTTTTCAACCAGACTAACTATGCAACTATGTAACGATGTAAGTTTTCGATGGTGCAAGCATCCCATTGGCTTACCAAACTAAAAGTAATCTTTATTTTCTTTTTTTTTTTTTTTTTACAGAGTTTCACAAAGCTGCGGTTCCTATTATACAAAAATGGACAGTGAATTCTAAGGATTTTCAGGGGACTTGTGACTCTTTTCTTTCCAACAGTTTGTCCTCTGTTCTGGATATATGTAATGCAATGTTCAGAAGCTGTGAAGAGTCACATAATTGACTGTCACCTCTTGTCTGCCCACCTCTCATCCCTTACATTTAGAGAAGCAGTCATGCAGTCATTCAACAAAAGTTTTGTGCAGAATGTAACAATTTAGCCTTATTATTATTATATACCCATTAAGGTCCACTGAGGATAGTTGGTTGACTTTGTACAAATAACTAGTACCTTGAAGTGGACTTGCCTGCTGCTGTCTGCTCCAGAAACATCCAGCAGAATTAATCCCTTTTTCACAGTACATTCATTAGCTGGTCATGACAACAAGAACACAGGTAGCAGAGAAAAATCACTACAGTTCCAAGTCAATATTTGACAGGATGTATTTTAAAAATGGAACAAAAAGAACATTTCTTCTCTCAAGTCCATAGAACTTTGGTAGCAAACAAGTATTTATGGAAGTTATCTTTTCTGAAACTACTTGATGAAATATGTTTTTGCAGTTTAAAAGGGGAGGCTGAACATTTATTCACAATATACAGTACAAAATTCCTCAGTATGTAGTCCTTTTTAGTCTAGCCAGAAAAGAGGGTTTATCCAGCCTGTGGCTAATTAAAAACACAGGTCTGATTTGCATATATGAGCAGGTACATGTCGATGCCTTGTCATTACCCCAGAACATGTCAAAGGCACACGCTGAACTTGATGAACTTGCTAAAAAAAAAAAAAAATCCACTAAAGATCAAAATGGTTGCTTGCATCACTCAATACATGGTCCAGTAAGGCTTGTGTTGAGCCAAGAGGCTTGTGTTGAGCCAAGAATAAAAGAGTGGTGGTACACCCAATCATGTTTATCGGTCTTTAATGGTCTTTAATGGTTAAATACTACCTTATGGGGGGTGCCCCCTTTTTAATCCTAATGCTGTCTTAATATAGTCTATGTTTCAACATTTTTATTATATAAATATATATAATATATATTTATATATATATAAATATATAAATTGTGTTAATTTTAATGAAGTTGTGTTGAGTGACTAAAAAGTCCATGTGTTTCAAAATAACTTTCACACTTGTTACTGCATGGTTACTCCTTCTCCATAAACCAGAAGGTTAAATGTGTCTTCACTCCCAGCGCTTTGAATTCAATATGAATACGCCACTTAGGTATACACTTGGTTCCCCTTCTGTAATTCGGACCAGGCAATTCTTCTCACTCAAAACTAACTTTACTGAGTTAATGTAATGAGCTAAACAAATGTTCTATAAAACTCAGTTTTGTCAAAATGTTGGAAATGGTTCTTGAGTTCATTGAGATATTGATTAAAATCTTACTTTTCAAAGTGGGTGTACTCATTTATGCTGAACACTGTACATAATTTGCTGCAAAGAAACTGACAATCACTCCAAACATAAAACATTGTACATGCATATTACAATGGTCTAACCCCTTGTTAGAACATATGTCATATGTAGTGAAGATACTTTACTTTTTCACTATTCATTTTAGAGATATCTTCCCAATGATACATTCCCACTGACATCATTGATCATTTTGGCTATCTATAAGGAGTAATTCTTCTAAGTGTAAGGAACATTATTTCCACTCTCCATCACACTAATGTATCATGAGTTGTAGATATAGTCATTTTTAGCAGGGTTTCCTGAGGCTGGAAAAATATTTCAAGGGTACCTCTGTGTTGAAAAGGTTGAGAAAGGCTGCTTGAAAGTGAAACTAAAGCCAAACCTTTCCTTTTTATTTTGGATAGAGTAATGGAGGGTTAGAAACCCTGTCAGTTTTTTTTTCTGTGACATCTGTGTTCCATTGGGGATATTTCCCTTCACTTCCTGTCCCATTGCCAAAACAGAAAGTGAGGGGAAATTCTTGCAAAATAAGGTAATACCTTAAGGTCCCCCAGATCACCAGAACTAGTTTCCCCATTGGAAATTTTCCCTTTTATTACTTTTCTGGAGACAACCCCAAATTTTGGATTCTCTTTTAATTTCACTTTCGAAGATAATGGTAAACAGGATAAATAGAGAGGGTGAATCTCTCTAATGAGGGCACAGACAGCAGTAAAAAAACTAATAGATGTCCTAATACATCTCCCCCATATCTGAAAAAAAAAATCCTTTAATTATACTTTAACCACTTAAGGACCAGAAGGATTTGCCCTTAATGACCAGGCCATTTTGTGCGATACGGCACTGTGTCGATAAAACTGACAATTGTGCGGTCGTGCGACGTTGTACCCAAAAAAAGTTGTGCTTTTTTCCCACAAATAGAGCTTTCTTTTAGTGGTATTTGATCACCTCTGCGGTTTTAATTGTTTGTGTTATAAACAAAAAAAGACTGTAAATTTTGAAAAAATAATATTTTTTACTTGTTGCTATAATAAATATCCAAAAAAAAAAATTTCTTCATCAGTTTAGGCCAATATGTATTCTACTACATATTTTTGGTTAAAAAAAAAAATTGCAATAAAAGCGTATATTGAAAACAACAAAGAGGCAGGCTTAGCACATATATATTCATCTCAACAAGTAAAACCCCTAACAATAAAACACAGTACCAGTACAGTAAAACAGTAGAATGGCATACCTGCAAAGCAAACAATGGTTAACAATAAAACATTACAGTATAGCATAAAATACAGTAAAAGAGCAAGAACAATAAAATGACAACTATTGTTGGCTTTTTTATTTATTTATTTTTTTTTTTCTCCTTTATGTTTTTTTTTACACTTTTATTGCAACTATAAAAATTCCAGGTTAGGGTCTTTCAAAATGCGATAGTCATCTAACATCTTTCGAGACCCTGTGTGAAAATATGCCCTAGACTGTGCCATGCTGTACCCTATACTAACACTCCACTAGTGTGTGGTAGCGACGGAAACAGTCCCCGGTGCAGAGACCAGGTTCGCCAGGACAGGAGGGACAAAAATAGTGGGTGTCACGCTTGCATCCACGCTTATTACAGACACAGCATCTTTTTTGGGGTGCTGTTTGGGTAGGGGTACCAGGGAGGACATCCAGAAATTGCGTCTCATGCAGCTGGCTCACTGCATCTTGATTGTGAAATTGGGCCACAGCACTTACTGGATACAAAAGGGCTGTGATGATCTCTTCCTGGAATTCCTGGACACGGGTCCCCTAATTCACCTGGATTGTGGCAATCGTATCCGGGTCATGGCAAGGCACAAATGGTACTCTGCAACTCTCCTGGAGCTCACCACTACCAAGGTTGTGAAGGCAATTGTGGTTACAAATTGTGAAGGGTGTGCCCGGGCCACCATGCTTTGGCGCAACATATGGAGCAACATACTGTAAGAGGGACCCAATGGAGGCAACTGAAAAAAGAATCTTAGGGAAAACAGGTAATCATTACCAGGTACACGAAGACCCAGAAGTGTCAGACCCGATGGCAGATGGAATTCTACCCTCTGCAAGACAATCCAGCTGGGCAGTAGGCATAGAATCAATAAACGTTAGCTGAGCAGTAAGCACAAAGTCAGTAGAACCCGACTGGGCAGTAAATAGAGGATAATTAAAATCAAGCTGGTCCTTGTTCAAAGGATCATCAGAGACGGGCTGGAAAGCAGGCATTGAATCAGCAGGCACTGGATCATCAGGCTGTGCAGCGGGCAGAGGCACATTAGGCTGGGCAGCGGGCAGAGGCACATTAGGCTGGGCAGCGGGCAGAGGCACGTCAGGCTGGGCAGCGGGCAGAGGCACATCAGGTTTAACACCCAATAAGAGGACAGTATGTGACCGGTCTAAACTATGTGGCATGTTCATCAATGCCAGGAGCCTGGCGGACAAGTTGGGTGAACTAGAGATAAGGTTAAACGAGGAGGATTTAGATTTTGTGGGAATTTCAGAGACCTCGTTCAACACTTCTCATGATTGGCTGGCAACCATTCATGGGTATTCCCTTTATCACAGGGATAGAGAGGGTAAAAAAGGGGGAGGGGTATGCCTATACATCAAGAATAATGTACAAGTGAATGTGAGAGATGACATCAAAAAGGGAGCTAGGAAGGAGGTGGAATCCTTATGGGAAGGGGAAAATAATACTGGGAGTATGCTATAGGCCCCCTAACCTGAAGGAGGAGGGGGAGACTGACCTCCTATCACAATTTGGAATAGCAGCAAGGAAGGAAAGTGTTATCATAATGGGGGATTTTAATTATCCAGTCATAGACTGGGTGGAGGGAACCACGCATTCGTCTAAGGCTTGCCAGTTCCTAGATGTCTTGCAGGACAATTTCATTGGTCAGATAGTAGATGCACCAACTAGAAACAAGGTGTTACTAGATCTACTGATTACCAACAATACAGACCTGATTACAGATGTGGCAATACTGGGCAATTTAGCAAACAGTGATCACAGGTCAATTTTCTTCAGTATAAATCACACAAATAGGAAACGCAAGGGGAACACAAAGACACTGAGTTTCAAAAGAGCCAACTTCCCTAAACTACGAACCTTGCTAGAGGATATAAATTGGGATAAAATCTTAGAAACAAAGAACACGGAGGAGAAATGGGTTTTCTTTAAGAGCATATTAAATAAGGGCATTAGCCAGTGCATCCTTTTGGGAAATAAATTTGAAAGAGCGAACAAATGTCCTGGATGGCTTAACAACAATGTAAAAATGCATATAAAAGCAAAGGAAAAGGCCTTCAAAAAATACAAGGCTGAGGGATCATAATCAGCATTCAGACTTTACAAAGAATGCAAGATATGTAAGGATGCAATTAGGGCGGCCAAGATAGAACACGAAATACACATAGCGGAGGAGAGCAAAATAAATCCCAAGAAATTCTTTAAGTATATAAACAGTAAAAAAAGGGAGGACAGACCATATTGGCCCCATAAAGAATGAGTAAGGACATCTGGTTACAAAGGATGGGGAGTGTAATGAAACGTCCCACACTCCACTTGAGTGCTTTCGTCATGTACCGCTTCCTCACAGTCTGAATATAGATATCAGATAGTCCAACCGCTGATAACAACAAAGACGACAATATTCGTTTGGTTGCTGAACATGAACTGAACTGATTTATTTGAGATGACACACAAATATATACAGCAGGCTGACAATACAAACTGTAACAAGAAACCTATGACCTTTAAGGGTAGACTTGCCCGTCTCCTCACTCCCAACTTACAATACACATAAGTAGAAACACATCCCCCAATAGTTTGCTTGGAGACAAAGGTGTGTTAATGAGCACAATAAAATATTGGGTGAAGACCCGGGCTTTCCAGATCTCATTAATCAGCATTCCTTTCACATACATCTGTCCCCTGAGTCCCAAGCTGGCAGAGACCATCATGGCCTCCTTAATAATGTCCTTTTTCATGAAATAACAGAATATCTTCCTAAATGCTTGTAGCTCCTTCAAATGCCAGGGCCCATAGTCGGTAGGCAAGAGGCTAGCAGTCAGTCCCCTCCAAAAGCCTCTGTCCCGAGTGAGTCTGTCACAGGGAGATGGCGAAGGTATTGAATTTATTCTTCTCCTCAGTCTTCACAAGAGAATTAGGGGGCTTCAGCAACCAAAACTGAAGTGTTTGTCCTCATGACACATCTCAGGAAGCACCCTTATGGCTAACAGTGGACAGAATTAGAAAGAATTGGGAAACTTCACATTAATAAATCACAGGGACCAGATGGCTTGCACCCGAGGGTACTTAGGAAACTCAGTCAAGTAATTGCCAGACCATTGTTCCTAATTTTTACTGACAGTTTACTGACTAGAATGGTATCAGCTGATTGGATAAAAAGCAAATGTAGCACCAATATTTAACCACTTCAATACAGGCACTTAGACACCTTCCCGCCCAGGCCAATTTTCAGCTTTCAGCGCTGTCGCAATTTGAATGACAATTGCGCGGTCATGCTACACTGTACCCAAACAAGTTTTTTATCATTTTGTTCCCACAAATAGAGCTTTCTTTTGGTGGCATTTGATCACCTCTGCGGTTTTTATTTTTTGCGCAACAAATAAAAAAAGACCGAAAATTTTGAAAAAAAACAAGTTTTTCTTTGTTTCTGTTAAAACTTTTTGTAAATAAGTAAGTTTTCTTCTTCAATGACGGGCACTGATATGGCTGCACTGATGGGCACTGATACGGCGGCACTGATGGGCACCGATGAGGTGGCACCAATGAGGTGGAACTGATGAGGTGGCACTGACGGGCACTGATAGGCGGCACTGATGGGCACTGATAGGTGGCACTGATGGGCACTGATAGGTGGCACTGGTATGCGGCACTGATGGGCACTCATAGGTGGCACGGATGGGCACTTATTGGCGGCACTGATGGGCACTCATAGGTGGCATTGATGGGCACTCGTAGGTGGCATTGATGGTTACTTATGGGTGGCACTGATAGTTGGCACAGATGGGCATGAATGGGCACTGATAGATGGTCACTGATGGGCACGGATGGGCACTGACAGGTGGCATGAATGGACACTGATGGGTGGCACTGATGGCACTGCTTGTTTGCAGTGATGCCCCTAAGGGTGGCATTGCTGGGCATCACTGCAACATAATGGTGCCAATCAGTGCCCATTTGTGGGCACTGATTGGCACAGATTTGGCACACTGGGCACATGTGGATGGCCATGGGGAACATACCTGGCCATCCACATGTTGCCCCTTCCCTGGTGGTCCTAGTGGTGATCCCTGGTGGTCCAGTGTGGTGATCTGCGGGGAGGGCTGCGCTGATAAACAATCAGCACAGACCCCCCCTGCCAGGAGAGCCGCCGATCGGCTCTCCTCTACTCGCGTCTGTCAGACGCGAGCGAGGAAGAGCCGATCAACGGCTCTTCCTATTGACAGCGTGATCAGCCGTGATTGGACAGGGCTGATCACGTGGTAAAGAGCCTCCGCCGGAGGCTCTTTACCAAGATCAGTGTAGCGTTGTGTCAGACTGACACACCGCTCCACCGATCGCCGCGATGCGTGCCCCCGGGGGCGCGCTGCGGCATGTTATCCTGCTGGATGTCATATGACGTCCAGTCAGGATAACAGAACCACTTCCCGGACGTCAATCCGCCATAGGGCGGGCGGGAAGTGGTTAAAAAAGGGCCAAAATACATCCCTAGGAATAACACAAAGGACCTCCAATATAGCAAACAGTGTAGCACAAACCAGCGAACCAAACAAACAATGAACACACAATAAACAACTGCCTAAATCAACTATATACAGAAAATGGGATAAACAGATCGTAATCATAACAGGGCCAAGGCACTGGGTGCATGCCTCACAGGACAGGCCCCGTGACACAGATCTGTACTCACAGTAGGCAGAAACAGATCCTTCCTGGTGCGTCTCCCTTCCAGTCAGCTTTGCAGCATATCTGGGTTGCAGCTTTACTCAGGTCGACCACCTGAAGCTGCATGGCAACCTCTGCAGAGGAGGGGCAGCCGCGTCCTCCCCCTTGGGAAACCCCGCTCTCCAGCCAAAGACCCAGAGCACATGTGCCCTTTGCATATATACAGTCACCCAGCATGCATTGAGGCACTTTGCTCTGCCAAAGGCCAGGGCTTTAACTATGCCTATGCTCTCACTTCTCAGGTTTCCTCCCACTGTCCAATATGCCCCATCCTATTAGACCAGTGTGAAACATTCAGACAACATAAGCAGCATCTGAGCACCATATGCAGACCCTATCAATGAATCACTGCTCCCTGGTAGGCAGAGAGCATCTAAATGTACCTAGCAGCCTTCATAGTAAGCAGAAAGACCCAAAAAGGATATTCTCTTCTAGCACCTACCTAGGAGGGTGCTACATGCATCCCCCACCAATAGAAGCCACGTCCTCATTGGTTTTGGGAAGCCGCTTCTACAAAATACCTGTACAAAAATTTACAAGGAGTATCCTACAAACTTGGAAAAGGGGAAAAGGGAATGTAACATGTACAAAGCCATGGGGCATACCCCATGTGTGGCCAATAAGCATAATAACTTACAGTAAAAAAATATAAGACATCTGCTGTACAAGGATATTTACAAATTTTTTCAAGGAAGCATCTACCAAGAGCACTGTATGAGTGCACCCCCCGCCAAACATAGACTGATTGGTAGGGAAAATGGCTAAGCATTCTAACTAACTATACTACAACAATAGCATTACATATGTACAATAATGTTTCCATAGGCCATGTCCGTTGAGGCATAGAGACACCTTGCAAGCCTGCAAAGAAAATACACAAACATGTGGCAATTGTACAGTCTATCATACTTACAGTGAGACTGTCCTCTCCGCAGAGGCAACTTTCTCATCTAAACAGACACCTATCGCTAACATTCACGTAGAGATAGTTGGTGCATCCAGCCCCCTAAGGGCAACTCTTGACTCGTTGTCCCGTTGTGTTCCTGTAAAGACAAACAGAACAACCTACCAGTCTAGCTAACTAAAAACATTCTGCATTGTTCCACACAGGAATGAGTGATCTGACAGATGCCCACAGTGACCTTCCTTCTGCAGCATTGGGGCAATACATCTTCTCCTAGAAGCCAGCCATCATTGCTGGAGCCTTAGCAATAACTTGCCTACTTGTGGGCATTTCTAGAAACTCTTCAAGGAAGCCCTTCTCTCTGGCGTCTCCTTCCGAAGAGACAATGACAATGATTACTACTAAAAATAGGAGTGCAATTCGTTTTGGACTCCTGTGACCCGTTTTCAGCAGAGAGTGGTCTGAAGTCCGCTTTCTGTTGATGTCACACAGATCAGTCCAGGCACCACGTCATCCTGATTCTGTAAGTCTGGATCTGCCAGGTGCCTGGACTGATAGCCATCTCAGCCTCTCAGTGAGCTGCTGAGATGGCCGCTCCCTGCCCCTCCACAGCTCAGCGTTCCAGTGAGCATGGAGGAGCTGAGCAGGAAAGCTGCTGATTGACAGGCAGCAGCTCTCCACTCGGGGAGGTGAGAGAACCGAGCCATCGGCGGTGTTCGGTGGCTCGGTTCTCAGTGAAGAGGCGGCGGGGGACAAATGCAGAATCAGACCTAGGTAAGTATGATTATGAGATAAAAAAATCCCATACTTCTCTTTTAAGAGGAACATGGGGGTGTTTAATAAAAGATCTGTCCTCTGTCCCAGGCTTCAACTATGCTAGGTTTGTCACTGCTGGTCCTCCTGTCTGGACTTGAGCAAACTCTAATGCCGCGTACACACGATCGGACATTCCAACAACAAAATCCTGGATTTTTTCCAATGGATGTTGGCTCAAACTTGTCTTGCCTACACACGGTTGCACAAATGTTATCAGAAAGTCCAAACGCCAAGAACACGCTGACGTACAGCACGTACGACAGGACTATGAAAGGGAAGTTCAATACCAAGTGCGCCACCCTTTGGGCTCCTTCTGCTAATCTCGTGTTTATCTTGTGTTAGTAGAAGTTTGGTGAGAGACGATTCGCGCTTTTTAGCCTTGTGCTTTTAAGTCCGTTACTGCTCTTCAGTTTGTGCTTGTGGGTGTATCTGTTTTTCATTGCGTGTAGTCAGTTCGTATCTGGTTTTCAGTATGTTCTTGTCCGCTCGTTTCTGATTTTCAGCTGGCTCTACTCAGGCCTTTCTGTTTTTCAGTACGTTCTGTTAGTTCGTTCTGACCAGCCGACCGTTTTCTAGTCATGTTGCGGGTACGTACTCGTGGAGTTCGTGCTGTGCAGGGGGTGCAGGGGCTTGGCGTTGGGGTTCTTACTTTGACCCAAGCCCAGTCCATGAACAGGGCGGGGAGGAGTTCATGGACGAAGAATTGGTTAATCCAGCGTGACCAATTCTCTCATATGCCTTTGTTGCAGGAGATCCGTGAGAATAATCCTGATGATTTCAGGAATTATCTCCAGATGACGGACCCCGTTTTTCACCGTTTGTTGCCTTTGCTGTCCCCTATATTACGAAGCAGGACACCTGCATGCGGCAAGCCATCACTCTTGAACAAAGGCTCGTCGCCACATTGCGGTACTTGGCGACCGGGAGAAGTCTGCAGGACATCAAGTTCTTGGCAGAAATCCCCCCCCCAGGCTCTGGGGATCATTATTCCAGAGCCCTGTTCTACCATAATTCAGGTCCTGCAGAAGAACTC
This sequence comes from Aquarana catesbeiana, assembly GCF_042186555.1. Taxonomy (NCBI): domain Eukaryota; kingdom Metazoa; phylum Chordata; class Amphibia; order Anura; family Ranidae; genus Aquarana; species Aquarana catesbeiana. Next base: position 216,337,771 of record NC_133330.1, read on the forward strand.
TTTTAAGGTAAGTTTCTACTTTAACATCACATTCTATGTATTTAATGTTTGCTAATGTATTGTATTTATTTCATCATTCCCTAATTACCATGATTGTAATATGCTGTGAATGTCTTCTTTATCCTCATGCATGCTGGAAGTTTTTAAAGTTCCCTTTTTGTCCTTCATGCATGTTTACCTTCACTAACCTCCCCAGCATGCTCTCCTGGGCCCATACCCACCTAGCCTAGTCACTTAACAATGTATTTTGTCAGCTCCATTGTAGTGCTTTACCCTAAATACCCCCTAAAATGTGTACAAATTTTATTTCTGTCCTTAAATTCAGGCAGAGTGCAAGAGGCTTTTTTGGTGGTCCCAAACTCATTTGGAACCCTCCCTCCCCCCAACCGCTAAGTCAACTGATACCAATACTCTATCTGCTGACTTTGCCAAACTCATACACACTATACCTACCTCTTTTGTGGTCATATTTATGGATGGATTCACCAAAGCATGTAGTGCAAGTGACTGCCTGAATACTTTCAAATACTACTGTTTAAAGTTTTGTTCTCCTATTATCTTCATAAGTAATTGCAGAATGTAAAAATGTGCTTCCATTTGTACAGTGTGTATTTTTTTTTTATTATGACACTTCTTTTGCCAATAGCGTAAGTAAGTAGGGGCTGGCCAAAGAAACACACATTATGTGTGCATTCAGCTCTCAATGAAGTGGAGAGGGTTACCTGTCCAAAACATCTCCCCCACCTAAAATTTGGGGCATCATGGGGGGTGAGGAATCTGATAAGTGGACCTTATACTTTTGTCTTTAAATACTCAATAAAAAATAATAATAAAAAATACTCAAATTAAAATAAATGTTATACTGATGTTGGCCAATAATGTTTGTGTCTAATCTGCTTGCAATGTTATGTGCAAAAGTACTAATTTCTTTTTTATTGTTTGACTCCACAGTTTTTCTTCAACGCCACAGGAATGGCAGACTGTGGCTTCCCAATTTGCCCAGAAGTGGGACTTCCCCAACTGCGGAGGAGCAATCGATGGGAAACATGTCCACATCGTCCCACCGCCCAACTCGGGGTCTTACTATTATAACTATAAGGGGTTTATTGTATAGTGATGTTGGCGGTGGTGTCACGACATACGAGTTTTTGTATGTGGACGTGGGGAAGAATGGCCAGATGTCAGATGTCGGCGTCATCGCCCAGACCGAGTTCTATAGACGGCTCCTGAGTGGTGGCTTGGGATTGCCACCTGCGGAAGATAACGTGGCAGGACTCCCATTCGTCTTAGTCGCTGATGAAGCATTTGGGTTTGGAGGACCCTCACCCCGGACCAGAGGGTTTTTAACTACCAGCTGGCCAGAGACAGAAGAGTGGTGGAGAATGCTTTTGGCATAGTGGACAGCCGGTTCCGCCTATTCCTCACTGCAATCAACATGGCGGAATATAAACTAAACCACATTGTACTTGCATGCTGCATTATGCACAACTTTTTAGGAAAAATTCTACAAACTTTGTGGCCTCAGTTGGGCCTGAGGCCGGATTTCCCGATCAGTCAACCCTGACGGCACTTGAACCTGGCCGTCCTGGCTTGCCCCCCCAAAGTGCACGTGAAGTGCGGCAAAAATTTATGGAATACTTTGTGGGTAGGGGGGCCATTGATATGCCAGCAAACGTCTGAGACATTTTTTAAATAAATCTATTTTTGAAACAGAACTAATATTTCATTTGATTTACTGCTTGTGTTTCTATTAGCCATCTCCTAGGTTCTCCAATGGGCTTTTCTTTTTGGCCATTTTCTTCAATAGTGCAAATGTAATTTTTTGGATACATGAGGTGACAATCTCTACTTCAGCTAACTATTATGTTGTGGGTCTGCTACACACACATTGTTTTTGTTGTTAATGTATGTAATGCATTAATGATAAAAAAATCATCCTTTTCAGCACCATGAAATAATTGTTTTGAGTCCCAAAAATGTCCTGAGTGGGGCAATTTTTACAGCACTGTGGAGGTTATTTACTAAAGGAAAATCCTCTTTGCACTACGTGTGCATTGCAAGTGCACTTGTAGTGCAAAGTGGATTTGCCTTTAGTAAATAACCCCCATTGTCACTGTAAACACCAACTTACTCCAAAAACTGGTATTGAGCATTGAAAGAGGAAGCCACACATTGTTGAGTAGAAAACATTTTACTAAAAGCACATTCACATGTGCGTTATAAAAGGGTTTTTGAACAAACCAACATCTTTGGTGTATAACATTTTTTTTGACATTAGAAATATTCTTTTTTTGGTTAAACAGGCATGTTTCAAATCATAACATACACAACTCAGGAACTTACAAAGTTCAACTTTGATAAAGTGAAGGCAATATCAGATATTAGTATGTCAAAACTGTGTTGATCTTGCCTTCATCAGATGAGGTGGTCACCCCTGTAAAAGCCAAATTTTGAAGATGCACACAAATTGGGACTCAAAATGTGGATTTCCCTCATGATCCCATGCCTAATGTCAACATGTGCTAGCTCCCATCATGGGGGATCAACGGACGTGTTTCGGGGGTGCAACCCCTTCCTCTCACCTACTTGAGTTGCGAGGAAGGGGTTGCACCCACAAAACGCGTACCTTGCTATCCCGTGATGGCAGATAGCACATGTTGACACACTGGGGGAGATTTACTAAAACTGGAGAGCTCACAATCTGGTGCAGCTGTGCATGGTAGCCAATCAGCTTCTAACCTCAGTTTGTGCAATGAAGCTTTGGCAATATAACCTGGAAGCTGATTGGTTTCTCTGCAGAAGTGAGCCTAATTTTGCACTCTTCAGCTTTAGTAAATAAACTCCACTGTGTGCATCTTCAAAATTTGGCTTTTAAAATACTTTAAAACTTGATTTAAAATTCAAAATTAGACAAAACGGTACAATTTTTGTGTGTTTTAGATTCTGCCTAAAACATCAATGATGTTCCTAATTTTTTGTTGAACATCATTGATGTTTTCCTTTAACTTGTCTAAATCCTGATTGCACCCCATTATCTCCCCGATGAGGATCTGGGCACTTGCACTTGTGAAATGAGATTCTTCTTGCACAACATCCACATCACCTAAAAAACAAAAAAAAAAAACAAAAAAAAAAAACCACACCATGTATTATTAATATGCAGGCATCCTATTACCTGAAGCTGTGGTCTCAGACACTCACCTGTTGTGGTCACTATTTCGCCCAGTCATAAACGTCTCCCTCCTCATCCTCAGGTTGTGGTGTGGGGAGTTCCCCTTCTTTAGGAGGTTGGGGGTCCCTGGTGTCCTCAGATGTCCCGAGTCTTTTCTCCCCTATGTGAATTTAAAAAAAAATGGTATACTTAGCACACAGATATTTGATGCCAGAATTAGGAATATGAAACATTGCTTGGAAGTGTCGTACAATTGTCTGTTTTGGCAGAGTTCCAAGCTGAAGACATTATTTTTTCCCCTTTCTAAAGCTGGAATAGTTATCTTTTTTGGACAATTTTCACACATGGGGACACCCCTAGTATCCACTGGAGCACCTGCAACAGCCGATGTTCGAGTCAAACATTAGTTTGACTCAAACTTGAAGCTCATCCCTAGTGTGGGACACCAGAACGCCCTTTTTAGGGTGTCCCACACCGACTCGAACATCGGCTGTTCGCCAGTTCTCCGCGGAACACCCTTTAAAAGTCTATGGGAGAAATCAAAAGTGCTAATTTTAAAGGCTTATATGCATGGTATTGTCATAAAAAGTGTTTGGGGACCTGGGTGCTGCCCCAGGGGACATGGATCAATGCAAAAAAAAGTTTTAAAAACGAACGTTTTTTCAGCAGCAGTGATTTTAATAATGCTTAAAGTATAACAATAAAAGTGTAATATTTCTTTAAATTTCGTACCTGGGGGGTGTCTATAGTATGCCTGTAAAGGGGCACATGTTTCCCGTGTTTAGAACAGTCTGACAGCAAAATGACATTTCAAAGTAAAAAAGTAATTTAAAACTACGGCTATTAATGAATTGCCGGTCCGACAATACACATAAAAGTTCATTGATAAAAACGGCATTGAAATTCCACACAGGTGAACCCCGAACCAAAATTTAAAAAAAAATGATGTGGGGGGTCCCCCTAAATTCCATACCGGGCCCTTCAGGTCTGGATATTAAGGGGAACCCCGGGCAAAAATTTTTTTAAAAAATGGCCTGGGGCCCCCCCAAAAATCCATACCAGACACTTACCCGAGCATGCAACCTGGCAGGCTGCAGGAAAAGAGGGGGACGAGAGAGAGCCCCCCCTCCTGAACCGTACCAGGCCACATACCCTCAACATTGGGAGGGTGCTTTGGGGTAGCCCCCCAAAACACCTTGTCCCCATGTTGATGGGGACAAGGGCCTCAACCCCAACAACCCTTTCCTGGTGGTTGTGGGGGTCTGCGGGCGGGGGGCTTATCGGAATCTGGAAGCCCCCTTTAACAAGGGGACCCTCAGATCCCGGCCCTCCCCCCTGTGTGAAACGGTAAGTACCCCTACCATTTCACAAAAAAAGTGTCAAAAATGTTAAAAATGACAAGAGACTCACAATGACAAGAGACAGCTAGAGCCTCACATCATGGCAGAAGACGAAGGGAAGAAGACGCCACGGAGGAAGATGTCGGACGAGAACACCGGAGAAAGAACCAGAAGATGGAGGAAGAAACCGAAGGAGGATAGAAGATAGAAGAAAGAAGATAGAAGCATTTAAATAAATGAATTGTCAAATACTGTCTATTGTCTTCTTTAACATTTTTGACACTTTTTTTGTGAAATGGTAGGGGTACCCCTTACCATTTCACACAGGGGGGAGGGCCGGGATCTGGGGGCCCCTTGTTAAAGGGGGCTTACAGATTCCGATAAGCCCCTCGCCCGCAGACCCCCACAACCACCAGGAAAGGGTTGTGGGGATGAGGAGCTTGTCCCCATCAACATGGGGACAAGGTGTTTTGGGGGCTACCCCAAAGCACCCTCCCAATGTTGAGGGCATGTGGCCTTGTACGGTTCAGGGGGGGCGCTCTCTCGTCCTCCCCCTTTTCCTGTGGCCTGCCAGGTTGCATGCTCGGATAAGGGTCTGGTATGGATTATTGGGGGGACCCCACGCCATTTTTTTAAAAAATTTTGGCGCGGGGTTCCCCTTAAAATCTATACTTTTGTACCCCCTTACCATTTCACACAGGGGTGGGCCGGGATCTGGGGGTCTCCTTGTTAAAGGGGGCTTCCAGATTCTGATAAGCCCCCCACCCGCAGACCCCCACAGCCACCGGCCAGGGTTGTGGGGATGAGGCCCTTGTCCTCATCAACATGGGGACAAGGTTTTTTTGGGGGGCTACCCCAAAGCACCCTCCCAATGTTGAGGGCATGTGGCCTGGTACGGTTCAGGAGGGGGGCCGCACTCTCGTCCCCCCTCTTTTCCTGCGGCCTGCCAGGTTGCGTGCTCGGATAAGGGTCTGGTATGGATTTTTGGGGGGACCCCACGCCGTTTTTTTTTTTTTTGGCGCGGGGTTTCCCTTACAATCCATACCAGACCGAATTTAGGGGGAACCCCATGTCATTTTTTTTTTTTTAATTTTGCCCGGGGTTCCCCTAAATATCTATACCAGACCTGAAGGGCCTGGTATGGAATTTAGGGGGACCCCCACGTCATTTTTTTTTTTTAATTTTGGTTCGGGGTTTCCCTGTGGGGAATTCCCATGCCGTTTTTATCAATGAACTTCCATGTGTATTGTCGGCAATGCAATAGCCACGGGTAGTTTTAAATGGGTTTTTTCCTTCCAAATGTCATTTTGCTGTCAGACTGTTCTAAACACGTCTTCCAACAAAAAGGCCCAAGAAGGGGAGGGACGTGTAGGAGGCAGCGCTTGTGTTAATTCAGCAGGCTAATGCGGCCCTCAGAACCCCCCCCAATCTTCAAGAGGCCTATGCCTGCATGGCAGCCTGCAAAATGCAGGAAATGGAGAAGGGCCAACACCTCTTCTGTGAGGAAGTGATCTATCTGGCCCTAAATAAGGGGTTGAGGGGCGAAGTCACAAGCAAAAGCCATGTTTGTGAGTTCGACCATACTCCTCCTCCACCTCCTGCCACAACTCCAACACCAGAGCCACAGTCTGGAAGCAAGACTGGAAGGAAGCGTGGAAGTATGACAAGAAAGTGATGGCCTGGGTTCAGTCTGGTCTGACAAAAGACGAAGGCTGGTATAACCACAGCCTGGGGACATATGTGTCATCTGCTGCTGTTCCAGATCTCTAGGAGTCCTGGACCAGAATGTGCTCACTATTATATGAACTCCTCCGGCTATTTTGCCTGTCAAATAGTTGATGTGTGCCCTTGGGTACAAAGGCTTCGCCAATTTCACCTGTTTATCCAGCGTTGCCTTCCTCTTTATTTTGTTATGACCCATAATAAATGTCTATTTTTTTCACAAATACTTACCTATGTGTTTTGATTCAAAAAGGACAGTTTGTTTGTGAGTAGGCGGGTACATTTCAAAAATACAATGTCAAAATTAACAAGGGACACCAACACCAACCAACCTCCTTGAGGTTAAAAAATACAAGATAATAATGGTGTTGTGGTAACTTGACACACAAAACGACAAAAAATATTAGGGAGATCACTAGAAAAAAAACAACAAAAAAAACAGGAGATCTTGAAAAACAAAAAGAATAAAAGATCACTATAAAAATAAATTCTAAATATTATTATGGAGATCTGGCGAAAAGAAAAATAAAGATTATTCAGGAGATCACGAGAAATAATAAAGAAATCAGTTTGTTAGAACTCTGTGTGAATATCAGCAGCAAAACAACTTCATTATTCTAGCATTATAAAGAAGAGAATGCGCTAGTTTTACCAGAGCGAGCGCTTCTGTCTCGTACTTGATTCAGAGCATGCGTGGAATTTTGTGCTTTGGAATTGTCTACACACGCTCGGAGTTTACGAGAACGGATTTTGTTGTCAGAAAATTTGAGATCCAGCTCTCAAATTTTTGTTGTCGGAAATTCCGACAGCAAATGTCCGATGGAGCCTAAACAAGGTCGGAATTTCCGACAACAAGCTCACATCGAACATTTGTTGTCGGAAATTCTGAGCGTGTGTACGCGGAATAATACAGCAGGTGCATGGGACAGCATTATTGCTTCATTTTTATGCAAGACTTTAGGTGTACTTTCAGATAAAGCCTTTCATGGAAAAGCACGGGTAAAAGAAGCAGGGATAACTACACGGGTAACCTACACAAAAACCATGGGTAAACTGTGCTGTGGCCAAACCACAGCGAATCAGTGTGAAACCTCCCTTAGGCCTCATGCACACTGGACGTTTTTTCAGCTGCTGTTTTTGGAGTCAGACAATTTTCTGCAGCCAGTAAACTCCCCAGCATGTTATTCTATGTGTCCATGCACATATAGGATTTTATCAGCGTTTTTTGGCAGAGGCATTTTCAGGCTGTTGTGAAAAAAAAGCTAAAACACGCTAACGCAGGAAAACGCAAAAAACTGCTTATGAATAAAGGCATCAAAAGGCAGCAAAAACTTGCATTTTTAATGCAGCAATGCTGCCCTTTTTAAATCTTCCAGTGTGCATGAGGCCTTAGTGTCTTCACCTTGTAAAGCCTTGGGACCAGTGTACAAGTTACTACTAAAGTGTTTGTGTTGGTTTTGTTTACTTTTGTTTCTCTTTAGCTATGAAAACTACAGCTGTCTTAGTCTCGGTTCACACTTGTGCAATGCGAGAACCAGCACGATTCCAGTGCGGGTTCCCTCATGGCACCTGAATTGCCGGCGGTTCATACTGCCCTCTGCGAACCGCTGCGGGTGTCAATATAAAGTTAATGACACCCACAGATTGGTTGCAGATCACAATGCGAACTGTGAAATGGTGCAGGAATTGGATCGCATGGGTGTGAATATCCATGCAATCCGATTCCAGTGCGGACCAAAAAAAGGATCCTGCACCATTTTGGTCCGAATGCGATGCAAAATTAGCCATACAAACTCTATGGCTGAATTCGCATTGCACAGACATCGCATGAGATCTGCACAGCTATGTAGTGCGAATCACAAGCGATGTCTGGCATCACACAAGTGTGAACCCAGCCTCATACAGTATATGTTAAATTAAATTGGCATTAGGTAAATGGGATGCCTCTTGTAGAACCATATCCATTTTAAATGAATGTTCTGCTCCTAATTAAATTGCTTTTTTCTGCCTATAATGGTTTGCTAGATGCACAGTAAAAAGGTGTCCCTTGATTTTTTTTGAAATGTTGGCAATAATGAAATCAGGCTCATAGTCCAGCGACTGTCGAGAAAATAAAAATGAATACAGCATTCTGTGCTTAGTATGGTATTCATAGCTTATGCAATCATTTATTTTCAACACGCAGACATGTGGCTGGCATATTTTTTATTTCAATGCATATCCCATAAAAAGTGTAATTTAGTAAAAAAAAAAAAAAAAGGTATATTCTTTGCTATAAGCATCATTGATTTCTAGCTAATATTTTCTTTGAAGGAAATTAGCTAGTTCTTTGGTGATCAAGATGGTCACAATTCAGTGTTGGGGTTCAAGATTCTGAAATAAGTGATGGTTTTACATTATTCTTGCTTTTACGCAGGTTCACAATTAGCTTGGCTATTGTCGTGCTCAGGAGAGGATGTTCATAATGCAGCCTGCTTAGCGTGCTTGACGAGAATATTAAAGAAACGCTACTACTGACTGACACTGCATACTAAAGAAAGAGATTCATACAATATTGTGTTACAACACCCTCTAGTGATAAATTATAGAATAAACAGCTGCAGTGGTGATTGCAGTGGAAGAAATGTACTATGACGCTATTCATAAAGATTGCAAAATAGTTCATTATAAAAGTGTATGTCATGATGACATACCACATGATATTAAAGTGTCCATGCAAAACCACTAATACCTTATGCTCATGGGTAGCAAGTGGGCAGTATGGAGGAAAAACCAGCAGCTGTGGACTGAGGGCTTGTTTTCATATGGTAGTTAATAGATGGCTGGGAAGTAATATGTCTTCCCTCACCACCTTTTTTAACTCCAAAAAGCCCACACCATTGTGTCACAACCCCATGTTACGATTGACCATTACAGTGTATCCTCTTTCACTTAACCACTTCCCATCTGGGCCAATTCTGGCACTTTGCTCCTACATGTAAAAATCATCATTTTTTTTTCTAAAAAATTACTCAGAATACCCAAAAATTATAATTTTTTTTTTTAGCAGAAACCCTAGGGAATAAAATGGCGGTCATTGCTTTTTATGTCACACACAGTATTTGTGCAGCCATTGTTCAAACGCATTTGTTTTGGGAAAAAAAAATAACAGTAAAGTTAGCCCAATTTTTTTGTATAATGTGAAAGATGATGTTACGCCGAGTAAATAGATATCTAACATGTCATGCTTTAAAATTGCACACACACGTGGAATGGCACCAAAATTTGGTACTTAAAAATCTCCATAGGCAATGCTTTAAAATGTTTTACAAGCTTAACTTACTGACCAGCCCGCAGACAACCAAGTAAACCTGTCTAACAGTATGAGTTAAAAGCAGGGGTTTAGTCTGCACACATTTGCAAATGCATGCGTAAGCCACAGAGCCTCGTCAAGGCACACTGGTATCTGTGGTACCTAACACTAAATTATAAGTGTCCCCACAGTGGAGGCACATGCATTCTGATGGTGTAAATCCAATACAGCTCACCATCCAAATAACACCATTCCTACAGTAAAGCATGGAGGTGGTAATATCCTGTTATGGGGGGGGTTCTCTGCAGCAGGGACTGGAGCACTTGTCAGGATAGAAGAAAAATGGATGGGGCAAAATACCATCAAATTCTTGTAGAAAATTTGCTGCCCTCTGCCAAAAAGTTGTCAATGGGAAGAAGGTTTACATTTCAACATGACAATGACCCAAAGCACACAGCAAAAATGACCACACAGTGGTTGAAGGAGAAAAAGGTAAATGTCCTTGCATGGCTTAGTCAGAGCCCAGATTTAAATCAGTGGAATGACTTGAAGTCTGCAGTCCACAAACGGTCATCAAATTCAACTGAACTTGAGCAGTTCTGCAAAGAAGAGTGGGCAAATATGTGAGGGGACACTCATAAGGTGTGGCTGGGGAGAAGATAAATGTTTGGGAGGTCTGTTCAGAGCTTGTGTCAGGAAAGGTTTCACCTGCTGGTGGCACTGTCAGATCTTTGGGCCGCAGTACTGGTGTCCACCAGCGGGTGTCTCCCGGCATTCTGGAGCCAACATCATCTCCTGCAATCAGGCGTCACCTGAGAATGATTGCAGGAGGTGTGTATATTATACCCGGTAGATGTTCACACATTTGCCTTGGTATTTTCCTTGAGCCCTGACTGTATACTGTACCTTGTAACCTGTATTCCAGAATCCTGTACCTGTACCTTGTGTCCTGTGTTCCTGCATCCATCCCTGGACCCCTGTCTTGCAGACTTATCCCTTCCTCCTGTTCTCCTCTCCCTGTCCTGTCCTGCTCCCTGTTCTATCTGATGGATCCCTTGTGTATGACCCTGGCTTGATTACATTTATGATTATATCTTACTCCTGTATTCACGTTTGGTTTACAGAGTTATTATTGTGTGTCACTGTGGTTGTTTGCTGGTTTGCTTTATTGTTTATGGCTTATCCTTTTAATAAATCTTACTATTATTACTTTACATGCGTTTTGGTCTTCCCTAATGCAGTCCACACATTTCTGGTCGCACCAGTTTATGACAGCTCTCGTCTCTTAGAGCCTCTGCCCCTGGGGGGGCTTTTTTTTTCAAATATGTCACTCATTTTTTGTTTATAGCGCAAAAAAAATAAAAACCGCAGAGATGATCAAATACCACCAAAAGAAAACTCTATTTGTGGGGGAAAAATGGACGTCAATTTTGTTTGGGAGCCAAGTCGCACGACCGTGCAATTGTCAGTTAAAGCAACGCAGTGCCGAATCGCAAAAAGTGCATGGTCTTTGGCCAGCCAAATGGTCTGGGGCTGAAGTGGTTAAGGCTGCTATTAAAGGATTTGTTTGAGAATATGTCCTCCTGTACCTGCTTGCGTTTTTAGAGTATATTGCACCCTCACCTCTCTCTCTTGTTCAAGTATTTGCAATAAAACTACAAAAATACACCTCTTGACTGAGCCCGTATTTGTCAGTGTGCTCTGTAACTGGTACCAGAGCTAGCAGCCTCTAAACAGGTAAAGAAGAACCGTCTATTTCCAGGAGCCCTCTGGGGGTGAGAGCTACATAATTTGTGCTGGAGTCTCCTATCCGCTTCTCCACCTTGTCCAATCAGAAAACACTGCATTAATTCAGAGAATGCAAAACATTCTATGAATGGTGTCCATGCTGATTGGCTGACCTACTATGTCCAGAATACATCAAGCCAGCCACACGGCACGGAGTATATATGTTGTTACATTAGTCAAACTGGAACAATGTAACTATGAATAAAATATCTATACCTGGAATTCTTCTTTAATCTAGATTTTAGTACAATTTTTGAAGAAAATGAACTACAGGGCGCTGAGATCAGTATAAAAAAAAAAAAAACACTTTAGTAAAATAAGCAGCACACTTACATTGAAGTTAGCATAGTTAGCATGAAATAGCATGGGTAGGGAACACCTGAGACCAAGTAACTGTTATCGGTGTGAGGCTGTAGGCATCACTGTGCAAATAGAGACCAAGGATGACAGGGCATCAGCAAACTCAAGGCATGGATATTAGCGGTGGCGTTCTCAGCAGCACACAAGGATGACAGCTGTCAAAATGCCTGGTGGATGTCAGGAGAGGGGGTGTGCATGACGTGTTTCCAGGGACTTCACCCTCTTTTTCAAATGCTGCTTCTATCCATGGTGTTCCCTATCCATGCTGTTTCATGCTAACTTCAGTGTAAGTGTGCTGCTTATTTTAATAAAATGATTTCTTATTTAATACTGTTCTCAACATCCTGTTGTTCATTTTCTCCTGCATTGTGGTGAACCTACCTTGATCTTCTGCGGAAGCTGCAGAGGTTCCAGTCTCGGTCTCTTCTCCTGCTCAGCAATCTATCCATTGATTACTCTCTCATCCATCCATTCATCCATCCAGTTGCCTCATCCCTTCTTCTACCCTGTTGATGGTCTACAGATACAGATAAATGTTCCAATGGACGAAGTGACTCTGCACTTCTCCTAAGGGCACCATATGTACTGTGTACTTGTACACTTTTTTAACTGACATATTATCTTGTTGATCATTAGCAGATAACACACAGACGTAAAGCGTTAAAAATTGACAGTCATTGAGGAATCACAATGGTGTCATAACCAGTGAAATGAGAATGTTTCACACATGGGATACTTTTGCTGATATTAACCCTTTGACTGCTGGCGCTATTGTATTTATTATTCAGCATATTTCAGCAATGGAATTGATGCCTTCTCATTTATCTTTCACATTTATTCTTTCCATTTGATTGTTGTGACTTTTTATTCATTTGGGCATGCATTTTATTAAACCTGTTTCAGTTTTTTATCAGTCCTCCTATTTTCTGGCCCCATTGTAGCGCTGTCTGTTTGTGTATTTTTATTGATCATTAGCACCTGTTTGCTACTGTTGTTAAATCATGTGCTGGCCCATATGCCTGCAAAATCCATACACCGTGCCAGTGTACCTGGGTATATTAATACTGTGTTAAGCGCAAAGGATAGATACACCTAATATTAACTTGATTTTGCTGTTCATTGCATTATTCTTTAAAGGATCCTCACTTTACAAGTGCCTAAAACTTTTACTGTACTGTAAATATATTTATATAGAGAGAGAGAGAGTAAAAAAATGAATATAAGACGTTCATTTAAAAACATAATTGAATTACAGTCACGTGCACCTACACAGGATGGACTATTGTTCTTATTCAACCTTATCTACTATGAAACTATAAAACTATGAAACTAACCCAACCTATTATACGTAAGGTATATAAAATTTCAAATGAGCACAAAGAAAATTATTGCAAAAATGATGCAGTTAACAGAAAACACACTAGGTGGCGCTATTAACATATTTACAGTGGCCAGGCTTTGAGGAATTTATTGCAGCTCACTCTAATTTTAAGAACTAAAGCAGAGTTCCACTCTTTTTTCAGTTTATTAAAAGTCAGCAGCTACAAAAAGTGTAGCTACTGACTTCTAATAAACAGACACTCATCTTTCCCTTGGTCCTGCGATGCGGCCACCCAAAGTCTTGCTCCTGCCCCCCTCCTCTCCGTGGTGCCGTCATTACAAGTGTGGGCACCCATCTGTGACAGCTTGCGGCTTCACAGCCGGGTGCGCACTGCACATGCGCGAGTCGCACTGCACTCTCCTAGTGGCCAGGCAATCTTCTGGGACTTGTGATGTGTCCCAGAAGATTGCAGAGAGGGAGGGGCCGCCTAGGGGGAGAGGAGGAGTCGCCCAGGCGGCCAAGCGACGGAAGGAGAAAGTGGGTCAGGAAGTACCTGTCAAAACCAGGTACCCAATCCCCCCAAAAAAAATTACATGCCAAATGTGGCATGTAACGGGGCATGGAGTGCTTAAAGCGGAAGTTCCACTCTTGGGTGGAACTCCGCTTTAATACAATATTTGAATATGTAGCAAAAAAAAAAATTGGTTTCTACTAGCTTTTAGGGAATCTCATAAATTGTAATTTTCTCCACCTACCTGCTGTGGTTATTATAAGGGAGTCTCAAAGTTCCCGTTTTGTTTTCATATACTGTATGATAGCAATACTGCAGTCATTGTATTTCTAAAGTCCCTGAGAGGAAGAATCTACTAAGGTAGATGATGATAACCAAGGAAACCATACTTTTTTGGATTTTTTTTGGACAGCCTCTATACTGGTACATCCAACGCTATATCCTGGCCTAGGCCGACAAGGCCCAGGCCTAGGGCAGCATGGAAAGAGTCCCCACCGGCTTGTGCTACACTGTTAGTGTAGCACCAGTCTTATGGGGCGGACTGGGCTTAGAGGCAAATTAGTCTAGCGCCCCCATGAAGCAGCCGCACTGCTTCCAGTATGCGGGCGGCCGGCATTCCGCAACCGTGGGGGGGGGCGCCGCCTCTAATTTTGACTGTCCTATCATCCTGGACCACAGACCTTCCTCACTCTGCTGTTTTCTGCTGAACCATTGGCATGGTTATATCTTCTTGGTCCTCTCCATAAAATTATCAGAAATTTGTGCTTAAAGTAGAACTATAGGCAACACTTTTTTTTTTCATTTTGGATAGAATAAAGGAGGGTTATAGCCCCTGTCAGTTTATTTTTTACAATTCCTGTCCCATTGCAGAGATTTCCCTTCACTTCCTGCCCCGTAGCCAAACAGGAAGTGAGGGGAAATCTATGCAAATTAAGGGAATCCATTGCCCCTGGCAAGGGGTGTGGCCTTGACAGGAAGGGGTGGGTCATATTTAAATTAGGGGGTGCACGAGTTTAGTCAGGCCTAGGGCAGCACAAAACCTAAATACACTACTGGGTACATCAATCTCTTTATTTCTAAGTTAGCATTAACGCTTGGTTCACACCTATGCGTTGGGCTGCGGGTGCGGAAATTACACTGACTCCCACACCTTCAACCGCCCGCAGTGTAAATGCAATGCTCTGTGAAAACGTGCGGGTCCTCCACGCATGTAAAATCGCAGTGCATGTGCAGGTGCGGAAACCACAGGGAAATCACATGGTCAATAAGAGCATTTAAATGGGCTGCCATGCCCACGCAAACACGGCCAGAACGAAATGCATAAGTGTGAATCTAGGGTAACTTCTTTTTGCCATTGTTCAAATGTAGGAGTTCAAGGAGACAGCCACCTTTGAGTGATACGTTTATGAGCAAGAAACAAGATACTTGTCAATATTAACCTAAATATCGGTGGTATAAGGTCCTCAGGAAAAAATACCCAGAATCGCCATCTTAGGGTCTGGTAATAGTGTTATACTGCACAGATCTTAACCTGCAAACTAAAAGTCTACTTCAGTATCTATAAAACTTTGGGCAATGCCAAAGCATATTTATTAAAGAGCTGTCAGTGCCAGAGCATCTCGGACAGCAAGGTAAATCGATTCTGCCCCATGAATGTAATTTCGGGGGGGGGGGGGGTAAATATATCCTATATAATATACAAAATTTGAGTCAATTTCTGGGACAAGGAGATAGATGATAGATACAGTGGGTACTGCCTCTAGTGCCATTGTCCATTGATCATCATCAAATTCTCCTATGTCTTGTCTCCATCTCTCTCTCCTCAATGCAGATGTGCCTTAGAATAGGGAATACTTGGAATGGTCTGGGGTGGGTAGTGGGGTTCCACAGGGTTCTTTGCTGGGACCAATCCTATTTAATTTGTTCATAAACAACCTGGAGGATGGGGTTCAATTCTCTGTATTTGCAGATGATACTAAGCTAAGCAGGGCAATAACTTCTCTGCAGGATATGGAAACCTTGCAACAAGATCTGAACAAATGAATGGGGTGGGCAACTACTGTACATGGCTAATGAGGTTTAATGTAGAAAAATGTAAAAGAATGCATTTGGGTGGCAAAAATATGAATACAATCTGTACACTAGGGGAGAACCTCTGGGGGAATCTAGGATGGAAAAGGTCATGGGGGTCCTAGTAGATGATAGGCTCAGCAATGGCATGTAATGCCAAGCTGCTGCTAACAAAGCAAACATAATATTGGCATGCATTAAAAAAGGGATTAACTCCAGGGATAAAACAATAATTCTCCCGCTCTACAAGACTCTGGTCCGGCCGCACCTGGGGTATGCTGTCCAATTCTGGTCACCAGCCCTCAGGAAGGGTGTACTGGAAATGGAGCGAGTACAAAGAATACCATACTGGTGACCCCACAATAGGGATAAAACTTTTTGCGGAAGGGAGTTTAACAAGACACGTGGCCACTAATTGAAATTAGAAGAAAAGCGGTTTAACCTTAAACTACGTAGAGGGTTCTTTACTGTAAGAGCAGCAAGGATGTGGAATTCCCTTCCACAGGCGGTGGTCTCAGCGGGGGGGGGGGGGGGGGGGGGCATCGATATTTTTAAAAAACTATTAGATAAGCACCTGAACGACCGCAACATACATAAATTAAGGGTCTATAATTTTTATCATAGGTATATTTTAAATGATAGAGACAAAATATCCACCAAAAATCTAGAAAAAAACACATGATGCAAGTGTTATAAATTCAGTTGCAGTTCAGTGGGTAAAATAAGTTTGATCTCCAAGCAAAACATGACTTAGTACTTGGTGGAGAAACCCTTGTTGAGGTAAGAAGTTTCTTGTGGTTAGTGACCAGGTTTCCACACATCTCAGGAGGGATTTTGGTCCACTCTTCTTTACAGATCTTCTCTAAATCCTTAAGGTTTGGCTGTCTCTTCGCAACTCGAAGTTTCAGCTCCCTCCATAAATTTTCTATAGGATTAAGGTCTGGAGACATGGCTACTCCATGACCTTAATGTGCTACTTCTTGAACCACCTTGGCGGTATGTTTTGGGTCATTGTTATGCTGAAAGACCCATCCATGACCCATCTTCAGTGTTCTGAATGAGGGAAGAAAGTTCTTATCCAAGATTTTACAATACATGCCCCCTCAATGTGACAAAGTCGACCTGTACCTTAAGCAAAGAAACAACCCCAAAGCATAATGTTTCCATCTCCATGCTTGACTGTAGGGATGGTGTTCTTAGGGTCATAGTCAGTATTTTTTTTCTTCTTCTTCTTGGATGAGAACCTTCTTCCCTCAGCCAAAACACTGAAGATGGGTCGTGTATGGGTCTTCCAGCATGACTATGACCCAAAACATACTGCCAAGGCAACAAAGGAGTGGCTCAAGAAGAAGCACATTAAGGTCATGGAGTGGCCTAGTTAGTCTCCAGACCTTAATCCTGTAGAAAATTTATGGAGGGAGCTGAAACTTCGAGTTGCCAAGAGATAGCCAAGAAATCTTAAGGATTTAAGGAAGATCTGTAAAGAAGAGTGGACCAAAATCCCTCCTGAGATGTGTACAAACCTGGTAACCAACTACAAGAAACGTTTTAGCTCCATGCTTGCCAAAAAGGGTTTTTCCACCAAGTACTAAGTCATGCTTTGCTTGGGCATCAAATGGTTATTTTACTCACTGAACTGCAAATTAATTTATAGAATTTTTTTATGTTTTTTCTGGATTTGTGGTTGATATTTTGTCTCTATCATTTAAAATACACCTATGTAAAAAATTAGACCCTTCATTTCTTTGTAAGTGGGCAAACTTACTAAATCTTCAGGGGATCAAATAATTATTATCCTCACTGTATACCCCCAATTAAACCTGTTTTAGTAACATTTGGAGGACCTACCATACCAAAGATGACAGAAGGGTTATACATTAGTGGGGATTGCGAGACTGCATTAATTTAGTGTGGCAGAGTTGCAGATATTGGTAGATTTTTTCTTCATACTTACCTGTAAAATCCATTTCTTTGAATACATCACGGGACACAGAGCAGCCATATACATTACTACCTGGGTTATATTCCACCTTCAGGTGAATGGACACTGGTAGAATAACCAAAACAGCAAGTCCCCCTCTATATACCCCCTCACCTACAGGAAGTACTCCAGTTTTGTAGCAAGCAATGAACTCCCAAAAAGAGAGGGGAGGGACCTCTGTGTCCCATGATGTACTCAAAGAAATGGATTTTACAGGTAAGTATGAAGAAAAAATCCAATTTTCTTTCTCATACATCACGGGACACAGAGCAGCCATATAGATTACTACCTGGGATGTCCCAGAGCAATAGCCTTGAGGGGAGGGAGACACACTGTATGAAAACACCATCAGATTTATTCAGCAGCCTGTAAGACACTGTGGCCAAAAGCCGAGTCCTCCACTGCCCTAACATCCACCTAATAAAATCTTATAAACGTATGTATCGAAGACCAAGTAGCGGCCTTGCAAATATGTGCTACTGACGCCTGATGGAGAAAAGCCCAGGAGGTTCCAACACCCCTGGTAGAATGAGCTCTTACCCTGAAGGGAGGAGCTTTACCTTTCAGGCCATAGGCCTGAGTAATTGGCGAATCCAAAGTGAAATGGAAGCCTTAGAAGCCGCTTGGCTTCAGAACTTCTTATGCTTGCAGACCTTTCCAAATAGGTTCTGACTGAGCACACCACATCCAAAAGGTGCAACTGCTTCTCTTCTGGCGAGCCAGGCTGAGAGAAAAAAAGGAAGGTAAAACAATGTCTTGATTTAAATGAAAATCAGAAACTACCTTAGGCAAAAATGACAGAAGAGGATGTAGCACCACCTTATCATGATGCAAAATTAAATACTCCTTACAGGAAAGGGCCGCCAGTTCAGAGACCCTTCTAGCCAAAGTAATATCAAAAAGAAAAGCCAACTTCCATGTCAAAAGAACTAACAGAATCTCATTGATTGGTTCAAAAGCGAAGGCATCCAAGGCTTGCTTACTGCTATTTCCGGGTACCAGGCCCGTCTGGTCCAGGCTGAAGCTACCAAGATGACTGATGTCATCTCCTCCCGGCCCTGCACAAAAGATGTGGCAGGAGAGGAATCGGGGGAATGCATATCAGAGAGAACTGAGCCCAGGGAACAACCAGTGCATCTATCCTGATCGCAAGGGGATCTCTTGCTCTAGATACAAACTGCTGAATCTTACAGTTGAACCTGGATGCCAACAGATCTACATCCGGCGTGCCCCAACGCTGGCAAATCTGCATGGATACCTGTGGGTACAGAGACCATTCTCCTGGATGTATCTGTTGGCGACTGAGATAGTCTGCCTTCCAGTTCTCCACCCCCAGAATGTGGACTGCAGACAGCTCTGGCACTTGCTTTTCTGGCCAAGACAGCACCTGACTGACCTCCATGTGAGCCAGACGACTCCTGGTGCCACCCTGGTGGTTGACATAAGCCACAGCTGTGGCATTGTCGGTTTGCACTCTTTACCGGGTGACCCTGTAACCTTGCTGTCCAATAATTCAGCTCGAGGCTTATTGCCCGCAGCTCTAGAATATTGATGGACAATCCCTGTTCCTTCAGAGTCCATTTCCCCTCGACTGTGAAACTTTCCATGACTGTGCTCCAGCCGGAGAGACTGGAATCTGTGGTCACTACCCTCCACGACAGTGGAAGAAAAGACCTTCCTTGTACCAGATTCTGGTCTACTAACCACCAGATGAGACTTCCTCAAGCCCTAGGAGTTATGATCATGCAGGAATCCGAAGCCTGAATCTTCCTGCTTCATGCAGACAGAATGTTCTGCTGCAATGCCCTGGAATGGAACTGGACATATGGAATTGCCTCGACTGAGGAAACCATCTATCCCAGAAGACTCATACAGACGGGCGTCTCTTTCGACTTACTTGACGAACTTGATCCTTTAGGGCCTTCACCCTTCTTGGAGGCAAGAACACTTTTGCCTGGACTGTGTAAATAAAAAAGCCTAAGTATTCCAGATTTTGAACCGGTTTTAAAGCCGATTTCTCTGAATTTATGATCCATCCAAGAGGTTCCAGGAAATGGACCGTAAAGGGCACGTTCCTCACCAAAACCTGCAGCGATTGATCCCTGAGTAGGAGATTGTCTAAGTAGCCTGCAATCAAGATCCCCAATGATCTTAGAAGACCTAGCACTGCCGCCAGGACCTTTGTGAAAACTCGGGGACGGTTGTGAGCCCAAGGGGCAGAGCCACACACGGAAAATGCTGCTCCTCTATGATAAAGCGCAAAAGTCTTTGATGAGATTGAAAAATTGGCATGTGCAGGTATGCATCCCTGATATCTATGGATGCCAGGAAATCTTCTTCTTGGATAGAGGCCACTACAGAGCGGACTGATTCCACCTGAAAGGACCGCACTGAGAGATAACGATTCAGTGCTCTTAGATCCAGAATTGGTCTTATGTCCCCATTTGGTTTTGGAACCGTGAACCGGTTTGAATAAAACCCTGTACCCCTTTTGGGAACTGGGACCTCCATAATCACCCCCTGCTGCCTTAAACAGTCTAGCGCCTGGAGTAATAAGCCCTTTCTTGAAAGGTCTGTGGGAACGCTGGACCTCACAAATCTTTGAGGAGGGTTGGAGTGTAACTCCAGATTGTAGTCCTGAGACACTTAGGAGATGACCCACTTGTCCTGAACCAACGTTCCTCACACTCCCACTAACAGCAGCAACCTTCCCCCCACCCGCAGGAGTGGGGGCGTCCCTTCACAAAGAAGGTTTGGTGCCAGTATTAACGGACTTCTGGACCCACGGCCTCTTTTGTCCCTGGCCCTGTTTACCTTTGGCAGCAGATCCCTGGTGTGGTCGGAACTGCCTAGGGCCTGAAAAACCTGAGGAAGTAGTGCATGGAGGAGAGCTGTAGCTACCTTTTTCACAGGAAGAAGGGAACTCTTTCCTCCAGATATCTTCTGGATGTACTTATCCAGATCATCCTCAAACAAACGTTCTTCATGGAAAGGAAACCAGCTAGCATCCTTTTACCTTTTAACGGAGCTCTGCTGACCAGCTTTTTAGCCACAAAATTCTGTGCATGTGCACAGACAGAAGAGCCATACGGGAAATCTGCTGTATGGAGTCTTTGAGGGCATCTATAGCAAAGCAAAGAACCTGAGGCAGATCTGCTCTGTCCTGAGCAGAATCCTTTGTTCCATTGGACCGTCTAACCTGATCCTTCAAGGCCTGACAGACCCCAATTGCCGCCACTGTGGGCTGAATAGCGGAACCTGCCAGGGTGAAGGATGCCTTTACCAAGGCTTCCAGCTTCTTATCAGCAGGATCCTTGACCTGTGCATTATCCACTGGACAAGTTAAAGTGGATGTAAACCCAATGTCATCCTTTATAAACTACTGCCATAGTGGTTATCTATAAGGATATACATGCCTCCTGCATGTATCTTTACCTGTCAAATATCTCCCCTCTGTCGGTTATGAGAACCCAAAAACTGCAGGTTCTGTGGGTGGGTCTGTTGTCTGGAGCTCAGTGGGTGGAGTTGTGATGTCAGTAGACTCCCCACCCACCTCTACACTCCCCTTGTCAATATGCATTTTCTCCTGTGTATTTCTTACACTGAACTTCTGCTATGATCTCTAACATCCAGTTAAAAGACAGGAAAGTAACCACATGACTTCAGCATGCCAAATCATGCTGAGGTGTGGAACAGCCAATCCTTGCAGAGCTGCTGAAGAAAGGAGTGGGGGTGGGAATTAAAAAATAACGCATGTCTTAGGCTAGTGCACGAGATATGTAAGTCACCTGTCACTCACAGCAAGGGGGAGGATTTGACAAAGTTTTTCTCTGTTTGTCACGTTTTATCTCACTGAACAATAAGAGGATTGCTCAGAGCTGGATTAACTCTTTGTGGCAAGACTGGGCTCAAATGATAGGAAATCTTATACTCTACATTATGACATCAATAAAAAAAAATTTCGGGTTTACATCCACTTTAAGGTCTTGCTCAGGGAGGAAACTGCTGCATCCACAACCAGGTTGCTCCACTTTTTACTAAAGCTTTCCTCCATAGGATATAACAGAGAAAATCTCTTTGGAGGCACAAACATTCTGTCTGGCTGCTCCCAGTCAGAATATACAACCTGCTTCAAGAGTGGGTAAAAAGGAAATACCTGCGTACCCTGCTGTGGTTTCAAAGAACCCAGGGAGGAACAAGGTGTTTCAGGGACCTCTACTGGAGGCAACTTAAAAGTTGTACGAACCATCTGCAGAAGAGAATGGATTAGAAGCTTTTGTGATTGAGAGGCTGATATAATCTGAGCCTCTTCAGGCTCTGAATCACTTGAGGCAGATTCCTCTGTTTGGATATCAGCTGCCTGATCGGCCACTACCTCTTCTTTTTTTTGTTGAACAAAAGGTTTTTACTTGAGAAGAAATGATGTATACATATTCAGCGTAGCATTTGTATATATAAATCACATATTGAGTTCCATAAAATGTATAGTGCATTCAATACAGGCATATCAAATATTATACAATCGTATATGCTGATGTACATCTATGTAAGTGCATTCGCAACATACAATAGGAATAAAGATTAACATTTATGCGTCTGAGTCTTTGTATTATTGGTCAGGTTCATATTTAACTGCAAGTCTCTGGCTCCTGCAACCAGCGGTCCCAAATCTTATTGTATTTGGCTGAGCAGCCTCTGTTGATATATACGTATTTTTTATAGGGCAAGGATACGTTGACTTCCGTCCTCCACTCTGCAAAAACTCATCCACTTTCTGGCGATTATTTTCCTAACTGAAAATAGAGTTTTGTGAAGGAATGTTTTAGTAATATTGTCTACTGTATCAGAGAATATCCCCAGTAGACATTGTTTGGGGTCCAGCACTATAGGAGAGCCCATGATGTCGTGCAAAAAGGTCACAACTTGTTTCCAGAGCCTTTGAATTTTTACACAGGTCCATAGTAAATGGTAAAACGTGCCCGTCTCCTGCCCACACAGCAAACACGAGGTGGACTGGTTGCGTTTATATCTGGCTACACAAATAGGGGTGAGATATGTCCTGTGTGTTATATAAATCTGAGATAGTTTGTCTGAAAGTCTTGGGGACACTGCTTTACAGGTCTCCAGAGCCTCCTCCCATTCCTCATTCTCCATGGGTCCCACCTCCCTTTCCAAGCGAGGCTTCAGGTCAAATGCTATCTTGGTAGAGGTGGGAGCCAAAAGCATGTTGTAAAATGTAGATATCGATCCGCGTGGATCTTTATTATTGACTATGGCCATGATAGGGTGAAGGGTGGGTGGTGGATAGATGTGGAAATTGCACTTGAGCCGCATGTCTTATTTGCAAAAACCTAAAAAACATGCAATTATGGAGTGAGAATTCCTCTTTGAGCATGTTATAAGTTTTAAGATTTCCATCTGAGAATAAGTGGTGCAAATAGTATACACCCTTTGTTTCCCCGCCAGGTGAGTTTATGCCTGCTGTTTCCCCAAAAAACAAACAGACAGTTTGAGGAGGGCTTCAAGTGATTTGAAATATTTTTGTGGTAGGTAAATTGGGGTGTGCCATAATATAAATAGGATTTTAGAGAGGAGGACTGGAGGGAAGGGCCTGAGTAAGCAAGATACAATAATGTATATTCCACATATAAACTTATTTTTTCGGTTAGGGGTCCCATCTGTAGACCTCTAATCTCAGGGTTTGCATGGATAGACACGGCCAAAGGTTCTGCGGCTAGGGCATATAGAAGTGGGGAGAGTGGACAGCCCTGTCTCGTGCCTCTACTGAGGTCAAACACCTGAGACGGCCATCCATTCACCACCACTTTGGATGTAGGAGCCTGGTACAGTAACTTGACCCACCTGAGGAACCTAGGGCCAAAGCCATAACACTCCAGGCACCTCCACAGGTATCTCAATTCCACTGAATCGAATGTCTTTGCCGTATCTAACGTCACAACCACCCAGGATCCTACATTTTAATGAATAATTTTCGCAGGTTGAATCAGGTATTGCGTCCTGGCATAAACCCTGCCTGATCTGTGTGTATCAGCGAGAGTATAACCTGATTGAGTCGGATAGATAGGACCTTGGCCAGTATTTTGACGTCCACCTGTAGGAGGGAGATGGGGCGATAGGATCCAGGATATCCAGGGTCCTTACCCGGTTTGGGTATGAGGACTATGGTCGCCTAGTGGGAAGGGAGAACGTCTCGAATAGGTGATTGTATAAGGCTAATAATTTAGGGATCAGGGTCTTACTCTATTGGGAGTAACATTCTACAGGTAGGCTGTCCGAGCCTGGGGACTTGGATCTGGCAAATCCGGCAATAGCCTCCGCTATTTCCTCCATGGTGAGAGGTGCCTCAAGGAGGCTGACCTGATCTTCAGTCAATTGGGGGAGTGTGATCTCTTCCAGAAAGGAGTTCATCGGACCCACATCCCCCGGGCTTTTGGACATATATAGGTCAGCGAAGAAGTCCCTAAACATAAAGGTCACTGTATGTGGGTCAGTGATGTGTTGTCCATCAGGGCCATGCAGGGAAATTACCACTGGGGGTCTATCCTCGCAATGGACCAGGTATGCCAGGAGCTTGCCAGCCTATTCCCCATGCTCGAACAACTTTTGTTTAGCAAAGAACAATTTTTGCCTTGCTTTCTCATACTGAAGTTGAGTCACTACTCTGGTTTGAAGTTTAAGTGTGTTCACGCTTACAGGAGAGGGGTCATTCATGTAATTCTATTCTATAAGGGACAACCCTGCCACTGCTATATCGAATGCCCCAGCAGAGTCTGACTTGACTCTGTTGATGCGGGATGTGAGGGTCATGCGAACATGAGATTTGAAAGACTCCCAGATTGCTTCCATGGGGGCAGAGTGGTCATTGTCTCTGAAGTACAATTTCCACTCATTGGCAAGTTCATCTTCCTCAGGCAGCAGCGAGACTCAGAATGGATTCAAACCCCAAGCCCAAATTGGTTTGTCTATGGGGACACTTATTGTGATCCAGTAGGGGCTATGGTCAGATAGCAGCCTAGGGCAGAATACTGTCTCCAACAGCCGTGGTGTGAGGCCTTGTAATATCAGTATGAGATCAATTCTGGACTTGGAGTTATGTGTAGAGGAGAAGCAGGAATATGTTCGCTTCTGAGGGAATCTGTGTCTCCAGGAATCTACAAGGTGGAAGAAGGAAGCCAGTTTAGAGAATTTAGTGTCCCTATCGGCTCCCGAGGTTGGATTTGAGAGTTGAAGCCTATCTAGAGAGTGGTTTAGTGTGGTGTTGAAATCCCCCAGCCAAACTGCTTGGACTGTGGGGTGTCGTGCCATAAATATGAACCCTTCTAGGATTATGGGCATGGAGAATGGAGGAGGGACATAGAAGGCTAATATGAGGAAATGTTCCCCATATAATTTTGCAGATAGGAAGACATATTGTCCCTGTGGGTCTGTGGAGGCTTCACTAAGTTCAAATTGTACAGATTTGCTACAAGTATGTAGACTCCACGCACGTGGGGTGTGTGGGTCGAGTGGAATGCCCACCCCACCCTTGGGCGATGGAGGGCCACCTGCAATCTCCCCTCCACATGAGTCTCAACTAGTACTATTATGTCAGCACGTTGCTTTTTGAGGAATGCGAGACCTGCCGAACGTTTCACCTTCTCACGCAGACCTCTCACATTCCAGGTGAGGAATTTTAAGGACCCCATGAGTTACCTATTATGAAATAGCGTGATCTAGCTACACAAGGCCCCCCCGACTCCTTTGGTCAAGTTTCGTGGCAACCTATACAACATGATCGGCATAAATAATATTAAGTGAGGCATAGTATTTAGTACCTGAACCAGTGTTAATTTTTGTTGCTTTACCTGTATTTGGAATACATCATGCACACATTCACTCAATGAATAAACTTCCCCTCCCCCCTCCCCGCCCTACAACCCTTCCAACTGGTGCGGGCATCATCCCTAAACCATTTTAAAACCTCTAACAAGAGAAAAAAAAAAAACGTTACTTGGTAAGCACAGAAAAGGATGGCTATTTGAAGCCACTGCATTGCAGAGCAGTGTTGGAGCAAGCTCCACATTAAGTGAGTGACACATATTTGTGCTTCGCAGCAGCTCCCATCTTCACAGAAGTGTTCTCTGGTGCTTAGTGGGGGAAAGTCTCGCTGCACTTTGCATTTAGGGAGTAGGACCATTGCAATCCTAAAGCTCCGACCTCCAGTGCAACATACTGGGCCACTTGGGACACCAGGAGGAAAAAAGCGGTTAAAGTTAAAGTTCGAACATGACTCTCATGGCGAAGTAACTGCGTCCCAGGTTCTCGTCTGCTCCAGTGTTAGACATGTTCTACATTACAGTGGGCTAGTAAGAAGAGCACCCTGAATAGGAGGTTTGAATCTGCACGTGTGCAATTTAGCACCCAAAACATGGCGCATAGGCCCTAATCAGTCGGGTAACAGGAAATAAGTCAAGCACGCTGTAGTGTTCGTGAAAAAGTGTGTCAATAAATGTACTTACAGGGGCATCAGTCGGCTTTCTCTGGGGCTGCTCGGCATTCCAGCCAGGTTATCACCTCTTCAGTGTCCTCGAAGAAGAAGGCTTGGCCATCCCGTTCCACCCTAAGGCGCGCTGGGAATAACATGGCATATTTGATGTGATGGGATCGCAGCCTGCGTTTAGCCTCCGTGAACCCTTGTCTGCGGCGTTGGATCTCTGCTGAGAAATCCAGGAAGATGGCGAATGTACTGTTTCCCATCGGAATGTTGCCCTTTTCTCTGGCCATTCTCAGGGCCGCGTCCCGGTCCTTATAATTAAGGAGCTTGGCTATGAAAGTGCATGGAGGGGCTCCCTGCGGGGGTGGTCTAGCCGGCATGCGGTGAGCCCTCTCCACTGTCACCATGGGAGAAAAGGCCTCCCTGCCATAGGTGGTAATGAGGAGCTGTTCCAGAAATGTGGTGGGGTCCTTACCCTCTGCATCCTCAGGGAGGCCGATGAATCGCAGATTGCATCTCCTCAGTCTGTTCTCCATGTCGTCCTACTTGGAGAACAGTTGCTGGATCTGTCGTTGCATGCGGTCTGATCCTTCCTGCAGGGGTGGGATGGCATCCTCCACATTGTTCAGTCTGGTCTCTGCGGTTTTGACCCGGTCCCGGAGTTTGTGCAGGTCCTGCCTGATGAGAGATATATCTACCTTGACCTCCTCAATTTGAGCTGTGAGCGAGGTCCGGCAGAAGGTAATTGCCTCTAGGAGCCGTTCTGTGTCTCCTGCCGTACGCTTCCCCTCACTCTGCTCTGCGGCACCATCTTCCTCCGTCTCCTCTCCCTCCTGTCGGTGGTACTGGGCTAGCTTCGCCACGGCTGTGGATTTCTGCGCCTTCGAAGGAGATATTGTGTCTGTGTCCTCGGGGTGTACGAGAGATAGGTTAGTGTGTAGAGGGTCGTCTATGGGCACAGGATAGCGGTACAACAGGAGTAGTGGACGGAGTTCCTTGTGAAAGTGTCCTACTCCATTCGCTGTCAGGCCACGCCCCCGGCCACTACCTCTTCTACCTCATCAACCCAGTCCTGCTCCAAGACAGGATGAATAGGGGAAGGGGATCTATCACGCTTTCTGCCACTCTGTGACAGAAGCGAATATTCCAGCAATCTTGCTCTCCAAACCAGCCAAAGCTGATTCCAGATCCTCTTTAGTAATAAACTCTAAGGTAGCTAAACGGTAGTAACCACAACACCAGACATACACAGCGGCTCAGATTGCCTAGTGTCATCTGGTCTTTCAGGGGAGGCTATTACAGCAGAGTTCCGTTTGGCTTCTACAGGAGCCACTGATGGAACACATGTGCCCCTTGCTGCAGCACTCCCCCCAGAATGCTTCTTTGGAAGTTTTCTGAAGCAGTGGTAACTGGCTTTGTGACACATTACACAACTTCCTCAGTACCACAATTCCCCCTTAGAAGAATCTTATACAATGACCTGTTCTTCCAGCTAATGCAACATAATTAGGCTGTATCTGCCATCACCCATAGGACTCATGTGTCAACCAGGATAGGCTGCTCTGTGTCCCCTCCACCAACCAGCAACAAAAAACTTTAATGTAGCCTTTTAAAAAAGCTTGCCTCGGCCATCAGCGCCACGTACACGCGCTCGTGCGTGCCCCCATGTCACGTGCGTGCTCCTGTGGAGGAGAATCACACAGAGCAGCATTCCTATGCCCTCTAGTGGGCAAAAAATGCACAGCTAGTAAAACTTTTTTTTTTTAAACAAGCCAGCCTAAATATACACTGTTGCAGGAGCATATATATAATAATTGTACTCTGAATTTACACAGGGCCACTTACTGCTCCCGCCGCAGGACAATAGCCTAAGCCAGAGGTCCAGTCTTCATCCATCACAGCGGGGTCTGTCACCACGGACCTTCAAGGACTGGGTACCCTTTGAATATGGGGGTCCACTCACTTGGACCTGTACAGCACCCTACAGGAAATTCTTAGTTCTGAAGTACCCAGGATTTCCACTACGCAGGGTCCAGCACCCAAAGGTTGCATTACAGGCAAAACCTTATCGTTGATCCTTCAATCTTCTTTATGAGGCTCGGGTACCATTTATCTTAGTATAGTAGCTTTTTGAAATGGATTCAATCTGGATGAGCTATCCCTTGATTCTCAAGAATCTGTGCGGGATTACAGCATGGAATCTCACAGGGAGCTTAAAAGTGACCATCCACCTTTTCAGACTCTGGCAGAAAAACTGGAGTACTTGCTGTAGGTGAGGGGTTATATAGAGGGGGACTTCCTGTTTTGGTTATTCTACCAGTGTCCATTCATCTGAAGGTGGCATATAACCCAGGTAGTAATGTATATGGCTGCTCTGTGTCCCGTGATGTACTCAAAGAAATTGATTTTACAGGTAAGTATGAAGAAAAAAAATCACATTTTTTGTTTATATGTCAGTTGTTTGACAATAATACACTGCTTCCTTATCAGACACTCATTGATCAATTTCATATTTTTCATAAGTTCTTCTACCAATATCTGCAACTCTGCCACGCTAAATAAATGCAGTCTCACAATCCCCACTGGTGTATAACCCTTCTGCCATCTTTGGTATATGGCTGCACTGTGTCCCATGATGTACGAGAAAGAAATGCCCAGCACCACTATACAAATTATAGATAGATAGATAGATAGATAGATAGATAGATAGATAGATAGATAGATAGATAGATAGACACAGAGCCTGCATGTCAGCAGACTGCAGAGCTACAGAGCGTAGATTTAAAATGGAGAAGACTGCTCTGGCAGCTTTCTCCGGATCTTGCTATTTCCGGATAGGGCTCTGTAGTTTGGAGATCCCTCAGAGTCTTGGGTGGGACCGGATCTCCAACCCTGTGTCCGGGTGTTGTGGACAGCCAGCAGGGTGTGTGCCCAGGTGCATATAACGAGGGGCTGGTGAGAGCAGTACAAGGTCTCAGGTGTAAATGGGGAGCAGGTGTGTTTAACTTGATGTTATCGCTCTTACTCTCTCATACTGGTCACTGGAAGTTCAACGTGGCACCTCATTGCAAAGAACTCTGAGGATCTGAAAATAAAGAATTGTTGGTCTGATGGCCTAGGCTATAAGAAGATTGCCAAGACCCTGAAACTGAGCTGCAGCACGGTGGCCAAGACCATACAGCGGTTTAACAGGACAGGTTCCACTCAGAACAGGCCTCGCCATGATCAACCAAAGTAGTTGAGTGCATGTGCTCAGCGTCATATCCAGAGGTTGTCTTTGGGAATTAGACTGCCAGCAATGAGAGCTACAGTTCATTGAGGGAACCATGAATGCAAACATGTACTGTGACATACTGAAGCACTATTCCAACATAACGACCCCAAACACCCCTCTAAGACGACCACTGCCTTGCTAAAGAATCTGAGGGTAAAAGGTGATGGATTGGCCAAGCATGTCTCCAGACCTAAACCCTATTGAGCATCTGTGGGGCATCCTGAAACAGAAGGTAGAGGAGTTCAAGGTCTCTAACATCCACCAGCTCTGTGATGTTGTCATGGAGGAGTTGAGGAGGACTCCAGTGGCAACCTGTGAAGCTCTGGTGAACTGCATGCCCAGGAGGGTTAAGGCAGTGCTGGAAAATAATGGTGGCTACACAAAATATTGACACTTTGGGCCCAATTTGGATATTTTCACTTAGGGTTGTACTCACTTTTGTTGCCAGTAGTTTAGACATTAATGACTATGTGTTGAGTTATTTTAAGGGGACAGCAAATTTAAACTGTTATACAAGCTGTACACTTACTACTTTGCATTGTAGCAAAGTGTAATTTCTTCAGTGTTGTCACATGAAAAGATATGGTAAAATATTTACAAAAATGTGAGGGGTGTATTCACTTTTGTGAGACTGTATATAAAAACATTGCGTGTATATGTATTCTAGCCAAGTCCTGGGCCTCTCCGGGTCCAATGGTGACATCCAGAGTTAGGAACAGCCAACATCCTTCTGTGTAGAGTGGGTTACGAGGCATGGTGGGAGCAATGCAAGGTAGAATTATGGGCGCCAGACACTTCTTGAATGCAAAGAGATTCATTTTCTTTTAAATCTTTTGATCTTCACTCAACTGAGCCCCCAGTCTATCACTTAGACCTGCTGATCCACTGCCACTGGATCTCCTGAGCTCTTCCAATCTTCTCACTGAGTATCTTCCTCAAGCGTCACCCCCGCATCCCTGCTGGGTCTCTAGCTTGGCACTCACACATACTCCTCAGACGTCACCCCACTGGCCTGCTCGGTCCCTGGCTTGGCACACAAGACTGCTCTGCAAGCATCACCTCTGCTGGTTGGGTCCCTGGCTTGACACCTGCTGAAGTTTCCCAATTCTTCACCATCCCCGGTTGGTGAGAATATTGCTCTGTTACTTGCTTCAGCTCCTTAGTGGCGACAGCTTCCCCTCTACCTCCAACCATGACAGGTTCTCCAGCCAGCAGAACCATTACTTTTTTTTGGACTGCAAGCCGCAGTCCCGTCTCATACCTCCCAACTGTCCCTGATTTCGAGGGACTGTCCCTGATTTGGAGCAATGTCCCTCTGTCCCTCATTCTCCTCATTTGTCCCTCATTTTGGTCTGATCTATATAGTTGTATATCAAATGCACTTTTTATCTTTCAAAAAGTGTTTCCCAGTGCTAAACCTTTCATCCAATTTCTAAATTGCTGCATTTGTACAGTTTAAAAGCCAATATAAAGGAATAGTGGTGGTAAAAAAAAGCACTTGTGGATTTAATAAACCTTTTTTTGGGGTTAATTCTCCTTTAAGGGGGTGTGGCAGGGGGAGTGTCCTATGCCTACATACATTTGCTAGTAGGTGTCCCTCATTCCCATCTCAAAATGTTGGGAGATGTGCCTTCTCTCTTGCTTCTGGATAGGCCCTCAGACAGCCTAGCAGCCAGATGTCCCCGGGACAGGCCTCAGGCTCTGGCCTAGCAGCCCGGGGCAATACAACACACGTCCACCCAGACAGCTGTCCAGGTGGCACAAAACCCCAATCACCTGACCTCACCCAAATAAAAAGGCTCTCCCAGCAGGCCAAGGGACACAAGAAAATCCCTGCCCATTGGCTGAGATACCCCATCTATTCCTAATCTGTCCTTGCAATGCCCTTGTCTTATCTAGTACCACCAGATACCCGGCCATCTTGTGACAGAATAGAGAAGTGTAGCAATATCAGAACTAGGGTGGAATCAGTTGATCTCCTATCAATTGGCCAAGGCAACTATACCTGGCAGGTAAATTTACTAGCAACCCTGCCTAAACATCGGGGTGCTACATCCTCCCCCTGCCTAAAAAAATAAGTCTAGGAGTTTGCAGAAAAATAATTTGAGCCCTCAAGCCTGAGAGCGAATTATCTGGCAAAAACTGGGATGGGTGGGGAAACAGGAAAGGAATAATAACAACAAACAATGTACGTGGCATACCACATGAAATAAACATGTGCAACACATACATGAGCGAATGGTATTTCACACAGGGTAGATAAATATCAGACATCATATATACAATTTAACGTGTGGTGTACCACCCAATGGTTAAACAGGAAACATATCAACAATAGCCTTATATCCTAACTTGCTATCTAATATGTACAGTAATAAAGGGCATGAATATTTAGCATTATTATCCATGTTGGGTCACTGTCTCTCCTTGTCCAAGGAAGACGCAATGGTGCCGGAACATCTGAAAGAGAACATAAACAGCAATGCAAATGCATCCTATCCCCATGATAATATAGTGCAATATGTACATAAGTGAACCTAAAGAAGTTATTAATTGTCCTCAACCGAGAACAGCATAGCAGTGTAAATACACCCTACAATATGTCTAAACTACACACAAAAATATAAGTGGGCCCCATCCTCGTCTTAAGATGCCACCCCTTTCACAACTAGTCTACATAAACTTTCCTTAGCATAGTCTGTCAATTACTTATAACATGAATAGAGGTTCACTCAGGTCAGCACCGCTCACGCCACCTGGTGACCAGCACAAGAACAATCCTGGTACATTGATCAATTTACTAGCAATCCTGCCTAAACATCAGGGTGCTACAGTATTTTATATAAAGCAATAAAGTCCTATTGATGTCCTGTGATAATATATTGAATCAAAAAAGTCCCAGAATAAAGTGTATTCCAAAGAGAAAAAAAAATATGTCAATGTGAAAAAAAGGTTGTCTTCCAGTGTCCAAAGAAAACCTTCCACCTTAAATCTTAACACACCACCACTTATGCTCATTGCTAATAATGCACCCACCAGATTCTATGCTGTCATTAGCAGCAGATATGAAAACAGACACACACACTCTCATGTGCACACGCAGTCTGGAGGAAAGAGCGTGGGTAATTAACTCTCTGACTCAAGAATTTCAATTGAAGATGTATGTAATCAGGAGCAAGTGGCAAACTCAGGGGGTGCTGACTGTGGACGGCTGCAGGCTCAGGTTCAGGCTAGAAGGAACTCTGTAGAAATGCTAAATAAAGGGGGCGTGGCCTGGACCGGCATGGCGTAGGAAGCTAGAGACGAGAGCTCCGCTTACCCACTATCCGTACTTTAATATCCTGGAGGTACTACTGCTGAATTAACACCCACGAGTGGAAGCCCTGACTCCCCTGACCCCCGGGGAACATGTCGCCGCCGAAACAGATATCGGACCCGGCTGCAAAGCTGGCCAAATACAGGAACTCAGACTAAGAAGCTGGAGGAGAAAATGGCGCCGGCTCCTCTCCCCATGCAGAATCAGCGGCGGAAGACACGGCGCGAGTGCTGGAGGCAATATCAGATTGTAAGAGCACCTTAACCAGCAAGATTGAGGAAGTTAAGGTGGATGTCTCATTAATACGCCAAGATTTGCAGAAACTGAGAGACAGAGTTACCGAGACTGAAGCCCGCATTAGCCGCGTGGAGGATGAAATACCGCCCTTACAGGTACACACCGAGCGATTGCAGCACCAACTTAACATGGTGCTGGTTAAGCAGGACGACATGGAAAACCGCCTGCGAAGGTGCAACCTGCGGTTCATAGGCCTGCCTGAGGGATCAGAAGGCTCTGACCCCCCCTCACTTCTAGAGAAATTGCTGATCGACACGTTCGGAAGAGCTGAATTCTCCACCTCCTTTGTGGTTGAAAGGGCGCACAGGCTGGCGGCTAAACCTCCCCCCCAGGGCGCCCCGCCGAGGACATTCATCGCTAAGCTGCTCAATTTCCGTGATCGAGACGCCATACTGCGACTTACGAGAACAAAGGGTAACATACCCTTCCAAAATGTGGAGATTAAGGTATTCCCGGATTTCTCGGCGGAGGTCCAAAAGAAGAGGGCCCTGTTTACAGAAGCGAAACGCCAGCTACGAATCCGCCATTATTCTTACGCAATGCTTTTCCCAGCGCGGCTGCGAGTTGCTGGAGAGGACAAGGCACACTTCTTTGATACGCTTGAGGCTGTTCTTACCTGGCTCGAAAACATAGAAGCTCCACGCCGTGATCCTGCCTGAAACATCCACCTGATGTCCAGCAAAGGAGGGAATAGGCCCCACAACAACTACACACCTCCCTGAAATCTGCAAATTCTTCATCCTACAGGTACTCTTGCAAAAACATATGCTTTCCATAATAACGTTCCTGTGTCTGGCTCAGTTACACCTGCACTTTTCCTGTGCAAGGACTATCCGCTCCCTGACACCCGTGGATGTGTTCAGGATGATCCTTTCAATACTATACGGGCATGTTTGCCACCACAAACACCCACAGGACTTGCATGAGTCTCCTCATAAAAGGGCCTGCTCAGAAACTTGCCAGAGACACAGTTAGTATCCCTCACAAGTTTTACAGTCAGTGGCAGGCGGTCACTCGGTAAGACACTCGCAATGGGGAATACGGAACTATCCCCCAGTTCGGTGCACTGGCTACTGATGCTACTGCTTGTTTTACAGTGAAGTATCGCCCCCCTAGCCGCGGATGTCCGGCTGGATTCCGCGTGTTTCTATTTTTTGTTTTTTCTTAGCAACAGTTGCCTTAGGGCACAAACGAAGTTTCCCTGGTACGCCCGGCATAAGCAAACTGCATGTACATCTAAATGGATGCATTGCTCACCCGGGTACGCCAGTGTGTTAATGCAGCATATTTCAAGCTGCTATGTTGGTGTTAATGTTTGGTTTAAAAATTTCACATTGAAAGGTAATAATTTGTGGTGTCCACTTCTTTCCATACTGTCCTTGCACTCCAAGCGATATATCAAAAGCTCCCATATGCTACTAGCCCGACTGTTCCATCTACTTGTCCCCATATATTTTAAAGAGAGGGAGGGGAAAGGAGGTGAGGTCTCTGTTGCATAGGGGAATGATATTAGAGTCTTAATAAATGTATATATGGCATGCAAACATAAAACAACCAAACCATGTTGGATATTAAATGTTTGACCTGGAACGTGAGAGGTCTCAGGGCCAAGCCCAAACGCAATGCAGTACTGGCGTACCTCAAGTCCCAACACGTGGACATTGCGGTGCTTGTTGAGACCCACATTACGGGGCAACTCCAAACGACACTTAAGAAACCCTGGGTGGGGTGGCTATACCAGGCCCCGTACTCTGCTAATTCCAGAGGTGTAGCTATACTTGTGGCCAAAACGGTACAATTCGTGCTTCTTGCTCTTAAATCCGACCCACAGGGTAGATTTTTATTTTTGCATGCCAAGGTGAATGGGCTAGAAATGTTAATCATGGCGTTTTATGTACCACCACCCTTTCAACTAAATGTCATACATGAGGGGATAATGTACATGTCACAATTCCCTACGGTTCCTGTGATATGGCTGGGCGATTTCAATAATATAATGAATAGGGAGTTAGACCGTATGTCAACGGCGCCTCAAGATGGTACTGCCCAGCCGTATACTAGGTTTAGTAAGACGATCACAGACCTGGCCCTCATAGACACTTGGAGACACTGTAATCCATTAGGGAAGGCATACTCCTGCTTTTCCACCATCACACAACACCATGTCACGCATCGACCTCATATTTATCTCAGGTACTCTCACCCCCCTACTTAACAAAGTAGGATTTAACCCACGCATCCTATCTGATCATGCCCCATATTGGATTTTGCTTAGGATTGACGCTCCCCACCGGACATACAGCTGGAAGCTAAATCCGTTTTGGCTCACGGTTGTCCCTGACCTGGAGGAGGCGGCCAGTGAATGGGAGTTCTTCTTCCACACAAACAAGGACACGGCACCCCCCGAGATTATATGGGACACTTTTAAAACCCACGCCTGAATGATCTTATCGCAACGTATATCCCGGTATCGCAAAACCTCTTCCCAGATTCTCACACAAGCAGAACAATCCCTGGTGGAGGCAGAAAAGAACTTCACAAACAACCCCTCCGCACTAACAGCAGACCAATTAAAATTACAGGCAAGAATAGTGAATAACCTATACTTTGAAAAGGCTGACAGGAAAATCTTTTATAACAAACAAAGACACTATGAGTGTGGGGAGCGGGCGGGTCGACTCTTGGCATATTTAGCACATTTGGACCACAGACCTCCCACGGTGGTGGCACTTCGGGCTGTGACCGGTGGGATGTTGACTGATCCCAATGACGTAGCCAGGGAGTTTCGCGACTTTTACGCATCCCTATACTCATCCAGTGCAGATGCCTCTGTAGAGGCAATAGTGACCTTGCTATCCAACATAGAACTCCCCCACCTCACACAACTCCAAATAGATCAACTAGAGGCCCCCATTACCGAAAGCGAGATCACCAAGGCTATTTCATCGCTCAATACCTCAAAGGCTCCCGGGTCTGACGGGCTGCCTTTGGAATTCTACAAAACGTATAGTGAGGCATTGACCCCAAAACTATGTGAATTATTTTCCAATATATTTAAATCTGAAACCCTTCCCCCGTCTATGCGCGAAGCCAATATAGTGCTGATACCCAAGCCAGGGAAAAATCCAGAGCTCCCAGAGTCTTATCGCCCGATATCCCTCCTTCAACTAGATGTAAAAATCTTGGCCAAGATCCTGGCGCTCCGCTTAAATACAGTGATCCTTTCACTAATTCATCCAGACCAAACCGGTTTCATGCCAGCTAAAAACACGGCATATAATTTGCGTAGGCTCTACATGAATGTCCAAGCTGAACATGACACCATGGGCTCCAGGGTGGTGGTGTCCTTGGACGCCGCAAAGGCGTTCGACTCTGTTGAGTGGACGTATTTGTGGGAGTGCCTCACAAAATTTGGGTTCGGACCCCGCTTTATTAAATGGATCCGATTATTATATCAGAGCCCATGCGCCAGGATCTTGGTCAACGGAAAGATCTCGGAATCGTTCCCTCTCTCGAGGGGCACTCGGCAGAGGTGCCCACTTTCTCCCCTTCTGTATGCCCTAGCAGTGGAGCCTCTCGCTGCATCCCTTAGAGCCCACCCAGGTGTTATAGGACTCACTCGCGGTACCTTGCTGGAAAAGATTAGTTTATACGCTGATGACATGCTACTATACCTTGCAGACTCAGGCACGTCTCTACAACTGGCCCTAGAAACAATTCAAACCTTCGGCAATTACTCAGGACTGAAAATTAACTGGGATAAATCCCAGATCCTCCCCATAGATGTCAGTGTACCTACCAGAGAACAGTCCAACTCACCACTTCTTAGCGTCAGCGAGATGACTTACCTGGGGATAGTGATAACCCGATCACCAGAAGATTACGTCCGCCTCAACTTAGAACCCCTAATAGCAGTACTAAAACGCAAAAACACAGATATGGGCCAAATTACCCCTGGGTGATGGGTCGAGTTAATCTAATTAAAATGGTCCTTCTTCCCAAATTTTTATACGTACTGTGGCATGCCCCGATCTACTTACCCCTGCGAATATTTAAATCCATTGAGGCTATTCTCAACTCATTTGTATGGGGATCGGGCCGCCACAAATTATTCTGGCAAACGTTGAAAAACCCGACAGAATTGGGGGGTGCGGCTCTACCGGACTTCAACCTCTATTACCTGGCGGCGCAGATGTCCCAGTTCTTCCACCTAGATAAACATGACAAAAAGCGTTGTTTATCCCTGATCTGTGCTCCACGGGGACGCCGAACCTCACACCCTTTTCAAATTCTTTTTTTAGGCCCTAACAAGTTAAGATAACAAGAAAGGAATGCTATACCATCACTGCAGGGTGTGGGAAGTAGTAAAACACAAACTCAAATTGCCGCCTACACACTCCCACACACCACTATGGGATAATCCTGAACTGGGAGAACTCCACAAGGTACCGAACCCCGAATTATGGCTTCAGTACGGCATTGGATTCTTGTCAGATGTCTACCATGACAATGTCTTACAAACATTCCAGCACCTCAAAACAAACTTTGACCTCCCAAACAATATGTTCTTTCGTTATCTCCAGCTCCGTCACGCCCTCCATGCCCAGTTTGGTGGGACTCCTCCTGAAGTGGAACGCGCAGATGTCTTGCATATTGTATTGGGCACCGAACACCGCAAGCTTATTTCAGAATTCTACAACTTGCTGCTAAGACCCACTGCAGTCTCCATTGCATATAAATTAAAAGACGTCTGGTCGGGGGAAGTGGGGGAGCTGGAGGATGACGAATGGGAGGACGCCCTGGAGACTTGTAGAAAGGTCTCTACCAAGCTGTCGGACCGCCTCACACACCTGTGCATTCTGCACAGGTTGTATTTGACACCCCATCGTATAGCCAAATACAAACCAACTCAAAACCCTAACTGCCCCCACTGTGACAGCCCATCCAGTACTTTTTTTCATCTTCTGTGGCAATGCCCAGTGATACAAGACTACTGGTCTCAGATAGTTAGATTTATCCACGATGAAATGGGATCCCCACTCACACTATGCCCCAAACAGTGCCTATTAGGTATATTCCCAGACCCAGACTCGGATAAATACCACAAGATATTCCTCCAAGAAGTGCTTTTCATAGCTCGTCTACTAATAGCCAGAAAATGGTTACAAGCTGCTCCTCCCACACGTCAAGAATGGATATCCAACATTAACAAGGTCCTTCCTTATAAAAAGGAAATCTATGCCCACAGGGGATGCCCAACCAAATATGGCAAAGTATGGGATGCCTGGCTTGAAAACGCCTCTACCTGTAACACACCTGCAGAATAATTTATCTTGCAATAAAAACCCACTGAAGTATTAAAATGTGGACGTACTAACCATGTCTTATAGATGTGATGTGGCACACCAATAACTGATACATGTTTGGTAACTCTTTTACATGTATATTTTCTTTTATTTGCCTGTATGTTTATCGCTGAGGCTATCCTCCAATGTAACCTGAATAGTACTCTCCTGTATTA
This sequence comes from Aquarana catesbeiana, assembly GCF_042186555.1. Lineage (NCBI taxonomy): Eukaryota > Metazoa > Chordata > Amphibia > Anura > Ranidae > Aquarana > Aquarana catesbeiana. Next base: position 216,376,230 of record NC_133330.1, read on the forward strand.
TTGATGAATATGACCTGTATGTACAACTATTTTTGATTTTTCAATAAAAACACCACGTTCAATGGAAAAAAAGAAATGCTAAACAAAAAGAGAGCAGCGCCATCTAAGTGCAGCAATGTAGTGACATGTATTTTCAGAAAAAACAATTAAAAATTCACAGGATCAACAAGGTGAAAGCGCATATAGGGTAATAAGGTGGTTCATCTACTCCCAGGGAGGACAGGCTGCCATCGGGATGAAGGAGACAAATAGTTCTGGCTGCGCTGGTGGTTCCCATCATTTTCAGAGACTCAGATGAACTCAGGTGCAGTCGCTGACGTCACACATCCAGGTGAAACGAGGAGTGGGGAGGTGCGTGCATTCTGAGCATGCGTGCTCCTTCATCAGGCAATGGCCATTGCCTGATGAAGGAGCATGCATGAAAACACGAGGAATGACTGGTCATGCGACTTTGATGTTCAAAGTTGCATGACAAGTCGCACAAGTGTGAATGGAGCCTAAATGTGTGTAGTGCATAGTCTTGAGGAACTGTACATGATAGAGAAGTATGGCCTGATGCATACAATAGGGAAGCATGCATGTAATTGTAAGGCATTGGACAATGCATGTGTAGCGCTGGTAGATTTTCATATACCGCTTATAGGTAAATTTAGTGGGTTATCTGTTTTATGCATAGTCAGATTTAGCCTCTGTTCCAGTTTGGCTGTGTTGCATGTAGTTTCACACTGTACCTGTGGGTGTCATTGTCGCCATGGGTTGGTGTTGGAAAGGCAATGCGCTGAAGCGTATGGGTGCTCTTCTGTCTCGGAGATAACTCGGTGAAGGTTTTTCTCTGAGTTGCATTCTGGGAGAGGGTATTTATGGGACAGACGCCATGTTTTAGGGGTTTCTTTCATTCAACCTGCTGGCCCTCCTGGCCGACAGGTATGTGTTAGGAGTACTACAGCGTGGTCCTCCGACTGGGAGGACCACGTTGCTGCAGCGTGTGGGTGGGCCCAGAAGCCTGTCTGGGGCCTACCACAGTGGCGAGGGAATGCTCCTGTGCTGTCTGTCTTACGGGAAGAAGCTGGACAACTGAGAAGATCCCAGGGGAGGACCCGTCATGGAAGGATCATGCAGAGTGCTGGTCTGGAGAGGGGCCTAGTGACTCAGTTGGAGGACGCATCCTAAAGTTAACCTACCGCATAGTACTGCTGGGTCGGCTTAAAGGTTCTAGTGCTGTGTTTGCTGTCCATCGTAAACCACGTAACCACGTAAACCATTGCATCCTGTGGCAGAGGATCGTATGGGTTTCTATTCCATTTAAGTCTGTGACAGAGACTTTTGTTCGTGCTCTGTGCTGGTTGCTAGGTTAGAGAGAGAAACCTATCCGGGCGGGCAAAGATTCAACTCTAAAAGGAGAGTACATTCATCTACAAGATTACAATTTATAATTCTGCATCAAGAAAAGGTATTTGAACTTCCCTGCAATTCCTCTTCTACCTTTTTCCTGCTACTTCCTTCAGTTACTCTTTATTAAAGCATTGGAAAAGATACTCAAGTGTCTGGTGTCTACAGTGTCTGGTATTAAACTCAACGGGACCCTAGACCCGGTTCTGGTGAAATTGAGGTAACAAACCAGCAGCTCCACCGTGAGTTAGTGCTACACATGGAACAGAGATGGACCTGGCACTTTATGTAATATAGAGACACAAGGTCAGTAATAGAGATGGATGATGCCGCATGTATAAAAGAGAGTCTAACTATTCTGTGTAATTAAGAAGAATGGGGAACTTTATGTAATGAGTAAGTGTATGTTGAGGGAGGACGTGTGAGGGAAGCTGAGAAGGTGATTGCAGAAAACTGACATAATGCATTTAAAATCACAAGTCACTGTATACAATCCAGATGCAGTAGGTTCTGCTTATAGCAGACAGACATTGGATATTATATTTAAGAGAGATGGATAATATACTGTTTGATTTATTGAGGAATGAGTCACTGCATATCACACAGTCATGATACACTGTGCGCAAAAGAGTGGTGTTAGATTTGTCATAATAGAAATGTATGCAACAATGTGTATAGAGAGAGATATGGAGTACTACATGTAAAAGAATAGGCGAGGCATTTCAAATCATAGAGAGGATGGTGAAACCATGACCTCCCAATAAAAAATATGCACCACAGCACTTAATTATAAGCGCATCTGCACTTACAGTTTTTTCGCAGTCCCCCTGAAAGTCCCACAAATATCTGTTGACCCTGCCAGTGAAGCCCATCTAATGCATTTTCCTGTGATGGGGTGACCACAGTGCTGCACTGCTGAATTCAGAGCAGAGTTGCCAGTCTCATGGAGGATCTGTCTGATTGCACTACAAACTAAAAAAATATGCAGGGAACATGCAGGGGCGTAACCAGAAATCACAGGGCCCCATAGCAAAATGTTGTATGGCCCCCCCCCTGCAAACTACCACCCCCCCCCCACACACAAAAAAAAAAAAAGAACTAATGCCATTGAACAACAGATTACCGCACCCATGCACAGTACCCAGGCAACAGCTTATATGAATTTTGAACAACAAAGTATGCAGTATACTGTATGCAGCCCCTGAAGGACACACATTGCTGACCTGCATGCCTTGTAACCAATTTCTGTTCTGTTATATAAATTAAAATAGTTCAACTCACCATAATGCAGAATCAGTGGGAGCCCTGAGCGTGTCACTTGCCACTGTTGCCTGCCACCAGATGCAACTTGTCACGGAATGTCACTTGCTACATCACCCGCCACACGTTGTGATTGTCCACTTGCCACGTCGCCTGCCACCAGATGCAGATTGTCACTTGTCACACATTGCAGAATGTCACCTGCCACATGTTGCCGATTGTCCACTTGCCACGTCCCGGATTGTCACTTGCCACATCACCTGCCACACATTACTGATTGTCACTTGCCACGTCCCAGATTGTCACTTACCACACGTTATGGAATGTCACTTGCCACATCCCAGATTGTCACTTGCCACACATTACTGATTGTCACTTGCCACGTCCCAGATTGTCACTTGCCACGTCACCTGCCACACATTATGGATTGTCACTTGCCACACATTACGGATTGTCACTTGCCACGTCCTGGCTTGTCACTTGCCACACATTACAGATTGTCACTTGCCACGTCCCGGATTGTCACTTGCCACTTCACCTGTCACACCTTATGAATTGTCACTTGCTGTGTCACTTTCCTGCTGTGTCCCAGAGTCAGGCAGCAGAGAGATAATGTCATTTCTCTGCTTCCCAAGGCTGCCTGCACAGTAAGGGGGGAACTGCACCGCAGCGATGCAGGGAAGGTGCCGGGCGGTGAGAGATGATGTCATCTCTATGCACCCCTGCCTGCCAGCTCCCTGATTGGCCAGCCCGCTCACACACGAGCCGCCCAGCTGTCTCACCAACTGAGCCACCTGACAGCCCTCGGAGCCACCCATGCTCTCACCCACGGACCCGTGGAGCCACCCGCTTTCACCCACGGAGCCGCCTGTCCGCACCGGGCCCCACTCGGCTGAGGGCCCCATAGCGCCCGCGTGTGTCACTATGGCGGTAGTTCAGCCACTGGGAACATGGTTATCTGCATTGTCACTGTGGATTCACTGGTATATTGCTTGTCAATCATCAGCTGGCCACACCTAGCTCTGCCCACTGGGCACTGCCTCTATTGCTGATATCCTCCCACTGTGAGCTATAGTGTCTGGGAGGAGGAGCATGCAAGACCGAAATTAAGGAGAATTTGTCTCAGTCATAGAAGACAAAGGAAGTTTTTTATGATACTGTGTCACCTTTCTGATGACATAGAGATATTAGGGAGTGTGCTCTGTGTACTGGAGTACAAAACTTACTAATGGTGTGTAAGGGGCGCGGGGAGACCTCACTGTGCCCACCGTATGCAACCTCACTGTACCCATTATGAGGGGTTCTCACCATCCCTGCACTGAGTTCCCAGGTCTGTACAACTGCTGGCTGCTGTGCCCATTATGAGGGGTTCCCACTATCCCTGTGCTGAGTTCCCGGGTCTGTTCACCTGCTGGCTGCTGTGCGCATTATGAGGGGTTCCCACCATTCCTGTGCTGAGTTCCCAGGTCTGTACACCCGCTGTGCCCATTATGAAGGGTTCCCACCATCCCTGTGCTGAGTTCCCAGGTCTGTACACCTCCTGACTGATATGCGCATTATGAGGGGTTCCCACCATTCCTGTGCTGAGTTCCCAGGTCTGTAAACCCACCCTACCCATTATGAGGGGTTAACTTATATACAATAAAACCATAATAAATAATAGAAATATTTACAAAATAATTGAATATGACTATACAAAACAAAAAAAACCAAGAACATAATAAATGTTGCAAACCAAATTGCGCAGAACATACGGGAGAGTCAGACTAAGGAACATCACCATCACCATGCATGTAGCCTTTTATAAAAACAGAGTGGGAACTGCCATTAGGGTAGTTGAGGCAGCCATTTCTTAGCCTGACTACTCCCTCTCCCAGGAGAACCAGCACGCTTCATTGCACCCTGGCACTCATCATCCATAGAGGATGCAGTAATCAACGAGTCCCATTCATCATCATCATCATCTGACAGGACTTCAAACTTATTTGCCAAAGGCAAAACCTTAGGACTTAAGGTAACTGTACCTCTTTTTTTTCTCTCTCTTTTGCTCCTCCTCCTTTTATCCTCCAACCACTCCATATCATCCTTGGACAAACCGGAATCAACAGCCTCTCCACACCTATCCTCCCCTTCACCCCCCTCCCCCCATTCTCCCTTCCCTTATCCACAACCAGGCCAGCCTCTTCACCATCCTCCCCACTCCACTACAGCCCACGATCATCAATAGAAACCCTGCAGCATCAGGAGAAGGGGACTGGCACTGTACATGATGCACCTGCCTCAGCACCTCTTGCTGCCTCTGCAATTTTAGAAGACATAGAAGGATTGGACACATTCTTGGTAACTGAAACCTTACCTACAGACTGGGAAAACACTAGCACACTAGGTAAATGCACAGACTGGGAAGACACAGACATACTGGGTATTGGCACAGACTGGGGCAACTGGGAAGACACAGACATATTGGGTATTGGCACAGACCCAGATGGACTCACAGGCACTCCAACTGCTGAGCTCTGAGCATCCTCCATGTCCAGGTGAAAGAACTCTCTCATGAGCTCAGGCTTGTTGTGCATTGCCTCAGGACACTGACTGTAAGGATGTCCCACCGCATTGCACAGATTGCACCTTATAATATTACAGTCCTTTGCCAAATGCCCTATACCCTGACACAGAGAGCACTTCATCACCGCACAGGAGGATGCAAGATGTCCTTTATCTCCACACTTATTGCATAGCTTTGGCTGGCCTGGATAGAAGATGGTCAGCCTGTTCCTCCCCAGGAAAGCTGAGGATGGCAGATGCTGGACAACATTGTCAATTACTTTTAATTTTAACTGCACAGACCACCCCCCCGTCCATATTCCTCGATCGTCCAAAATCTTCTTTAGAGGGCTCAGGACATCTCCATACCTCCTCAACCATACAGATAAATCCCCTTGCGGTATGGACTCATTGCGGACAAGAATTGTCACCATTTAAATGAGTACAAGCTTGGGGGATGAGCCCTTTGCAGTCCGGCAGGCCCCTACACACATGCTCATATTTCTCCTAAAATATGTCCACAGACTCCGGACAGATAAAGGACAAATCATACTCATAGGAACCTGCCCGACTGATCAGGGCAAAGATATCCGCAGGCCTAAACCCCATCTGCAAAATCTTATCCACCACTGCCCTCCTATGTGGGGGGATTCCTCCTCCCTCCCATTTTAATTGAACAACATTCCTCCTTTTAAACAGGGAGGACGATAAAACATTTTCATATTCCTCCCCTACTTGCTGCCCTTTCCCAGATCCTGTAACAGCAATACCAGCATAAGTTTTTCTTACAGCACCATTAATTGCAGTTTTGTCCTTAGACACACTCAAACCTGCTGGCAGACAGCCTGATTCAGCTGTGGTAGCAGTCTTCTGATTAGCAGAGGCAAGACCCACCCTCTCCACCTGCTCTGAATACTCAGCTTCTTTCCTGGGTTCAAGCACACTCTTGGCTGCTGCAGACTCCTGGAGAGTTTTAGCACTACTGCACCTAGCATCTCCTCCACCATTCTCAGGAACAGCCTCTGTGTCTGGTCCAGGCAAAGTCACTATATTGTCTGTATTGGAGCTCCTCACTGCAGACTCTTCCCCAAGAAGCTGACAGTTGCTCTCACCAGTTTGATCTGAAGCTTTGTTTTCAGCAGGTAATTCAGACTGCACTTCATGCTGCACATTGTCTATGGATCTGGGCTGACTGCCCGTAGCACTACAACCCTCAGCATGCTCATTGTCATTAATAAAGTCCACATCACCATCCTGCACACAAACTGTACCTATTTGCTGTGTTGTTACCTTTGCGATGTCATGGCTGACTGTAGGATCAGACTTCCCCCCCAGCTGCTGCAGACTTCATGGTGAATCTTGCTCTCGCTACAGGTCTCTGTTTCACAGGGTGAGGAACAGTGTCCATCTTCTCATCATCATCTGGGGAATCCGCACCCGGAGGGGATTCCAGCTTACAGATGAATTCCAGCATGCCAGTATCTTCAACCTCCTGCTCAGATGTTCCATATTACTGCTGCAGAGGGAGGGAGACAGAGGCCTCCGCCATTGAGGGCTCAGCAGATGCCTGAGGTGTTGAAGAGCTTGGCTCATCCTCCGGGCCCACTTTCTCACTCTCTGCTGACTCTGTCGGTACCTGCATCTCCTCACTGGGTGGTTCACTATCCATGCAGGAAGCGGCTCCTCTCCTCATTCGGTTGAAACGTTCCTCATTTCTATATTTTGCTTTAAATATTCCACTATTCTCCTTCAGAGAGCTCACCAATTCTTTCTGCTTCCTCCCAGCTTGTTCCAAGACCTTCAACTCAGGCCTCAGAGCCAGTCTCTTCTTGCTGTATAGTTTGGCACAAATCTGTTTTTTCTTCCTAAATTCAGCCATCAAAATCAACAATTTCTCCTCTTCTTTCTCAATCCGTTTCAGCTTACCAACAATCCTCTGTCTAAAGGCAGACAGGGACTCATCACTCCTTGGGCCAGGCCCAGTATCTTCCACAGGCCTATCCAGGGGGCCCCCGCCAGGGTCCTCCCCAGGATCCAGCATCCCTCCTGGGGCAGAGAAGCAACTCCAGCCCCTGGTCTCTGGAAGCACAGGAGCAAAGAAACCAGCAACCTCACTGTGAAAGAGCAGAATGGCAGTTTCCCACCATCCCTATGCCGAGTTCCCGGGTCTGCACACCTGCTTGCTGCTGTGTGTATTATGAGGGGTTCCCACCATTCCTGTGCTGAGTTCCCGGGTCTGTACACCTGATGGCTGCTGTGTGTATTTTGAGGGGTTACCACCATTCCTGTGCTGAGTTCCTGGGTCTGTATACCTGCTATGCCCATTATGAGGGGTTCCCACCATCCCTGTGCTGAGTTCCTGGGTCTGTACATAAAAGGTAAGGACCCCCATAAGTACCCCTTCCCATACTAGATTAGGACCCTCATACATGATCAGTACCCAACTAGGACCTAGGACGTAGGGCGGGACATTAGGTTTCCAGTGGAAACCAAATGCACCTCCCTATGTCCTAGTACCATGCCAATCAGTAGCCACTATGCAAATAATGCACCGCCCTTTGTCCTAGTACCACACCAATTAGTAGCCACTACTGAAACATAATGCTAGAGAGGGAGTGTTCAGGGCGCACTTCTCTGCACCCCAAGGACGGTCTAAAGGCCTGCCAATAGATCATCTTACCCACAATCACGTGATTGCAATGACGTTTTGCTCCCCATAGAAGCTGTGTGTCCGATGCCCCGCACACACTTAAAGGGACAGTTTTTTTTAATGAAGTGTAGTTATGGGGGGGGGGGCGCCCCTGAGTCCCCTATTGATGACTTGCCACTGCTTTGCACCTATATGAGCATCCCAGTCTTAGTTTGTAGGGTTCAATATTGAGTTGGCCCACCCTTTGCAGCTATAACAACTTTAACTCTTCTGGGAAGGCTGTCCACAAGGTTTAGGAATGTGTCTATGGGAATGTTTGACCATTCTTCCAGAAGCGCATTTGTGAGGTCAGGCACTGATGTTGGACAAGAAGGCCTGGCTCGCAGTCTCCACTCTAATTCATCCCATTAGGTATAGAGCCCTTCTATAAAAGCAATGTGCTGACACTTTTTTTATTTTAGTGAAAGGCATAAACCATATGTAAAAGCTGTCAGCTAGTTCATTGTACTATACATAGTGCATTAGTAAATAGCAAACATATCAACTTCGTCTGAAGCCAGCACATTGGTCCCGAAATAGAGCAGAGTGAAAAGAAAACAGTTTTTACTCCTCAAAAATAGCTATATATACACATTTTAACTAACTTATTTGTCACAAAGTAGTATAGTCAGTGTCTATCTGGCGCTCCAGATGGAGTAATCCTTAGGGGTATAGTCTGTGGCTGTAATAGCTGGATGGTGATGTAGCCATAGAAAGTGGTAATAAGGGTTAAAAAGGAAGGCAGCCATCCTTCAGAGTGTGTCCAGAACTCTGCAAGACAAGTAAGGGAAAAACAGGGTGGGGAGGCGTCAACCTGAGTGTAGTATTAAAATGAGGACTTTAATAGGATTAGATTAAAAACACTTACAAGATGATAGAAGATGCATGCTCGTCAAAGTAAAGTGCAGTCCTGGCATTCCACATGGCTCTGTGGGTCCCTCCGCTGTTCCGGATAGCTGGAAAGGATTTGAGCAGCTGGCTGAAATGGATCACTATTTCTTCAGGAGCAAAGAAACCAAGCAGCTCCACACAGACCAGCATGGACCGTGGAACAAGAAGTGATGTCACCGGCGTCTAGGCAGGGCTGGAATCTTGTCAATCAGGGCTGCAGTGATGAAAGGCTATGCGCTCGGAGCTGACTGCTCCTTCTATTGGCTTGCTACCCTCTAGAGGAGGACAGCTATATATACACAATGGAGAGCATGTGGGTGTGGCCGTAGAACTGGAACTTCCAGCAAACCAATCAGTAAACAATAAATAAATGATAGCAAGGGGTAAGGTGAGGCAGTGGTTAACAGTCTCGGATTGACAAAAAGAAAATATATATGGTGGAGGAGTGAGGACTGTGTCTGAGTGTGTCCCGGCCGACTGTCACTGAATGGAGGAAGGAAGGAAAGGAAACATCCTGCGCTGCTGCACGCCTGTGATGATCAGTGCCCATATACACCACACGATTCCTGACACCCCCTGCCCCCCACCCTATCATGGAGGCCGCTCAGCTCTCTCTCCTCCTGGCTTTGTTTGTCCTCCAGAAATAAGGGCAGCTTCAGTGGAGTCACTGGCGGCGCTCCGGGCTTGGTGACAGGTGGAGCCTGCCTGGACTCCTTAAGGGCGGGCAGCATTAAAATAGTTCAGTGGAGTTACTGGCAGCGTTCCGGGCTTGGGGACATGTGGAGCCTGCTTGGACTCAGGAGGGTGGGCAGCGTTAAAATAGTTCATTCCTCGCACTAGCAGCGGTAGGGTCATGTTGGTCGTCGGATGCAGAGAGCACAGAGGGTACAGATACAGCTGCAGAGGTGAGCGAGCCCCAGTCACACCGTCATCACCTGGTGAGTAAAAGTTTTCAGTCACTGTCACTGAGAGATGGCATTATCGCATGTACATGTATAAGTATATAATGATCTGCCAATCACTCTGATTTGTGTATAACGAGGGGTCCACCCACCCCCCCCCTCCCTGAGGCCGCATTTATGGACGCCGGTAGGCTGCATTTATGGGTGCTGGTAGCATGCATTTGATGGGCGCTGGTAGGCTGCATTTGATGGGCGCTGGTAGGCTGCATTTATGGGTGATGGTGAGGCTGCATTTGATGGGTGCTGGTAGGCTGCATTTGATGGGCGCTGGTAGGCTGCATTTGATGGGTGCTGGTAGACAGCATTTATGGGTGATGGTGAGGCTGCATTTGATGGGTGCCGGTAGACTGCATTTTATGGGGGCTGGTAAGCTGCATTTGATGCGCATTGGTGAGGCTGTATTTATGGGCACTGATCAGGCTGCATTAGCAGGTCTAGCAAAGTGTTGCATGCAAAATAGTAGCAGTCATTAAAAAGGTAGGGTATTTGATCAGCACTGGTAGGCTGCATTTATGGGTGCTTGTAAGGCTGCATTTATGTGTGCTGCGCTGGTAGGCTGCATTTGATGGGTGCTGGTAGACTGCATTTATGGGTGACGGTGAGGCTGCATTTGATGGGTGCTGGTAGGCTGCATTTGATGGGCATTGGTGAGGCTGTATTTATGGGCACTGATCAGGCTGCATTAGCAGGTCTAGGAAAGTGTTGCATGCAAAATAGTAGCAGTCATTAAAAAGGTGGGGTATACATGGGCAGGGCAAAGGGGGTGGAGCCAAGGGGCGGCAAAATTAGGTTTTGCCTAGGGTGTCAAAAATCCTTGCACCAGCCCTGCTTATAGTTTTACTATCTATTGATTCTTTGATCAGGCTGAATGAAGGTTTAGAGATTGTATTCATAACCATATTGGTAGAAACATAAACTTAAACTGTTCCTCTTCAATACAGTTGGGAAAAGCAAATCCAGTAAAGAATTTCTCTGAAATTGGTCAACAGAACAAAAATGACTGGAAAACATTTCCTACCATGTATTTCATGTTGTTACTTTTTTTACTCTAGAGATATAATAAATACCCCATTCAGTACTTTCAGGACTCTGTACAAAATAAGACTATAGCCTTGAAGAATAATTTTATCCATAGTAGAAAGAAATCGTACACACAATCGGATTTTCAGCAGACAAAACTGCGGACTTTTGTCCGAAGGGCGTTGGCCCCAAACTTGTCTTGCATACAAACGGCACACAATTGTCGGCCAACAAACACGAATGTAGTGACGTACTACATGGTTTTTCAGCTCTTTAGTGCCACCTTTTGGGCTCCTTCTGCTAATTTTGTTTTAGTAGAAGTTTGGTGAGTGTTGATTCGTGCTTTTCATTTCGCGCTTTTCATTTTGTGCTTTTCAGTTCGCACTTTTCAGTTTGTTTCTGAACAGCCGTTCGTCAACCAGCCATATTGCGGAATTGAAGGAGATAACGTGTTATTTATTATTGGACTTATAGTTATTGCTTTGACCCAAGTCCACTCCAGAAACAGGAGGAGGAGGATTTCTTGGACCAAAAATTGGTTGCTTTATTAATCGTGACCAATTATGTCATATGCCTTTGCTGCGGGAGCTCCAGGAGAATAATCCGGATGATTTTCGGAATTATCTCCGGATGACGGACCCCTCCTTTCACCAAATCTTGGCATTGTTGACCCCTATATTAAGAAGCAGGACACATGCATGAGGCTTTTATTTTATTTTTTGGTTAAATAATGATTTGATTTGGTATATTTTCTATATTTTTGGATGCATAGAATGCACTTTTTTTTTTTCTAATTTTATTTGTTTTCTTTTTTTAATGCACAATAAAAAAAAATGTGGAGAATAATACTTGGCTATATGTTTTACTTCAAATGACAGTTTGGGAGTAGGCAGTTACATTTTAAAAAGTGAAATGTAAAATTAACAAGGGACACCAACATAGTTGTATCTTTGATCTGAAAAACTACAGGATAAAAGTGTTGTGGTAACTTGCACCAAAAAAACAAAAAACAAAACAAGCATAATAATATTATTCTTGGTATCACTAGAAACAAAAAAGCCTTTGAAAATGTGCTTGCAATAACTCCATCAGTATCACCAGCAAAGCAGCTTCATTATTATCCCATTAAAGAAGAAGAGAATTGTGCGCTGCATTTTGAGATTTGATAATTTGCCACGTCACAAATGTTAATTCTCCATTACGAACGCTAGTTTACAAGACTGACCGCTTCCAGCTCATCCTTGCTTCCGAGCATGCTTGTTTGTACCTTGGACTTTTGTCGAACGGTCTTGTGTACACATGCTCGGAAAATCCGACAACTGACTTTTGTCCGCGGAAAATTTTAAAGCCTTCCATCATTTGTCTGCGTAAAATCCGACAACAATTGTCCGATGGAGCATATAAACGGTCGGATTTTCCGCCAACAGCCTGTCATCACACAATTCCCGTTGGAAAATCTGATCGTGTGTACGCGGCTTTGGATAAAATAGCTGTCCAAAATACTAAGCCATTGACTTTGATTTAAAGTACCTGTGCAAGATAAAGGAAAACCTGCAAACATGGCCTGTTGCAGGGACTTGAGGACAGCGTTGAGAACCACTGCATTACATAACATCTTATCTTCCTGTTATTAGTCATTAGCCACACATTTTTTTAACAGGAAATTATGCCACTGTACCTTAAAGAGCTTGAACAATAAAGAGGAAAGTAGAAAAATAATCTAGAGTTTTTCATTTCACAATTAATAAATAATTTCACTTTCAGCCTGACAACCTTGAGAATGTCTCTTCAGCTCTTTTGCTAAAAGTAAGTAAAAATATGCCATTATATTTTTCCCATATGATGGTTTTACAATAAAAAAAATGATACACAAAATTATGAAATCTGTCAGCTCCTTAAGGTTTACTAGATTTGACAGGTTACAACAGAATTTCTCAATATTGAGAATATAGGACTTCTCTTAAAATAAGCTTTAAAGTAGATGAGTTATGAAAATATTGTAGGAAATCAATGTGAAATATCAAGGATGTGAAGAGGAAGGGTTTAGACATGCTTCAGTAGAGCGCAAATATATATTTAGGTACTTCTTTCTGGTGGAATCAGCATCAAACTGAAATAGTTATATCAACATTTACAACACTATTTTAATAGTAGCAAAACTTCTGCTATAGCTGTATTTATTAATATAGGAACTGCATTACTAAAGAAGTAGATGCTGTCAAATTAACAAAGTGAATATTCACTTAGCTTAGTATATAGGCTGAAACACTTTGCACTGTACACACCTAATTAAGGACAATGTAAAAGAAACAGAATATTAACTTGCACATGATTAAAAGATTAAAATGAACACAACTTCACCTCTAACGGGGGCGCCCTTGCTCAGATGCAGATGTAGGTCTCTTTAACGCCTTTATCCGCAACTCCCTAGGTTCCTGGACACACCCAGGAAATTGGTTTCTCAGCTTCCTTCACTTAATAGCGCAGAGAGGCCATGCCTGATCAGGCAGAGGTAGCTAGACAAGTGATCTTCAGCCAGGGGAATGGACCTCCACTGTCACAACTGGTGTGTGGGCAGCCATGCAGGAACCTAATAGCTGAACCTAGAAGGCTCAGCTACTGTGGAGATCACTTCCCAAATTGCTACCTAAATACTCCAGTTCCAGTGGTGTTCTCTGGCCTGGGATCCTTTCAGCTGTTCACTTGTGTCATTAGAGCTGCCTTGGACTTCACTGGAAGGGATACTGTTTATGAGGAAAACGCAATTAGCTGTTTGTGTTCTGAACTGTTTTACTGAAGTAGCGATTCTCAGCTAGACTTATTGTTATAGAGTCTCATAGAGTCTATACTATGCAGCCACGCGTTTCCCTAATTGAACCACAGAGTCATTGCTGTGAAGAGTCGATGTCTATGAACATTTCATAATTTGTTTTGTGTTAGTTTGCAGTAGATGTATGCTCTTTGCAATTATGACCCAATTCTTTTTGCCAAGTTAACATTAAAGTGGATGTAAACCCTCACATATACCCAGTGAAGTGAACAGCCTCAGATGATACACAGAGATGAAACAAATTTCCCTACATAAGTTTTACATGTATATTTGCTTCCTCAGCTTTATATACTGTATAGAACGTACAGATTGTGTTATTTTTACTTCCCCATTCTGCACTGTGAGAGAAGTCTTGGATTACACTGGGAGACAGCTGATTGGGGGAAAGGCACACACCCCCCTCCGGATAGGCAGAGACTTTCAGAGCTGTCCTGTGAGTAAAGCAGCTTTCTGCTAATCTATTTATAGCACTCTCCCTGACACAAAATTAGACCTGGTTTTATCAGGTGTCAAAGAACTTGTGTCAGAAGTTATCATGCTGATAACAGAAGAACGGAGCAGGAAAAAGCCACAGGACTTAGTGCTTTGAAGAGAAATAACAAAACACTGCAGATATATGTGCCCAGCTTAAATTTCATGAATCGGGTTTACAACCACTTTAATTATAAGTGAACAGTTTCTATTCCCTTAGTAAATCAACCCCAGGGGTTTCATAGCGATCTGCATATGCATTGCCGGGAAGGTGGCTATTGAGGCTGTAGCCCCGAATCTGGAGCCCATAGCCCCTAGTCTCTTGCCGCAGGGTCCCTGCCTAACCAGCAGTTCGCGGCTGTGGTGGGCGGGCTGCATTAGAGGTGGATGAGAGGAGAGAGACAAGCGGGTGGACGAGCAGAGATGACATCAGCTCTCTGCCCGCTCCACGTCACCACTCTTCTGACCTCACAGCCGGGCCACTTCAATGTGGGAGCAATGTGCGGTGGGGAGCAGAGAGATGACATCATCTCTCACTGCCCACCACACATCAGCGCTCTTCGGCCCTCACAGCGCGGGCCTCTTCAATGTCAGAGGTGTGGCAGGTAGCAGAGAGATGACATCATCTCTCATTGCCAGCCCCGCATCTCTGCTCTCCTGCCTTCACTAAATGGACCAGTGCTGCCAACCTGCCACCAATGCAGTGACAACGCACATTTGGTGGCACTGGCTGGCATGGCAGATGACAATCCACATCAGTTGGCAAGTGACAACCCACATCTAGTGGCAGGTGACAATCTGCAAATGGTGGCAGGTGATGTGGCAAGTGACAGTATGCAAATGGTGGCAGGTGACATGGCAAGTGACAATCCGCATCAGGTGGCGGATGACGTGGCAAGTGACGTGGCAAGTGACAATCTGCAAATGGTGGCAGGTGACGTGACAATCTGAAAATGGTGGCAAGTGACAATCTGAAAATGGTGGCAGATGACGTGGCAAGAGATAATCCACAAATGGTGGCAAGTGACATGGCAAGTGACAATCTGCAAATGGTGGTAGGTGACGTGGCAATCTGCAAATGGTGGCAGGTGATGTGGCAAGTGACAATCCACATCTA
Organism: Aquarana catesbeiana; assembly: GCF_042186555.1. Taxonomy (NCBI): domain Eukaryota; kingdom Metazoa; phylum Chordata; class Amphibia; order Anura; family Ranidae; genus Aquarana; species Aquarana catesbeiana. The sequence goes on from NC_133330.1 coordinate 216,391,403, forward strand.
GTGGCAGGTGACAGTGGCAAGTTAAAAAGCTGCATCTGGTGACAGGCGATGGTGGCAAGTGACATGCTGCATCTGGTGGCAGGAGATGTGGCAAGTGGCACGCCCAGGGCTCCCACTGATTTTGCATTATGGTGAGTTGAACCACTTCATTATATATTAAAATGTAACAATAGAAACAATGCGCTTTGATCACCCTGACACCATATCAACCATGGTGCCATGATGATTGAAACGCCAACACCAGCCTTTGCTCGCGAAAAATTGCTTACCACCGAGGCTGCAAAAAGGTTGCTAACCGCTGCTATGGGCTCTAGCCCCAGATCTTTTACAGACCTAGCAACGCCCCTGGCAATCTGTAAATTACTATGCACTTTCATGAAACTGTAGTCAACCAATATGGAGAAGTAGACATCTTTTTTTCTTTGCTCCCTCTACTGAGATAATGATATTATGTTGTACCATTCTCCTCTGGCCAGCAGGGGCAGAGCTAAAGCCAAGCAAGCCTATAGACTTTTGTTTAGAGCGCTGAGAATCCTAGGAGTTGTAGATTGAGACAGTAACCATATAATGAGATGAATGGACTTCTTACACTACAGATCCCAATAAGCACTGGGCAGTAGTACTGAATATTACTTTTAGTGATTTTCTGTGATATTGAAAGTTTGTGCACTACCTGGTGTGTCAGAGGGGCTGAGGTTTTTGAGAAGGTGGAGGCAAAAAACAAAGTACCCACCCTATCTAGCAGCTCCAGTGGGGGTAGCATTACAGAACTGAAAATAATGAGTGTATTACTCCTGCGCCACCTAGTATAGATGTGTGGTGCTTCCAAGTGTATCAATGATCTGCAATGTTGTCTTAGTGTGAAGCTGCTGCTGGCATCAATGTGTGTTCCCACAATAAAGTGCTTATACACTGACAATGTGGATGCCTCGTTGCTCAAATGTTGTGCTCAAAGTAAACAATATCAGAATAGATATCAATGATTATTGCACTTATTTTCACACCCATGAACTGGTATTTAATCCACTTGTACAGCTATTTTCACAATGATAAATCTATATCCAACTTAATAGTTAAAATATGCAAAAATAAAGTTCATTAGGATTACATTCATGTGATGCAATACTGCACAACTGAAATACAATCCAATCCTGGTGATGCAATGTGCTAATGTATAGAATGATAAGGTGTTAAAACAGTCACAAGGATTAATCCTTATTCTGTCTTTCTCAGTAAGGTGCCTGAACTTTTTATATATTTTGTGCCACCCTGGTGCTCTGTGCTCTCAGAACCTCACCTCAAAGTAGGCGTCATACAGCAGGTATCTGATTTACTAAGTACAGTAGTTTCTAAAATTAGAGCACATGCTTCAGTTATGGAGAGATAATATTTCTCAAACACTGCTTTGTGGGCACTGGTGGTAGTCCAGCAAATTCATTCTTGCCATTATAAATTATATGTTAATGTTGATTTAGTTATTAGCAAATAAAGCAACCTTCATCATAATCTGAAATAAAACATATTTTACTAACAGAAGCAGGGTTAAAAAATGCCATTAAAATAAAGTCAACTTTTAACTCCAAGAAGCAGCCTCACCAGATCCTTTCATTATAGAGGATTATACAGGATGACTCCCATTAGCAATAGATGATAATTTGTATGTTTGAATACATACGTTTTTTCAGCTGTGCATGGAAATTGATCCCAGCTATCCAAATTATGCCTGCTGCTTGTCCAGATTCCTTACTTTCATTCCTGCCAGAAGTTGTAACCTAAGAATATCCTTTATTAGAGTTTGGCGATGCCATATTCTAAATATACAGAGAGTAGGGTGAAGAGGAAATGGTTTGAGCAAGTACAGGTTTTTACTTGGCAAAGTAAATGTTGGTATTTAAGGATGAGCCGAACACCCCCCCGGTTCGGTTCATAGCAGAACATGCAAACAGGCAAAAGATCTGTGCGAACACCGTTAATGTCTGAGGGACGCGAATGTGAAAAATCAAAAGTGCTAATTTTAAAGGCTTACATGCAAGTTATTGCCATAAAAAGTGTTTGGGGACCTGGGTCCTGCCCCAGGGGACATGTATCAATGCAGGTTTTTTCGGGAGCAGTGATTTTAATAATGCTTAAAGTAAAACAATTAAAATGAAATATTTCTTTAAATATCATGCCTGAGGGGTGTCCTTAGTATGCTGTAAAGTAGCGCATCTTTCCCATGTTTATAACAGTGCCACAGCAAAATGACATTTCTAAAGGAAATAATGTAATTTAAAACTGCTCGCGGCTGTAATGTATTGTCAGATCCCGGCAATATAGATAAAAATACCAAAAATGCCTGTCTGACAAGGAGGGCTACACAGAGATCAAAATTTGGCCGATCCCCGGTAAACTGAATTCTGATTTGTGTGTACCCAGCTTTACCCAATTCCTTGCTTCAACTGGCTTCTTTCAGCGCTGACTGGTTCCCCACAACGCCTGTGTATGTTTTACTGACTATGCTCAGTTGCTCACACTCCAGCCCCCCTTATCATACCATACAATGTTAATGTTCCTGTATGGTATATGATGAGCCTGGGGTTTTGGTGGAGGAAAAGAGCTTTGCAGCTGGCTGTATGCAAGTTATTGCCATAAAAAGTGTTTGAGGACCCGGGTCCTGCCCCAGGAGACATGTGTCAATGCAAAAAAAAGTTTTAAAACTGTTTTTTTGGGAGCAGTGATTTTAATAATGTTTAAAGTGAAACAATAAAAATGAAATATTTCTTTAAATATCATGCATGGGGGGTGTCCTTAGTATGCCTGTAAAGTAGCACATCTTTCCCATGTTTATAACAGTGCCACAACAAAATGACATTTCTAAAGGAAAAAATGTCATTTAAAACTGCTCGCGGCTGTAATGTATTGTCAGATCCCGGCAATATAAATTTTTTTTAAAAATGGCGTGAATGTCCCCCCCAAAATCCATACCAGGCCCTTCAGGTCTGGTATGGATATTAAGGGGAACCCCGCACCAAAATTAAAAAAAAATGGCGTGGGGGTCCCCCAGGCCCCCAGGCACTCTATACTCTGAACAGCAGTATACAGTTGCAATAAAAAGTATGTGAAGCCTTTTGGAATGATATGGATTTCTGCACAAATTGGTCATAAAATGTGATCTGATCTTCATCTAAGTCACAACAATAGACAATCACAGTTTGCTTAAACTAATAACACACAAAGAATTAAATGTTACCATGTTTTTATTGAACACACCATGTAAACATTCACAGTGCAGGTGGAAAAAGTATGTGAACCCTTGGATTTAATAACTGATTGAACCTCCTTTGGCAGCAATAACTTCAACCAAACATTTCCTGTAGTTGCAGATCAGACGTGCACAACGGTCAGGAGTAATTCTTGACCATTCCTCTTTACAGAACTGTTTCAGATCAGCAATATTCTTGGGATGTCTGGTGTGAATCGCTTTCTTGAGGTCATGCCACAGCATCTCAATCAGGTAGAGGTCAGAACTCTGACTGGGCCACTCCAGAAGGCGTATTTTCTTCTGTTTAAGCCATTCTGTTGTTAATTTACTTCTATGCTTTGGGTCGTTGTCCTGTTGCAACACCTATTTTCTGTTGAGCTTCAGCTGGTGGACAGATGGCCTTAAGTTCTCCTGCAAAATGTCTTGATAAACTTGGGAATTAATTTTTCCTTCGATGATAGCAATTCGTCCAGGCCCTGATGCAGCAAAGCAGCCCCAAACCATGATGCCCCACCATCAGGACAAATCTTCAGAAGAGGCAATAGAGGAAGAAGAAGAAGAGGAGAGGGTGGAGGAGAGATTTGTGGCAGATTCGCCACTAGCATTTTGGAGGCATGGTGGTGGAACAACACTGAACCCTGTCCTGCATCCTTCCCAGCTGCCAGCAGAGTTGCCCAGTGCGCCGTGAAGGAAAGGTAATGTTCCTGCCCATGCCTGCTGGACCATGAGTCAACAGTAATATGAACCTTACTGCTGACCGCCCTGTCCAACAAGGCCAAAACATTGCCTTCCACATGTCGGTAGAGAGCCAGAATGGCCTTCCGTGAAAAGAAATGGCATTTTGGAACCTGCCAATGAGGTACAGCACATTCCACAAATTCACGAAAGGGGGCAGAGTCCACCAGCTGAAAAGACAGCAGTTGCAGTGCTATCAATTTGGCCAAGGTAGCATTTAGATGCTGAGCATGTGAATGCCTGGGAACAAATTCATTTTTATGGTTCAGCAACTGGGGTAGGGAAATTTGCCTGCTAGAATCAATTGTTGGTGTACTGCTAACAGATTGGCTGCAATTACTTGGGACACCTATTGCTATACCTTCATTCCTCTCAGTGCAGGTTTTTGAGAGGACTGGAGGTATAATAGGGTTGGAGATCCCAGATGAGGAGCAAGGAGAAGTCCGCCTTTTTCTTTGATTTGGTTCTTTCCAGTGCTGTTGCCAACTAACTGCATGGCAGGTCGTCATATGTCTGGTCAAGCATGAGGTGTCCAAGCTGCTGCTGTTGTGGTCACACTTGATTCGCTTCAGACATAGGTTGCACACAGCAACGGCGCAATCTTCTGTACACGTGTCAAAAAAAGGCCCACACCAAGGAACTTTTAAAAGTCAGCGGGGAGTCAGCAGCGCCCTGCATTTGCGGAGCTCTGCGGTGTGGTTGGTTGGTTGCCCTTGGTTGTCCTTAAGCTGCCCCCTAGAGGACATACTGCCTCGTTGGATTGGTGCCTCCTCCCCCTCTCTTCCCAAGTACAGTCAGTGACCTCATCATCCCCTCCCTCTTCGTCACTGGAGCAAACTTGCGCTATGCTGCAGCTGGGGGAACATGACTGCAAGTTTCTTGTGCTTCTGTGGCACCCCCTCTCTCTAGGCTCAGTTACTTCCTTCCTCAACCTGGGAACCAACATCGGAGCCTTCAAATCGCTGCGCATCTTCCAGCAGCATGTACCCGACACTGTGGTCAAATAACACTGGGGACTCCTCCGTGCACGATTGTGGGGCTACCGAAGGAGTGACTGTGGACAAGGAGCTGGTGGAATAGGCCGCTTTGGCAGCTGCGTTGGAAGGCAAACTACGCTGAGCCTGGGTGACAGAGGAGGATGAGGACGGCTTTGTTATCCACTCCACCAACTCTTCTACATGTTGTGGCTCAATAACACGGCCAGCAGCAGAAAAAAAGGACAAGCGTGCCCGACGGCCACCTGCAGAGGATGCACCATGTCCATGACCACCACTGTTGACTGTAGACACAGAGGCTGCTTGCCCTCTTTTAGTGGCCTGTGAGCATCTGCCTCTCCTTTTTGGTCCTCCAAACATGATGTATTTTTTGTTTTGCAACACCACACTACACTGTATTTTATACTGTGTACACCACCAGAAGCGTAGTAGAAACTGTACACATTGTATTAGATACTGTGTACACCCCCTACACTGTATTAGAAACTGTACAACGGCTGCACTGTATTTTATACTGTGTACACCACCAGAAGTGTAGTAGAAACTGTACACACCGCCTGAAGTGTATTAGAAACTGTACACACTGTATTAGATACTGTGTGCACCACCAGAAAAGTAGTAGAAACTGTACACACTGTATTTTATACTGTGTACACTGCCTGCACTGTATTAGAAACTGTACAACTGCTGCACTGTATTGTATAATGTGTACACCACCTGCACTGTATTAGAAACTGTACTCACTGTATTAGATACTGTGTACACCACCTGCACTGTATTAGAAACTGTACTACGGCTGCACTGTATTGTGTACACCACCAGAAGTGTACTAGAAACTGTACACATTGTATTAGATACTGTGTACACTGCCTGCACTGTATTAGAAACTGTACTATGGCTGCACTGTATACTGTGGACACCACCAGAACTGTACTAGAAACTGTACACACTGTATTAGATACTGTGTACACCACCATAAAAGTAGTATAAACTGTATACCCTGTATTAGATACTGTGTACAACGCCTGCACTGTATTAGAAACTGTACTATACTGTGTACACCACCAGAAGTGTATTTGAAACGGTACACACTGTATTAGACACTGTGTACACCACCTGAAGTGCATAATAAACTGTACACACTGTATTAGATAATGTGTACACCACCAGAAAAGTAGTAGAAACTGTACACAATGTATTAGATACTGTGTACACCGTCTGCACTGTATTATAAACTGTACAATGGCTGCATTGCATTGTATACTGTGTACACCACCAGAAGTATAGTAGAAACTGTACATATTGTATTCAATACTGTGTACACCGCCTGCACTGTATTAGAAACTGTACACCACCGAATGCACTTTAGATATAGGCTACACTGGATGCAGAGTATATATATATATATTTATATGTTAATACACTGCCTGCACTGACTGCATATCGCGTAAACACTGAAAATATAGTCTATGCTACATACAGAGTGTATATATATATATATATATATATATATATATATATATATATATATATATATATATATATATATATATATATATATATATAAGACCAGGGATATGCAATTAGCGGACCTCCAGCTGTTGCAAAACTACAAGTCCCAGCATGCCTCTGCCTCTGGGTGTCATGCTTGTGGCTGTCAGAGTCTTACTCTGCCTCATGGGACTTGTAGTTATACAACAGCTGGAGGTCCGCTAATTGCATATCCCTGTATTAGACTGCTCTGTGATTGGCCAAAGCATGCAGGTCAGGTGCATACTTTGGCTAATCATCATACAACAATGCACTGCGATTTTGCAGTGCATTTTGGGGCATTCCACGGCGCTTTCCAGTGAATGCCCCATAATGTTCGCTGTTCTGTGAACGGACGAACACCCGATGTTGGACCGGAACAGCAAGCTCATCTCTATTGGTATTTAAAGTGAACCTGTGTTTACTATGAGCACCCAACCATTGCAGTTAAATTTTAAAAAACAGTACTTTGCTAGCATTCGACTGGCTATTAAAAGTGATCACAAATTCACCCTATTTACTAACATTCACTTTGCAAAGTGAATATACGCTTTAAAAATTGAATTTTCACTTTACGTAAACAGCTTCTAATCCAAAATACAGCATCTCTATTGAGTAAACTGTTATTGATACTTAGGAAATCTTGCAACTACCCTTAATGCAGTATTAAACCCAAAACCAAAAATGTATTATATTGCAGCTTAACAACCATTAGATGTAATTTTTAAAGAGCAACTGTTATCTCTGTCCCGCAGCAGCTCCTCATCTGACCGGCTGTTGACTCACCGACAGTCCCATTCACTTTAATGGGGCGGCCAGTGATGCGGCAGTGACACAACAAGGTGAGGGACATGACAGCAGCAGGTGAGTGGACGCCCGCTAACAGGCGCTGCCCTGATGGATCTGAAATGACAGGTGTTCTTTAAATGTAAGGACTTATTCTTGCTGGTAGTTAGAATCTTTAATATTTGCAAACAAATGAAGGTTTCCTATTTAGAATAATAAGCTTTTTAAATCATTTATTTTTATCCACCCTGTTCCTGTGCCATTCCTGGTGTGAAACAGCCCTTAGAGTGCCTCCAGTCTGGATGAAGGTGCACAGGGGGCACATTTGAACAGCAGCATTGTTCATCTGGGGGAGGGGAGTGTTAGATGTACTAGCAGATTTAGACACACTAACAAATTGGAGCCAAACTTCAGCTAATACTTTAAAAGCAGTTACAGCAAACAGTTTTTTTTCCTTTTGGGATAAAGGTTTTACATAAATAAATACATACATAAATAAATACATAAATAAATGTTGATCATTGTAAGCACCCCTGTCACTGATAATTGGTTAGTCTCATCCCTGTAACTGATACAATCTGCAAGAGAGCTTGTTCTTTTGAAAATCAATGGACTTACTTGCCAGATCACCAGGTGAAAATGGAAGAAAGAACGCCTAAAAAGAAAACAAATGCAGACACCACATCTAAGAATTAGTAAGCTGCAATATAATAAATGTGTGCTTTTGGGTTTAATACCTCTTTAGGTTAGGATATTAACTATATAAAAATAAACGTGCAGCGCTAACCAAAAAATGTGAAAATAAAAATAAAACAATGATAGAAGTGACTAAAGTGAGATTGCTCAACACAATATACGCCTGTGAAGTATACAAAAAATGTCCAAAGTGAATACTCTAAGTTCAAGAATGTTCAGAGGCAAAAATTAACCTCAACATATAAAGCCAAAAAAAGAACACTATTATTAGGTGTACATGGAAGGAGTCTTCTCAGACATGGGAAATGCTTGAAAATAAGATGTTGACTGAAGACTGGATATCACAGCAATCAGAGGTAAACGACATAAACTTGTAGAGTAAATACTCTTACCAGATCATGTGGGACATATCTGCCATACGGCAGTACATCTATCCGAGCTTGTGGGAATGATCTCCCATGTATTCTCCCCGGAGGTTCTCCCTATGGTCACGATCTCCAGTGGGTGAAGTTAGCCTGAGTCACGGTCACCGATAGCCAGGACAGTCGCCAGTGGGGGTTAACAGCTCGCTCACACACTCTCGCGTTCTCGGCAGGTTCAAGGGGTCAGGAACGCCCCATCAAGGAAGTATTCATGGAGGAAAGAGAAAAAAAAAAGGAGCTCCACATGGCGTAGGTCAAAAATTTCAAAGGGATTTATTGGATAAAAGCCTTACAAATAAAAAGTGATCACTGAATAAAAGACAATGGCAATGTGGGAAGCTCAAACGCCCTACGCGTTTCGACTGATATTAACTCACTGATGGTCCTACATTGTACTAGATGACGTTTCATTGAAATTTATATACGTGGGGGCAGATAGATTTTAATATTTGGATCAGCCTGCAGTTCAGCACACAGTTCAGCTTTAAAGTGGTTGTAAACCCATTCCAACAACTTTATGCTACAGGTAAGCCTATAATAAGGCTTACCTGTAGCTACCCAGAATATCTCCTAAACCTGCACGGTTTAGGAGATATCCCCTGTCCCCTGCATGTGCCGACTTCATCGGCACATGCGAATTGGGGCAAACTGAAGCAACGGCATATATGTGCCGTTGCTTCAGTCTGTGTGTCGTTACCGGTGGCTCCCGCACGCATGCGCAGGAGTGACGTCATCACAGCTCCGGCCAATCACAGCGCCGGAGCCGCGATACCCGAAAGTAGCCCTTGGGAGAGATGTCGCCGGCTGGAGGGGGAGACAAGGATGGCTGCGGGGGCTTTGTTCTCGGGTAAGTAATTCATAATGAGCTAGTATGCTATGCTATGCATACTAGCTTATTATGCCTTTGTCTTGCAGAATTTTTTTTTTTTTACCACGGTTTACAACCACTTTAAGCACTATGGAAAGTTCTTTCAGCACATCCACCATCCTCACATTTGCCGAAAAGCAGCCACTACAATTACTACAATTTAAACATTTGCAAGATGAACATTTGCTGACATAACATTATAAATGCAGAAAATCATACTGACAGATCTGATCTTTGTCCAGGGTGAAGGTAGCTTAATTGAATGCATGTGTATTAAATTGCTATTTTTCCTGTACATATTATCCTATTTATAACGCTCTGTAAAGAATACATTTATTTTTTACACTTTTTATTTGCGTGTGCTTCTTTGAAGACCACTGTAACCTAAAAAAAAAAATATTATACTTCGGTCCGATGACAGCACAGGTTCCCTTCAGTCTTTTCTACCTTCAGCAGTGAGTAAAGTACAAATGCTGCAGAAAATGTTACCATGTAATGATGAGGCCCAGCTCTCTTCAGCATTCTTTTTTAAGTCCAGGGTATGGGATGGAGCCATGACACCTTGGGCTCAGAGGAAGTGGATTGTATGACACAGTCAACCTAGCAGATGAGTGGTGCTTGATTGATATTTTGGTGAGTCTGATTGAAAAACTGATTGAATATAACTGGTCAGACTGTCCAAGCTTGCTGGGCAAGCTATCCAGCAAAAGTTACAGTGACAGATTTGACAAACCGCATAGGGGTGCTTACTCACAGCAGAAGCTAATTTGCTTGTGCTGGGCAATGGATGTCCGCAGGCACCCGTCGATCGTTGGGTAGGGACACAGAACGGAGCTCTGCCCATGTAAACAAGGCAGAGCTCCATTCTGACAGGGGGAAAGTGATGGATTACAGTTTACATGAAAACACTGGCTAGGTACACAGTTAAGTCTTTGATCGCCCTAGATGTTTTACCACTTCCCAGCCGGCGTCATTAGTACAGTGACAGTGCATATTTTTAGCACTGATCACTGTATTAGTGTCACTGGTTCCCACAAAGTGTCAAAAGTGTCAGTTAGGGTCCGATTGTCTGCTGCAATAGCACAGTCCCGTTATAAGTCACTGATGGCCGCCATTTCCAATATAAAAAATAAATGAATAAAAACTCCAGTATGTATACCATAGTTTGTAGACCCTATAACCTTTGCACAAACCAATATAAGTTTACTGAGATTTTTTTTTTTTTTTTACCAAAAATATGTAGCAGAATACATATTGGCCAAAATTTATGAAGAAATGTGATTTTTAAATTTTTTTTTATAGGATATGTTTTATGGGAGAAAGTAAAAAATATTGTTTTTTGTTTTTTTCAAATTGTCGGTCATTTTTTTTGTTTATAGCACAAAAAATAAACTTAGTGGGGATCAAATACCACCAAAAAAAGCTCTATTTGCTGGGAAAAAATTACATTTTATTTTGGGGCCAGCGTTGCATGACCACGCAATTGTCAGTTAAAGTAACAGTGCTGTAACGCAAAAAATGGCTTGGCCACGAAGGGTAGTAAATCTTCCAGAGGTCAATTGGATAATTAGGTTTGTATTGTATTATTTTCATATAGGGCTTATTCACACCAGTAGCCATTGTGTGTACTGTGAAACGAGCAGTGCCGATAAGTGGTAAATGTAACATTACACTGTTTTACTTTTTTTTTTTTTTTTTTTCAACTTTATTGAAAAGTGACATTTTATATTCATATTTATTCTTATATTCACTGCAGTGGTTTGCGATGTGGTACATTGCAACATGCTGTGCTGCAAACAGTGATAATTTTGGCAGCAAATTTTGATTTAGTTTTGGTCTTAGGACTAAAATGCCATTTTAGTTTTAGTCCCATTTTAGTCTTCTGCAATTGTTTTAGTTTTAGTCGTATTTAGTCGACTAAATCTCCAATACATTTTAGTCGACTAAAACTCATACCGTATTTATCGGCGTATAACACGCGCCAGCGTATAACACGCACCCCAAGTTTAGGAGTAAAGTTTAAGGAAAAAAAAAACTTACATTTAAATGCTCATCAATGCAGCCTTATCGTGTCCATCTGCAGCCTTGTCAGTGTCATTGCAGCCTTTTCAGTGTCAGTGCAGCCTTGCCCCAGTGTCCATTGCAGCCTTGTCAGTGCAGCTTTGCCCCAGTGCAGCCTTGTCAGTGCAGCTTTCCCCCAGTGCAGCCTTGTCAGTGCAGCCTTGTCAGTGCAGCTTTGCCCCAGTGCAGCCTTGCCCCCCCAGTGTCCATTACATGCTTGGACAGAACGCCGCCGACATACACAAAGCATGTCGTTTTAAATATGGTGCCGCGGAGTTCGGAGGGACTCGGCGGAGCTGAATGAGCGCCGCCGAGATCACAGTGACTGGGCGGAGCTGAGATACACATAGCCGAGTGTTCTCGGCTCTTCTCGTTGCCGCTCACAGTCAGGCCCAGTCCCTATGATGGACATAACACAGGTCCAATGGCGGGACTGGGCGTGACTGAACGGCGCCGAGAAGAGCCGAGAACACTCGGCTATGTGTATCTCGGCTCCGCCCAGTCACTGATCTCGGCGGCGCTCGTTCAGCTCCGCCGAGTCCCTCCAAACTCCGCGGCGCCATATTTAAAAAACTACACGCTATGTGAATGTCGGCGGCGATCGATCCGATAGATCACAATTAGCGGTGATCGGCGTATAACACGCACTCACAATTTTCCCCTGATTTTAAGGGGAAAAAAGTGCGTGTTATATGCCGATAAATACGGTAAATTGTAATGCATTAGTTAACATTCCTCTACAATTTCCAAACTCATTATATATGGCTGGAGTGAAAAATCTAATATGTTATTTATTATGGCATTGAGGCATGAACATGCACTACAGACCAATGTTAATTTTAAAGTCAAATTTCAATTTAGTTTTAATCTTATGCCGCGTACACACGAGCGGACTTTTCGATTGGACTGGTCCGGCGGATAATTCGACCGTGTGTGGGCTTCATCGGACCTGCAGCGGACATTTTCGGTCGAAAATCTGACGGACTTTAGATTTGGAACATGTTTCAAATCTTTACGTCGGAACTCTACCGGACCCAGTTCCTATCGATAAATTTGCTTGTCTGTATGCTAGTCCAACGGACAAAAACCGACGCTAGGGCAACTATTGGCTACTGGCTATCAACTTCCTTATTTTAGTCCGGTGTGCGTCATCACGTACGAATCCGTCGGACTTTGGTGTGATCATGCGTAGGCAAGTCCGTTCGTTGGGAAAGTGCGTTGGAAGTCCGCCGAAAGTCCGTCGGATAGTCCGTCAGACCAGTCCGGTGGAAAAGTCCGCTCGTGTGTACGCGGCATAAGTCTTTTGACTAAAAATGGCATTTTAGTTTTAGTCCCATTTTAGTCTTCTGACTAAAATACCATCTTAGTTTTAGTTGTATTTTAGTCATCTCAGTTGTTTTAGTTGTATTTTAGTCGACTAAAATAATATTCATTTAGTCGACTAAAATGTTTTAGTCGTTTTAGTCGATGAAATTAACACTGGCTACAAAGAATATAGCATGTCCTATTTTTACTGCGCAGTGGGGTGAACTGAACTAACAGGACATAAGGCAAATGGTCTTGTCTTTGCTTGGGAATGTGCATTGGGCATGGCTATCAAACTCAGCCCAACGCATATGGTGTGAACGGGTCCTTAGATTTGTGTGCTCAGCTGACAAAACGTCACTGATAATGCTATCTTTAAACATGATTGTGAAGGTTCCTAGAGGAAGCTGACTAAGCTTTGGAGGGTAGGGAAGGTAGGCTATAACTGACAGGCTCACCCTCACATCATGCCACGTCTGAGAATGATGGGATGAAGTCACCTTTTCCTGAGGATTCAAAAATGCTCTTTACATCCTCTCCACTTCCAGACCTTTGTTTAGGAGGAATATTTGGAATTTCCTGTAGGAAATAAGAGGTTGTGACCTGTTTCCATTATGCTTATACCATTTTTCCCACAGCAAAATGAAATAAGAAAAATATTCACAGGGATCTCTGTTTCCTTTAAGAATCCAGATTTGTTACCAGTCGTGTGATTTATAGAAAAGGGTTTCCCTTATAAGTATGTCTAGTCATTTGAAAAGGAGCAATAATAGTCTTTGCAGTGGGCAGTTTATAAACATGAAGGTTGTATTTTCCTTGGCTAACAAAATACAGCTAGTGTTTCCTCTAATTTTTTGAAGTACGAATACATTTTTTTTTAATACTCAGGGGGGACATTTATCAATTCTGTTGCACGGGTAGGCAATGCTAAACGGGAGCAATGAGACAGTTTATGAGGCAGATTAATTATATATTGCAGTGTGATTAATAAATTCCCCATCAGCTGCTCTAAAAAAGCACAGAATAAAACCTGTTCCTGACCTCAGCCCAATAGAACACCTTTGGGATGAATTTGAGTGGAGACTGCGACTTCTTGTCCAACATTAGTGTCTGACCTTACAAATGCGTTTCTGGAAGAATGGTCAAACATTCCCATAGACACACTCCTAAACCTTGTGGACAGCCTTCCCAGAAGAGTTGAAGCTGTTATAGCTGCAAAGGGTGGGCCAACTCAATATTGAACCCTACAGACTAACGGTCGGATTTTCCGATTGGAAAAAGTGCGATCGGATTGTGTTGTCGGAAATTCCGATCGTGTGTAGGCTCCATCAGACTTTTTCCATCGGAGTTTCCGACACACAAAGTTTGAGAGCAGGATATAAAATTTTCCGACAACAAAATCCGTTGTCGGAATTTCCGTGTGTACACAAATCCGACGCATGCTCAGAATAAATTAAGAGATGGATGCCATTAACGTTCATGTGCGTGTAAAGGCAGGTGTCCCAATACTTTTGGCAATTTAGTGTAATTAGTCAAACTGAAAAAATAGACACATGTCCATCGAGTTCAATCAGAAGAAAAATGATTACATATACTGAAAACCTGCACCACATAGGTTATCCAAAGGAAAGCATACAATCCATATAAAGCATAGTCCAATATGCTCCAACAGGGAAAAAAATCCTTCCTAAACCCTTACAGCAATCAGGTATCCCCTGGATCAACAATTGACTGTCAGTTAATAAGAGTTGTTACTATGGGTAACACAGACAAATTTAATATGTTAAGGCCAAAGTCCACCAAGGTAAAAACAGCAATTCCAGGCAACTGGTATAAGCAATCGGTATGTTACTAATACTCAATACTGCAACAATGTAAATACCGCAACAATAAAGCTAGAAAGGAATTCCAACAACAAATGTAATGTTTAAGCCCAACTTCAGGCAAAACATTTTTTTTTTTAGTTTTGGACGGAGTGGGAAAAGTATAGAGCTTTTGTCAGGTTTTACTGGAGGCATTTGTCCACAATGGGTAGATTTTCTCTCATTTCCGGTAAGGACAGAAAGTAATAGGTAATATCTTTAGTGGAGATACCGACTTCAGCAAAACACTTTTCTGTAAAATGAAGAGGCACTAGAAACTCTGTCAGGTTATTATTACTGTGTGTGAGCTCCTGTGCTAGTGAAAACTGCTCCTGTATTTGTCCTGTGGTCAAAGGGACAAAAAAAATGGGGAAAAAATCTCCCCACTGGGGTAACGGTATCGATAGCAACATACAGGCCATCTCCAAGGAAAGGAAAAATGCTCTTTTGAAGTGGGGCTGCCCCTGCACTGCAAGGGTTAAATGCTCGTTTAGGTCTTGGAGACCACATAAAGCCCTCTGCTCCTTAGACAGCAGGCACTCTTCTCTACTCCCCTATACTCCAGAAGTAGACCTTTCACTGGACTTTATGACTTCAGAGGGCCTGCAACCACTGAAGCGGCTATGAGAAGAGAAGTGGCCATGGAAATAGTTTTGCAGTTTAGAAGAGCCTACAGAAGAGGATCGGGTAAGTAAAAGTTAGTTTTGTAGTCCCCTAGACCCAAATAAACATTTAATCCCTGTAGTGTGGGGGCTGCCCCATTCCAAAGGATTATTTTTCCTTTCCCTGGAGTTCAGATTTAATAGAAGTATTAACCAATCTATCTATCCAAAAAAAAGGTTTGGCCTTAAAAATTGCACTTGATTTACCCTAATAGGACTTCTCTGAAATCCTGAGTTCACAAGCCATCTAACAGGGTTAGTAGAAGGACAGTAAGACTGTACTTTCTAATGCCAGCCTGTGAAACTTCTTCTCTTGCTTCTTCTTGCATGACCAACACATTCAAATTTCAAGGAGAGATTTAAAACTAAGAAAGGACTTAGTAATGGCATTTTTAGCATCAGAATTTCTGTAGTGAAAAGGCAGCAAGGAGTCTGTAGTGTATGTTTTCTGCATCTCAAACAGATGCATTCCTGGATCACCAATAAAAGAAGAATAGGCTAAACTGCAGTGCTGTCAGTTCACACGTATACAATGCAACTCAATACATGTAATAAGGTTTCAAGTGTGGGTGTGGCGCTGTTCTGATTTAGAATGAATATTATAACTCTATGGTGAATATAATGACTCTATGATACCATACTGAACTCACCCCTAATGGATGAAATAAAGGTGAAAAGGTGGTTGGTATGAGTATCTATGGCTCAAAAGAATAAAAGCCAAATAGTGATTTTAAAAAAAAAAAGTGTGAAGACAAAATCAAAAAATATTGTATGTGATTGATTGTTCAAGTGGATATATATTCCTACAATGTATTAAGATATTTGGTACTGCTACCGTACATGGTTACATAACATACATTGGTGTGGAGGGAAAGGGATGGGAAAAAAAGGGGAAAAGAACGAGGAAGGCCACGGGGGCGTGGGGCATGGCCTAATCTACGTCTTGCATCATCTCCCAAAGAACACAGGACTTGTTGACGGTTCAATCCGATATCTTTTTTGCTTGATATGAGCTGCTAGTATGTGAGTACCGCGCTGTTATTTTTGGAAATAAAAGTTTGAAAAACGTTTTTACGCTATGGGCATCCCTTCTCTTCTATGTCAAACACAAACACGATCCTGAGAGTGTCAGGAACTGCCACACAGTGGCATAGACTGTGACTGCATGATACCCCTGCAGGGGTGAAAGAAGTTGGTGAGTGTTTGCACATTAAGAGCACGAGATTTAAAAACACCGTCACCAATGAAAATAAGAATAAGAGGACTGCACTGAATATATTTGTCTATCAAGAGGATTAAGCTGTTGGCACTATATTTCACATGTGCACTTTAAATGTTAAATTGTTTTATTACTTGGTATTTTAAGCACAAGTCACTTTATTTAAAGCATTATTGTCTTAATACTTGGTATTTCAAGCACAAGTCACTTTATCACTGATCACATTTCCCCCCTCCCTTTTTTTTTTCCTTCCCACTCCCCCCCCCCCCCTCCTCATTATTTTCCCCTTTTTTTTCCCCATCCCTTTCCCTCCACACCAATGTATGTTATGTAACCATGTACGGTAGCAGTACCAAATATCTTAATACATGGTAGGAATATATATCCACTTGAACAATCAATCACATACAATATTTTTTGATTTTGTCTTCACACTTTTTTTTTTCAAAATCACTCTTGGCTTTTATTCTTTTGAGCCATAGATACTCATACCAACCACCTTTTCACCTTTATTTCATCCATTAGGGGTGAGTTCAGTATGGTATCATAGAGTCATTATATTCACCATAGAGTTATAATATTCATTCTAAATCAGAACAGCGCCATACCCATACTTGAAACCTTATTACATCTCAGCTTTTTTCACTTTTGGTGGTGATCGCATTTGTGGAGGCAGCAGTTCTAAACCAATTTTTTCACCTACTTCCATTGCGCGGGTTTACCATTAAAAAATTTTTGCAACTCAATACATGCCATATATATGACTTCATTTACATAGCTGAACTGAATTTACCAAATATTCCGGAAGAGCAATGTCATCTCTGCGAATTGTTTTGTCAGTTTCAGGCTTTTGTTTGTGGACTGACATTGCATTTTTTTGGTATTACATTCTTTCTTTAGAAAAGTGACTCTTCAGTTCCATGGATTACAAAATCTAATTTCCAGCAAATGACTCCCAGATCCTGTGTGGATTTCATCCAAGGTTAGCGTCTGCGTAATGACCTATTCCATTAAATCTTATCAAAGCTTCCTTCATAAGCTCCAGAGATGACTGAGTGCTGAAACCTAAATAGATATGTACTTAATGACTGCAGCCTAATAACTCTTTCCTTGCATGTTTACACGTTTTTAAAACTTTTTTTTATCAATGGAACAATTGTGATGAAACCTTAAAAACCTTCTTATAAAATCATTAAAGCCTAAGTTTAGTCAAAAATGTATGTAGCACCCTCCTAGTTAGGCTGCTAGGCAAATTTAGTTTTTGATAAAAATAAATAATATCAGCGCTAGGTCACGAAATTTGTCCAAATCCTCTGTACTTAAAATTACGGTAGATAGGGCCGTGGTCTGTTCATTGCAATCCTCTTTTCCCCTCTGCTGGGCGACTGAATCCATCCATTATTTGGGAGTTTATATTACCTCTGATCCTTCAGCACTTTACTCAACCAACTTTGCCCCATTGCTCCTCCGACTTAAAGCTGATCTGCTCCACTGGCATTCACTCACCTTGACCTGGTTTGGTCGCTGTAGTGCCCTTAAGATGACTATGCTTCCTAAGGTGTTGTATCTGCTGCAGGCCCTTCCTATCCGCCTCCCTCTGGTATTTTTTAAAACGAGTGAGCTCTATGTTCCTGGACTTTATATGGTCACGTCGGAAGCCATGCCTTAAGCTCCAACTTCTCCATCTCTCTAAACCCCGGGAGGGGTTGGCCTTCCAGATGTGCGGGCCTATTACAGAATAACCCATCTCACTAGGATTGTGGACTGGATGTGCCATGCTGAAGTGAAACATTGGGTGGCCATGGAGATGGAAGACTCCAACGAGCTGGCCTTGGATCACTTCTCCTCTGCCAAAAGCCATTAGCAGCGACCATTCCACCCTTGGCAGCATGCTGTTGGTTGCCAGGGACGCCTTCCAACACTCTTCGGTATTATCCTCCACTATGGTGCCTATATTGGGCAATCTGGAGTTTCAACCAGGCCTCCAGAACCCTAATTTTCAACGACTGCTATCGAATGGCTGTCTTCATTTTTGTGATTTCTTGGGACCTGATGGTCAACTTTCTCCTACTGCCGGCGCGACCCCTACTGATACCCCTTTAGACTTTTGGAGCGGTCTCCAGATCCGTAACTTTCTCCACCGGTGCTCTCAATCTCCGGATGTTCTTCACTAGCTCACGAAGCTGGAAAGTATCTGCCACAGGGGGGAGCCAATCCGCCACTGCCTCTCAACGATCTACTCTTCTTTAAATTGCCCGACGACAGGGTTTGTCTCTGCGTTCCTTTCCAAGTGGGAATCTGATCTCGAAACCCAATTCACTAACATGCAGAAAGAGAAAATCCTACATTTCACTCAGAAGTCTTCCATTGCCATTAGGATTCAAGAGACCAGTTACAAGATCTTGACTCAGTGGTACTGGGTACCATCCACCCAGCACGATTTTCTCCCTCGGGTTCCTAGTGAATCCTGGCAATGTGGCAATGCTGAGGGTACGATTTTACATATTTTTTGGGACTGCCCCAAACTCAGACCTTTTTGGCAAGAGGTGATCTGTACAGTCAGACATTTGACCAATGTTGATCTGGAGGGAAACCTTGCAGCATGCCTACTGCATTTCTTGGAAAGACCAATCAAGAAATACAAGGCCTCCCTTACAATTCAGCTCTTAAATGCGGCTAAGGCAGGTATCCCCCTATGTTGGAGGTCTGAGAAACCACCGTCAAGGTCCCTATGGTTTTCTAAACTCAATGAACTAGGGACATGGAGGACCTCATAGCTACCTTGAACAACCGGGAGGAGACCTTTCGTGACACCTTGAGGCCCTGGCGACATTTCGTATACACTGACACTTACCTCAAGGAGGTTACACAACCTGGCTGACCTACTGCACTTAGTTTACAATCCCCAATTGAGAGGCTCTGTTTCTCTTTCCATCTGTTTTACATATGGTTCCTTTCCTCTGTCCCTTTCAGACTGCTCTCCCTTTCTTTTTTTTCCAATCCTCCACCCCCCCTCCTCTGTATAACATCCTATCTCATGTATTTGGCTCAGTTTTGGGGTATTACACCATTCAGTTTTTGACTTTTCATATGTACAGTCAGGTCCATAAATATTGGGACATCAACACAATTCTAATCTTTTTGGCTCTATATACCACCACAATGGATTTGAAATGAAACAAACAAGATGTGCTTTAACTGCAGACTTTCAGCTTTAATTTGAGGGCATTTATATCCAAATCAGGTGAACGGTGTAGGAATTGCAACAGTTTGTATATGTGCCTCCCACTTTTTAAGGGACCAAAAGTAATGGGACAGATTAACACTCATCCATCAAACTTTCACTTTTTAATACTTGGTTGTACATCCTTTGCAGTCAATTACAGCCTGAAGTCTGGAACGCATAGACATCACCAGACACTGGGTTTCATCCCTGGTGATGCTCTGCCAGGCCTCTACTGCAACTGTCTTCAGTTCCTGCTTGTTCTTGGGGCATTTTCCCTTCAGTTTTGTCTTCAGCAAGTGAAATGCATGCTCAATCGGATTCAGGTCAGGTGATTGACTTGGCCATTGCAGAACATTCCACTTCTTTCCCTAAAAAACTCTTTGGTTGCTTTCACAGTATGCTTCGGGTCATTGTCCATCTACACTGTGAAGCGCCGTCCAATGAGTTCTGAAGCATTTTGCTGAATATGAGCAGATAATATTGCCCGAAACACTTCAGAATTCATCCTGCTGATTTTGTCAGCAGTCACATCATCAATAAATACAACAGAACCAGTTCCATTGGCAGCCATACATGCCCACGCCATGACACTACCACCACCATGCTTCACTGATGAGGTGGTATGCTTTGGATCATGAGCAGTTCCTTTCCTTCTCCATACTCTTCTCCTCCCATTACTCTGGTAGAAGTTGATCTTGGTCTCATCTGTCTATAGGATGTTGTTCCAGAGCTGCGAAGGCTTTTTTAGATGTTGTTTGGCAAACTCTAATCTGGCCTTCCTGTTTTTGAGGCTCACCAATGGTTTACATCTTGTGGTGAACCCTCTGTATTCACTCTTGTGAAGTCTGCTCTTGATGGTTGACTTTGACACACATACACCTACCTCCTGGAGAGAGTGTTCTTGATCTGGCCGACTGTTGTGAAGGGTGTTTTTTTCACCAGGGAAAGAGCCAAAAAGATTAGAATTGTGTTGATGTCCCAATATTTATGGACCTGACTGTATATTGACATAGTTTTCTCTCCCTCTCCCGGGTCCATTGGCCACTGGGATGTCATGCTTCCCGACACATTACACTGTCTTGCTATATGTAGTTGCACCATTTAAAGCCTTTGAGTCCGTATACGAGGTCTCTTTTGCCATCACCAAATGTTACGTATGACCATTTGTATCTTGTTTTATCACCGCCTTTGGGCATTTTGGCCTAATCGTGAGACTTCCTTTGATACTTGATTTATGCTTTGTCTTTTATTCTGTCTACATGTTTGTAAATTGCAACTTCCTGGACAATAGGAATTACAAAAAAAAAAAAATAATAATAATAATAATAAGCAGCCACTTAACAACTGTGATACCAATACATCAGATAATATAAACAAGAAGCAGTGCTAATATAAACTCAATTAATAAAACGTAATAACTATTTTACATCAAAGAAAGAGGTTGTAGCCCTAAAGTAAAAAAAGAGATCCTGTTCCCTTATAGCAGATTAAACAGCACAGTGCTTGTACTGTCTAGTCTGTTCCACTCTATGCTGTAAAAAACTGGTTGATCCTGCTTGTTTCTGTGTCCCCCTGTTTGTACAGTCTGTACTGACCACGGTAATCATGGCTGCTGATTCATGAGTACCGGGGTCAGGTCATCCCACTGCTCTCCCCTCTTCCCCTTTCCCCCTCCCTCCCTGCCAGTCAGCTCCATGTGTGAGCCATCTTGTCCCCATCCTCTTGCCACTATTAGTAACTGGCAGTAAAGGTAAACAAATATTACTGCCAGCCCTTCTGTTCCATCAACCATCCCACACCGTGTACATGTTTGTAAAAAACGATGCCTGTAAATACCTTATCTCAGATCTTTTCTGGCCAGTCATGTGACCTCCAGCCACTCTCCTCCTCAGCGGGAGGGGGCTGAGCGCCAGCACAATGGTCACGTGACCCTCAGGCTGACATCAGGTGGATCTTGGCCCCTCCCGCTGTAGCCCTTAGATCGGGGGAGGAGAGCAGCCGGAAGTCATGTTACCAGCCAGAAAAGATCGGAGATAAGGTTTTTACAGGCATCGTTTTATACAAACATGTACACAGTATAGGATGGATTGATAGAACAGAGGGGCTGGCAGTAATATTTCTTTACCTTTACAACCACTTTAAGTGCAAAAGCATAGATGATAAAAATAATGAATATAAAGGCTATATTAAATAACTGTACATAAAACTTCCATAAAGAAAGTGTATCCATATATTACAACATAGCAGTTCCCTTAGAGGACTTTCCTCCAAGAAAAAAGTCTGATCCTTAGAGGAAAGTCCTCTAAGGAAAACTTATGTTGTAAAATTTGGTTTTTAGCTCCTGCTTCCCCTTGCCTCTAGGAGAAGTTTCCAGAGTTTAGGGAGGGAGAATTAAAATTACCAGCCTGAATATGAGCAGGGCCTAGCCATTCCCTGAGGGTGTGGTCAGTAGGTGGATGGGATGCTGTTAAATAGTCTAGAGACCCGAGGAGATTGTGTCTCTCTCCCTCTGAGTGATTGGATCAGTGAGCTGAGAGGAAGGGGGCTGCTTGCCCCCTAGCACCCCTGGCACTGAATGTTGGACTACTTTACAAGAGTCTGCACCTATGGATTGATCCTGTTTCAGGATTCTGTGAGTAGAGCCTCCTTTCTCTACTATATAAAAAAAAATATAAAAAGACAAACCTTCAATGAGCCGGAGTGGATGAACTATTGCAGTGTGCCTGGCTGCCTCTGCACCGTTTAGGAAGAACCAGTTAAATCCAGTGGCTCCTACATGGTAGCACTACCGAAACAAAATTAAAAAAACAGGGACAGCCGGCAGGAGGCGGAGCCTAGCAGAGCAGACATGCATTGTTAGAGCTCCACACCGCTGAGGAGAGAAGAGAAGGACAAAGTGGAGCCTGCAGGCTCAAAAGGTATCCATTTGAACCTTTTTGCCCCAGGGAACAAACTGTGAAAGTTTGGGCAGGAAATATGGTACTGGGAGGAAACCGTGGCAGAAATAAAAATCACCTCACAAAGAGCTCACATGCACTCACTGCAGCTGAAGCAGCTCCAGTCACCTCACAAGATACAGCATCAGGGCGCTCTCACAGACAGAAAATGTCACAGCAAGACTCTCCATTTGAGTCAGATACAGAACAAATCCTCTCACAAACTTCTCCACAAGCCTCCTCAGCATCCCCAGTAATATTATTACAATTTGAAAAGATGCTTCATAAGGCTTTAAAACAAACCTCCGACCAAATAACAAACAGCCCAACCAAAGAAATAAGAGAGCTGGGAAACCGCACCGCAGCCTTAGAAATAAAAATGGATGAAATTGAAATTACAACCCAAGAAAATATAACAGAATTGGAACAATTAAAAAAAGAGAATTTAATACTTCAAACTAAGCTCGAAGATTACGAAAATAGAGCCAGACGTTCAAACTTGCGCATAAGGGGAATACCTGAAACTGTGACAGACCTGCAATCTACTATTACTGCTCTATTACAAGAACTAAAGCCAGATATCCCTATTGAACGTTTAGAACTGGACAGAGTACACAGAGCCCTCACAGCCAAAAGAAAGACGGACCCCCACGTGATATAATCACAAAATTTCATTATTACAGAACGAAAGAACAAATACTAATTGCTGCAAGAGAAAAAAAAGGAACTTAATTTTCAAGGACACAATTATCAAATTTTTGCTGACCTATCCCAACTTACTATTACTAAAAGACGATCCATGAAACCCCAACTAATGGAACTGCAACGCCACAACATTATGTATCAATGGGGCTTCCCCTTTTCAGTCAGATTTAACTACCAAGGTACAATTTACAGAAGCAGATCAGCAGATGAACTACAACAAACCCTTTTAAAATTAAATCTGACAGAACCCACAAGCAGCAACACTCCCACGCGCAGAAGAATGGCATCATCTTCACCTTCAGGCAGCACCCAGAAAATTTCAGAACAAAATGGGAATCATCATTCTCACAAAAGAGGCCGTTATGCCACATCATCCATGGACCAAGAAGATTCAATGGACTGACATCCTAATTCCTGATATCTCTTCATTTATTATACTAAGAGATGGTTCTCTATAAAAAAAACACCTGTATTTATAACTGAATGTAACTGCATTCTGATAGTCACACACTGTGTGGGATCATGTTACATTCCAGTTATATTTCTTATTACTTCTGATTCATATAGCCTTAGAATATATAAGTGAAATAAGGAAATTCTTGTTCAGTTATATATTATCAGGTAATAACAATAGATTTATTACTTTTTAGGACAAATATGTTCAATAATCCAGAAGTAATGGAAGCTTTTTCTCTCTTTTCTTAAAACAAATATATTATTACCTAACTAGTTCCTAGAATTATGTTTTTGTTTATTCTAATCTGAAGCAATACAACCTCAATTTTATGAGTTAACATATCTAAACAGTTACATATGAATAAAATATGTAATTGTTTACTCTAAAAGGGTTAAAATCCCAAAATAATTCAAACTATCTTCATCAATACCAAAGTTATTAACAGTACCTTTCTAACTGAATTATTTAGCCTAGGGCAAGACTAACCATATACAACCACCCTGGAATAAATATCTTCAACAAAAACTATATTCTGCACTCCAATTAATGAAACATAATTTTGATGTCTTTTGACATAGCACTTCTCTCCTGTAAGCGGAAGATCCGTGTACCCCCATTAGCCCTCCTCATTCTCCCAACCATATTATGTGGGAGTGTGACGAAGGCACTTATTCCCCTGAGAGAGATATTTATTCTCTTTCACGGGTAAATTGTGATTACTTGCAAAAAATAATTTATACAATGTATCATCTAATCTCATATGTTTTTTTGTTTACTCTTTACTCCAGAATTCACTGGTTTCTTTTCTATCTATTCATCTCTTCAGTCCACACAGGTTGATCTGCGCAGTCAGCTCTGCATAACAAAAAGTTAGTCAAAACTATTTGATCTATTGCCATGGCACCACTGAATATACTTTCCCTGAATGTTCAGGGAATAAATGTCCCTCAAAAAAGGACCAAAGCCTTCCGTACTTTCCATAACAAAAAGGCTCACATAGTATGCCTCCAAGAAACACACTTCACCAAAGATTCTACTCCAAAATATATTTCTCCTTTTTATCAACAAATTTACACGGCTTCTGCCTGTACCAAGCAAAGGGGAACTCTAATTGCATTTCACCGATCCACACCATTCACCTTATCATCAGAAATTAAAGACCCAGAAGGTAGATACCTGATACTCATGGGTTATATAATGGATACAGCAATCACGGTGATTTCCTACTACGCTCCTAACAAACAACCTACACCATTCCTCTCACATATATTACAAGTGATTAATACACACAAAATAGGAACAGTGATAATGTGTGGGGATTCGAACCAGGTCCTCCTCCCATTTCTTGATAAATCACCTTTTACACCATCCAAAATAACCTCTAGATTACCTTTTTCTCAACTTCTTTCCAAATACAATCTGGTAGATTTGTGGAGAGAAAGTAACCCAATGAAAAAGAAATTCACTTATTTCTCGCACCCTCATCAAACCTTCACCAGAATAGATCATATTTTTCTAACAATAGGAATGATACCAGAAATTATTGCATCAGATATAATCCCGATTCCGTGGTCTGACCATAATGCAGTATACACTACTATAGCCTCAGCCATACCAAAAGCGCATGACCCAACGTGGTACTTACCGGACATAATGCTCAAACACCCACTACATCAGATGGCCATTGAACAAGCTTTAAAGGAATACATATCAATTAATAATACAACAGACATCTCCCCAATAACACTGTGGGAAGCTCATAAGCCTGTCTTGCGTGGTACAATACAAAGACAAATGGCACTATTTAAACGGGAACGCAAAAATCTAGCAAAAAAACTAGAACTCAATTTTAATGCAGCCTACATATCATTTCAAGATAATCCATCTCAGAGTACAAAATCTCATCTGGAAAAATCTAGATTGGAATACGATCTATTTCTCACTGAGTCAGTTGATAAATCCCTCAAACGCTCCAAACACAATTTCTACATGAATACAAACAAACCAGGTACATATTTGGCTCGGGCATTAAATTCAACTAACAAATCTTTCAAACCAATACGTTTGAAATTATCAAAAAATGTTTACACTTGTAATCCAGTTAAAATAGTCCATAAATTTCACTCACATCTCGCAACTTTATACAAGACAAACAATGAATTTAATCCTACAGAGGCTGAATCCTTCTTCTCAAAAATAACCTTACCTGAGTTATCTCAGAATCAAAAAAGCAGTTTGGATGAGCCTATAACTATAGATGAAGTTGCTAACGCCATAAAAGACCTAAAACTTAACAAAAGACCAGGCCCAGACGGCTACTCGGCTTTATACTATAAAACATTCTCAGAAATACTCTCTCCCATTCTCACTGAAACTTTTAACAAACTTCTAGATGGACATTCTTTTCGGCAAGAAACACTAATGGCAATTGTTTGTATGATCCCAAAACCCCTTTCTGATGATACTTCCTGTGTGAATTATCGGCCTATCTCTCTGTTAAACCTCGATATTAAATTATTAGCAAAAATAATAGCAAAACGCCTCAATAGCATTATAGGAAAATTAATACATAGAGATCAAGTAGGCTTCATGCCAAATAGACAGGCAGGCGATAATATACGCAGGGCAGTGTTATTGGCACATATTGCTAAAAAACGGAAAATCCCTTTATGTTTTCTATCTCTCGATATTAAGAGGGCATTTGACACAGTATCCTGGCAATATATGCAATATTCATTACAAAAATGGGGTTTTGGACCCCACTTTTTAACATGGATCAAAGCATTATATAATAAACCCAAAGCCTATATAAAATATGCTGGATACAAATCT
This sequence comes from Aquarana catesbeiana, assembly GCF_042186555.1. Classification (NCBI taxonomy): domain Eukaryota; kingdom Metazoa; phylum Chordata; class Amphibia; order Anura; family Ranidae; genus Aquarana; species Aquarana catesbeiana. The sequence continues at coordinate 216,417,941 of NC_133330.1, forward strand.
GAAGCCTTTAATATCGAAAGAGGTACCCGACAGGGTTGCCCATTATCTCCCTTATTATTTGCCCTTATACTCGAACCCATGGCCCAATACATCAGAACAAACCAAACTATAACTGGCATTGAAGTAGGAGGTATTACACACAAATTATGTATATTTGCAGACGATATATTACTTTTTCTATCATCACCACAGGTCTCTGGTCCTAACTTAATACCAGCTCTTGATGGATTTGCAGCCCTATCCGGCCTTATGATTAATCCTAAGAAATGCCTAGTGCTTAATATTTCACTCACAAACATGGAATTGATCCCGGCTAGGGCTGCACTCCCATTCACATGGGCAGAAAAATCAATCCCATATCTTGGAATTCATTTAACAGCATCTCATTCTGACTTATTCTCAACCAATTATCCTCCTGTATTAAGACAGATCACAAATCTAATGAAACAATGGTCGCAACTTCCTTTATCCTGGATAGGGAAGATTAATGCAATCAAAATGACTATTCTACCCAAATTGCTTTATCTATTCAGAGTCCTCCCTATTCCAATTCCTTCCTATTTTTTGAGAATAGTACAAAAAAGAGCAACTTTGTTTATATGGGGCTCTTCTAAACCACGTATACCTATACACACACTACATCTTCCCAAAAATAAAGGAGGCCTGGGATACCCTAATTTTACTAACTACTACAGAGCAGCACATTTGGCCAGTCTGTCCAAATACCATGCAAAACAGGAAATCCCATTATGGGTATTTATAGAGGCTTCAGAAAATGACCCTCTATTAATATCAAATTTATTATGGCTTGATCCTAAAGACCGCTTTAAAATTCATAATCCCATAACTAAACACTTCTTATCTCTCTGGGATAAACTAAAAACCGAATATCAGTTACAATCTCCACACAATCCTCTCCTTTCTTTTATCAGAAATCCGGCCTTTTATCTGGCATGGATCTACCCAAATTCTTTTAGCCCGGGTTCACACTTATGCGAATTAGATGCGGCTTACACCGCATCTAATTCGCAGGACATTTTAAAATACATTCATATGAATGTATCTGGTTCACATATGTGCGTTGCATTCGCACTGCGCATTGCACAAAAAACGTGTGCGTTTTTTGGGCATTGCGGTGCGAACTACAAGCCTATTATCTCCTATGGGAACGCATCTGATTCGCAGATGCATTGCGTTCTGAACAAGGATTTTCTCTTTCTCCTCACTACACCTCCCCCTCTCCCCCCCCCCCTCCCTCCCCCTCTCCCTGCTCTCTAATCCTGAGCAAAAACGCAATGAATCCATTGAACAGGAGATTGTTATCTCCCCAGTGAAACCTGAGCTTCAATTCGCACCGCACATGTGTGAAACTAGGCTTAAAGCTTGGACAACATCAGGCATTCAGACACTAAAATGACTTCATAGCATCTAAATCATTCCTTTCATTCCCATCGCTTAGAGAAAAATATGATCTACCAAACTCTGAGATATTTAGATATCTCCAAATCAAAAATTTCTATACACCATTCCTAAAAGGGGGATACACCATTATCCCAAATATTCATTTTTGAATCAATCTGTACAAAAGATCCATTTGCTAAAGGTACAATTTCATCACTTTATAATCAATTATATGGAGTAGCAAATCTTAATAGACCCTCTTACGTTCAGAGGTGGGAGGAGGACCTGGGACGAACTTTAGAAGACACGGACTGGTCTAACATATGGCTCACATCTAAGTCATCTTCACCCAACATCTTAGCACTGGAGACAAATTATAAAGTCCTAACTCGCTGGTACCTTGTACCCGCTAGAGTGGCAAAATATTCACCTAATACCTCAGCTCTTTGTTTTCAAGGATGCCCAGAAATAGGCACATATTTACACATATGGTGGACGTGCCCAGTAATCCAAACCTTCTGGAAGGAAGTCTTCGCGATTGCATCTAAAATATTTTAAAAAATAATACAACCAGATCCATATTTAACCTTACTTAATCTAAAACCGGAATGGTTAACACTCTCTCAATTCAAACTTATGATCCAACTAATAACGGCTGCAAAACAAACAGTGGCCAAGGCATGGAAATCTCCTACATTGGTACTAGCAGAAACAATTCACAGAATGAATAATACAATGTCCCATGCTAAGATGGTAGCCATCGATCAAAATCAAATTCCAAAATTTGAAAAACTTTGGCATCCTTGGATAAAACAACAGTTCCTGTCAAACTTCAATGACTCTGTCCTGTTGCCATGGTAACAGATTAAATGACTTACAGAGACACCCATTCTAAGGCTTCAAAGAGAACTAAAAAGAATAATAAACTGACGAGCGGGACAACCTTGTGGACCATACCTCTACCTTTCAACCTTTTTTCTTCTTTCTCTTTCCTTTTCTCCACCTTACGATTAAAGCTCATTATCAGAATTTATTTGACCTATATACACTCTACTTGTAAACAATATGTATAGTAGGTATAAATCATTTAAATACCTACAAAAGTAACTAAGGAAATGATATATATCTTTAATTTAGGTTTACGTGAACCCAATGTTTAATATTTGAAATTTCATGATATTTACCTATATAAACCCTACTGTAAAACAATGAGCTTACTTTATAGATCCTTGTAAACTTACTTTATGTATCTTTATAACATTGCATACTCAATAAACGTCTTTTGACAAGGAAAAAAACAGGGACAGTACTTACATTCAATGTGAAGTGTGTTCCCTTGTGATGCTGGCTGGTCTGTTAGCTGAAATCCATGATCCTCTGCCACAGCTGTAATCTTCCAGTGTTGCAGGGGTTAATACGAGTGCTGGACCTGTGCCAAGCACTTATCAAGAGTGCCCTCTATGCCTGTCCCTACAATGTATATATCCTACATACTACAGCTTCCATTAGTGAAACATGATCTAAGAATGGAGGATGGGTGAATGAATTAAAGGTCCCTCTCCATTCATATAGCTCATTCCATTGATGGAAAATATAGTACAGCTTATATGAATGAAGGGGGGGGGGGGGCAGAAAGGGCGGGCATAGTTGGCACTCTTGATGAGTACCTGTAACAGATCCAAAGGTCCAGCATCGGTAAAAACCCCTGCAACATCCGAAGATTGCATATTGCAGAAGATCAGCTGCTTAAAAACTGAATATCACTTTAAGCTCTGAGAATAAATACATCAGCTCTAGTTAGCCGTGTATGTGTAGAGCATGGGTGCTCGAACTGTGGCCCTCCAGAGGTTGCGAATCTACAGATCCCATTATGCCTCTGCCTTTGGGAATCATGCTCGTAACAGTCTTGCAATGCCTCATGGGACTTGTAGTCCTGCAACAGCTGGAGGGCCACAGGTTGAACATCCATGGTGTAGATCATACATTGTCGCAGTGGAGGATGGAGGGAGAAACTTTGTGAACCTTGGTCAGAGTAGATCACAAGGAGCTTAGACATGCTATATCCTGCTGTTCCTATAAAATAAAATTATTTTGCATGGCTGCTATGAGCTAGTACGTTCCAAAATCCAGGTTAAATGGAAAAATGGGGGGGGGGGGGGGGGGAGTTGGGACTTTGCATGAGGAAAATGAGAGGCAATAAATGGAACAAATGCATATTTATTGTCATGGATTGTAGACATTGGAGATTGCAATAAATAATGTAAAAAAACATCTCATATATATACACATGACATTGATACACTGCACATATATACATTCACAGAAATTGAAGCAGCACATACGAATTGCCCCATGAAATGATAGACAACATCAAAGTGGTATAACATGATATGATAGTTTCAACAATATCCAGGTTAATTCAGTAAGTGCAAAGCACAACGTATGCCTAGAAAACAAAATATTTATTTCAGCTTTAAAAAATAGAAATCTGATTGATTGATATTGGTTACTGCACTGTTACCAATGATATTTACATTTCTTTACTAAGCCCTTAAGTAACAATCTGCTATTCTATGAGACTAAATAAAAGTGTGGTCCTTATTCATGGAAACATGAATAATAAAGTAGAAGGTATTGTTGACATCACGCAATCTGATTCACGTCTCATTTTCTAGGAGCATATTGGATAATGAATCTGGTCCTCTGAACAGTCATCCTGCTTTTATTTTGCTCCAGTTTTTATATTATAGTCTTCAAATCATAAGAATTTTCTTAACTTTATGTAGAGCAGTACATGCTTTGTAATGTAATAAAATGTGAAATTTAAAGGATAAGTTGACCTTTTAATAAAAAATAATAAATGCACATTTTTTTTGTAGGTAAAAAAATGTGAATGTAATATTTTTTGTTTTGGGGGACTGTAAAGCAGGGGTTTTCAAACTATGGCCCTCCAGTTGTTCAGGAACTACAATTCCCATCATGCCTAGTCATTTCTGTGAATGTCAGAGTTTTTCAATGCTTCATGGGATGTGTAGTTCTGCAACAGCTGGAGGGCCGTAGTTTAAGGATCCGAGCTGTAAAGCATTGCACCAGCAGCCAGCAGATTGCTGATGCCATGCAGGACTCCTGCAGACCTGATTTTCTCTGTTTGCTCGTACCTTGTACGGGCAAGCAGATACTCACTGACAGGAAGAACAAATGAACTACCACAGTGCTCAACAGCACCGTGGTAGTTAATTGAGAACTACAAGCTAACAGCCGCAAAGGCTGTCAGGACTTGTAATTTCCTATTCAAAGAATATTGTGAATGAGTGGCGCAGTTGGGTGGGCGGAACCCCGCATGACAATGTTATTTTCAAAGAGTGACAGGGGGCGACCGGAGAAGATGCCCACCCGCTGTCACTGGGGGCGGGGATGGCTGCAGCTGCTGGAACATGTTGCACGTTCTACCCTTAAAATAGGTGGAACATGTAACAAAGGGTGAACTTATCCTTTAAAAGAGCTGTCTGACTTAATTACTATACCTTGAAATTGTTATTAATTGTCCTTGATCTATACCCGAGCCGGGCACACCCTAATCATCCCTGTGCTCTGTTGGTGTTTTACACCTTTTGTTAGTGCTGACTGCCTGAAAAATGTCTGTCCTGTCCCTGTGTAACTCAGTCACCACCACTGGGGTCGGGTCCGGCCGGCAAAAACAGCTGTGCTGCGAGTGGGAGGTGATTGAGCAGGGAACTAGGATCACAGCCGCAGAGTAACCCAGCCGCATTTGCCGATGCAGCTTCTATAGTTCTGGCTGCAGGTCCCGCAGGCGCCGGCTTGGAGTGGTCTGCATCTGCACTTCCCCCTCCGGCCTCTCTCTCCCTTAGAAACAGCGGAGACTATCGGAGCCTGGAGAGCGGCAGATGAGTGGCTGCAGCCTGCTATATTGAGGTGAGTGAGACAGCACTGAGCAGGACACCTGGGCAGGCAATGGGCAAATGATGCACCAAAAAAAAAAAAAAAAAGCCAACCATTCCATATGAATCTTACCCTGACTTGTCAATATAAATATATATATATATATACTATATGTCTTTGGTATAAAAAAAAAAAAATCCCAAGTGTATATTAACCATTTCCCATATGCCCACAGCCTCAATATATGGCAAACGGAAGCAGTGCCAAATGTGGGTTAACGTACCTGTACGTCAGCCCACATTGGAGCAGTGGCGGACGGTGCTCAAAATTTTTAGGGAGGCGCAAGCAAACTGAAAAATTTTTGAAAAAAAAACATCAATTGCAGCCACTGTGCCCATCAAACGCAGCCACTGTGCCCATCAAACGCAGCCACTGTGCCCATCAAATGCAGCCAATGTACCCATCAAATGCAGCCAATGTACCCATAAATTGCCGCCACTGTGCCATCAAATGCAGCTACTGTACCCATCAATTGCTGCCACTGTGCCCATCAATTGCTGCCACTGTGCCCATCAAGTGCTGCCACTGTGCCCATCAATTGTTGCCACTGTGCCCATCAATTGCCGCTTCTGTGCCCATCAATTGCTGCCAGTGTGCCCATCAATTGCTGCCAGTGTGCCCATCAATTGCCGCCAGTGTGCCCATCAATTGCTGACAGTGTGCACATCAATTGCTGACAGTGTGCACATCAATTGCTGACACTGTGCCCATCAATAAAAAAAATGTGCATTTATTATTTTTTGTTGCAGAAGCCTGGAAAGCATTGCGCCAGTGATCAGCAGATCACTGATGCCATGCAGGTCTCATGTACACTGTCGGTGTATCTGCTTACCCGTAAGGGTAAGCCAATACTCCCTGACAGCCTACTATTAAAGTTCATGTGCGTGTAAAGGCAGGCATCCCAATACTTTTAGTAATATAGTGTAAATATATATATACACGCACAGTGGTGTATTTAGGTTTTGTGCTGCCCTAGGCCTGACTGAGCTTGCGCACCCCCTAATTTAAATATGACCCACCCCTTCCTGTCAAGGCCACACCCCTTTCTTTTAAAGATCCGTCCTGTCATCTTCATTGGAGGAGGACAGAGAGGCATGCAGCATCTTTTCATTTGGTGGGTAAGGGGATATGTGCTGGTTGCTTTGGGAGGGGAGGATCAGACCCCTCCCAAAGCACCCAGCACATATCCCCTTACCCCCCCTCCCCTCATCCATGTGTGCATTTGTTATCTGCCCCCCCTAACAAGGCCCAGAGGATATCAGGTTAGGCACTTCCTAATGGCTCAGTTCCTGGGAACAGTAATGAATAATGGCCAACAGGCTATCTTACCAGACCCGGTGAAACCGCAACAGTGATCCCTCCGGCTGGATATTTGCTCACTCTGGGTTGCCCAGGCTGACTCTGGTCAGTAGTGTAGCATGTCTGTACCACGGCAGTGGCTTCATCTTTCTCCCCCTCTGGTGGTGCGGGTACAGCGTGGCTCTCTGGTGGTGCGGGTACAGCGTGGCTCTCTGGTGGTGCGGGTACAGCGTGGCTCTCTGGTGGTGCGGGTACAGCGTGGCTCTCTGGTGGTGCGGGTACAGCATGGCTCTCTGGTGGTGCGGGTACAGCGTGGCTCTCTGGTGGTGCGGGTACAGCGTGGCTCTCTGGTGGTGCGGGTACAGCGTGGCTCTCTGGTGGTGCGGGTACAGCGTGGCTCTCTGGTGGTGCGGGTACAGCGTGGCTCTCTGGTGGTGCGAGTACAGCGTGGCTCTCTGGTGGTGCGAGTACAGCGTGGCTCTCTGGTGGTGCGGGTACAGCGTGGCTCTTTGGTGGTGCGGGTACAGCGTGGCTCTTTGGTGGTGCAGGTACAGCGTGGCTCTTTGGTGGTGCAGGTACAGCGTGGCTCTTTGGTGGTGCGGGTACAGCGTGGCTCTTTGGTGGTGCGGGTACAGCGTGGCTCTTTGGTGGTGCGGGTACAGCGTGGCTCTCTGGTGGTGCGGGTACAGCGTGGCTCTCTGGTGGTGCGGGTACAGCGTGGCTCTCTGGTGGTGCGGGTACAGCGTGGCTCTCTGGTGGTGCGGGTACAGCGTGGCTCTTTGGTGGTGCGGGTACAGCGTGGCTCTCTGGTGGTGCGGGTACAGCGTGGCTCTTTGGTGGTGCAGGTACAGCGTGGCTCTTTGGTGGTGCGGGTACAGCGTGGCTCCCTCTTTGGCTTCCCCCAGCACAGTACTCTCTTTTTCTCCTCTAACACCCCCCCTCAGCAGAGTGCATGCTGGGGGCTGTAGCATGTCTGTGGGGGCTACTTTTCCCATGATGCCCCCCAGAGTCTTCTGATTGGCCCTCTGCTGTGGCCAATCATGGGGAGGAAAACAGCGGTCAGGAAGCTGGGCGACGGCGCAGGGAAACCAATTAGAGCCGCTCTCTCTTCTCCCTTAGGCTGACAGAAAGGGGAGGGGGGGCGAGCGGGGGAGTTCTCTGGCAAATGGAGCAGCAGATCTGTGACAGGGAGAGGAGAGATGCGGGTTGTCTGTGTATCTCCCCCGCTCGCCCCCCCTCCCCTGACAATCCGCATCTCTCCTCTCCCTGTCACAGATCTGCTGCTCCATTTGCCAGAGAACTCCCCCGCTCGCCCCCCCTCCCCTTTCTGTCAGCCGAAGGGAGAAGAGAGAGAGAGAGCGGCTCTAATTGGTTTCGCCGTGCCGCCGCCCAGCTTCCTCCCCGCTGTTTTCCTCAGAACAGACAGACAGAATCACAGCTTTACGGAGGGGCAGCTTGACGGCACCCGAGACGCCACTGTACTGCACTGCTAAGCTGTACCCCCTGCTGTGCGGGAGTCGGGAAGAGGGCGCCGCTGCCATTTTCGGGGGGGGGGGCGGCTTTCTGCCGCCCCCCCGCACAGTGCCGCCCTAGGCCTGGGCCTTGTTGGCCTAGGCCAAGACACAGCACTGTACACGCATGTGTGTTTGAGCTTTGGGGTGCACACCCTAATGCATAAGGCTGCGCACGCCTATGCCGAGCTGTATTTTTTCTTTATCATTAGCCTGAGTTCAACCAGTGTACTACTAACTTCAACCAATAGTAATTAAGGAAATTAACTATTAACAAGTGTTTTATCCTTTTACACTTAGCACCTATTTTGCAATGTCTGTTAAGGCTCTGTTCAGGCTAATGAGATTTCAGATGTGACTTGAGTCATAGAGAATTGCATGACAATAGAAGTCACTTTGTTTTCAATGGTTCCCGTTGCCAACAATGCAACTCAGCATGGCACGATTCTGAAAAAGGTTCCAGTACTAATTTGGTGTGATTCTAGCAATATTTTGGCCCATTAGAATATGCAAATTTCTTAAAAGTAGCATCCAAGTTGAACTGCATAGTCGCACTGAAAGTCAGTTTAAAATCAGATCACAGCAGTGTGAACCTAGCCTTAAAGTGGTTGTAAACCCACTTTGGAAAAAAAAACAAAAAACTAACACTTGCAAGACAAAGGCATAATGAGCTATGCACACTCACTGAAGCAAACGGCACGTACATGCCATTGCTTCAGTTAGCTTCAGTGCACATGTGCCGATGACGTTGGCACATGCAAATACAGGGGATATCTCCTAAACCATGCAGGTTTAGGAGATATCCTGGGTAGCTACAGGTAAGCCTTATTATAGGCTTACCTATAGCAAAAAGTGGTCTGTAAGGGTTTACAGCCACTTTAAGCTAGCCAGTACATGGATCAAAAGTCAGCTGGTTCAGCGGGGACCAGTCGAAATTCGATCCAAGTAGCAGGTTGATTAGCTTGTCAGATTTTCCTACATGCTATAGCCGCTAACAGTAACCAAACACTGTTCCCCTGGCCGAGAAGGCTCCCTACGCTCCCCCCTGCTGGCAGAACAAAATAGCGATGCACTGACTGTGTTAATGGGGGATTCCCATAGTGAAAAAAATTGAATCATCTATGGGCTGCTGTAGAGTGGTCGTTATAAATTCCTAACAGGTCTGAATTAAGATAAACAGCATATTTTTCTTTTAATAAAAAGCTGCATCTTTTATCATTAAGGGCTGGGTTACATCTATATGTTGCAGAACGCACCTATTAACGTGTGTCACTGCAACACATAGTCATTGACACATTGCGGTGCCATTCATTTTGAATAGCACCCCTGTGCACTAAGACATCGCACAAGCATTGCAATGTAAAGCACTGCATTGCATGGCAACGCATCATAGTGTGTTATGGCATCCATTTTGTGATATCCAACTTTTTGGTGCATTGGAAGCCCATTGATTTCATATGTCAGATTGTGACTTTGTAGCAAGTCATAAGATGAGAGGTTGCAGTACGGTGTAAGCTGAGTGAACACAGGACAGACACTAAAATTTACATGATTGTGTCATCTCTGAGCCAGCATTTTGGTCCACAAAGAAGATGGTGACCCTGGATCATGACTGAACAAAGATGGTTCCATCAATCTGGAGAAGGATGATGGCATCTGGGAGTATTGTGATCTCTTTGGAAGGAAATACACTTGCACATTAGGACATCAAATACGTCGCTTTTACAGGTGTTTGACTTTTTTATGCCTCCAAACACCCCTCTATGTTAGCCTATGTGTCCATGAAAATATAGGCGTTTGCGGGCGTTTAAAAGCAGGTGCGTTTAGAGACAGAAAAAAAACACACTACCAGCACATTCAGCAGAAGAGGGTTTTTTAGCGGAATAAACGCCAAACACGCAGAAACACACATTAACATTAACGAGTCTGGGCGCATTTGCACATTAATGCATTCTAATGGCCAGAATAACTTATTATTCTGGCCAATAGAATGCATTATTGCCAAATGCATGAACGGGCATTAACGTGCATTCAAAATGTGGCTTTAGGCATGTTTTTTCAGCTGCATTTTCCTCCCTTGGAGCATAGGTGTTCGGGGCAGAAAAAAGAAATATCCTCTGTGCATGAGGCCTTAAAGTTTAGTTAAAAAATACTTTAGTTGCATTACTTACCTGTAATGATGTCCCACGAAGTGAAGACTGCTAGATTCTGCAGAAATATTCACTGCAGGGCTGCCTATCTCTTTCCCTACACAGTCCCCTCCCCCCTTCAGTTAGAACAAACAATAAGGAACACATTAAACCCTTGATTGCCCCCTAGTGGTTAACCCCTTCACTGCTAGTGACATTTTTACAGTAATCAATGCATTTTTATAGCACTGATCGCTGTAAAAGTGCCAATGGTCCTAAAAATGTGTCAAAATTGTCTGACACGTCCGCCATAATGTCGCAGTCCTGATAAAAATCGCAGTGAGCCACCATTACTAATAAAAAAAAATTAACAATAAAAATGCCATAAAACTATGCCCTATTTTGTAGATGCTATAACTTTTGCGCAAACTAATCAATATACGCTGTGAATATTGCAATTTTTTTTTATTACTAAAAATATGTAGAATACATATCGGCCTAAACTGAGGAAAAAAATATTTTTTTTTATATATTTTTGGGGGATATTAATTATAGCAAAAAGTAAAAAATAATGCGTTTTTTTCAAAATCGTCACTCTTTTTTTGTTTATAGCGCAAAAAAGAAAAACTGCAGAGGCGATCAAATACCACCAAAAGAAAGCTCTATTTGTGGGAAAAAAAGGACGTCAATTTTGTTTGGATGCAACGTCGCATGACCGCGCAATTGTCAGTTAAAGCGATGCAGTGCCGAATCGCAAAAAAGTGCTCTGGTCAGGAAGGGGGTAAAATCTTCCGAGGCTGAAGCGGTTAATCCATTTTTAAAATATATCTTAGTAAATTCACTCACGATGTGGTTAAAAAAAAAAAATTATCTACAAAGAACGTGTGATATAAAAACACTGTTCTAAGGCTCTTGGCTTGTTAGCGTTTCGCATTTTGTAGCATTGTTGACTGTGTTACTGTTCAGTTTCCTTTTTAGATGTTTGCAGATGTTAGCCTTTTAAGGTTATGTAGTTTGAAAGTAACTAAACAGCCCAGTGCTGTTCAATTATACTCTTTCCAGGCATTCACAGTAAGAACCATAAATTCTATGGACGCTACATATCAGTCATGGCCTCAGAAACATGTGAATGTGTAGACTTCTCTCTTGGGATTTCCTGTCTGGTCATTCTTTAGCAGATGGTATTTCCTGGATCCTCACAATGTTCCAGATCCTTCATTTCAACCATAATTGGAAAGCGACACAAAAGTGGGTTGATTTACCAAGGCAATACTGGGAGCAATGCTATTTAAAAAAGCAGGACAACCAATCTTAAATCATTTTTCGGCAACTTAAAACGTTCAGGTTCACTAATGTTAATTTCTGATTATTTGCAATTCAATATTCAAACCTGTTATAAAATAAGACAGATTTTTTTTTGTTTAAAATCCTTCCACACTATTCACCACACAGAGATTATTACAAAATCATCAGTTTATTACAGGTTTAAAATACAACGTACTATGTGCAAATACAAAAAAGAAATGTCAGGCATTTAAATACTACGTAAAAAAAAAAAGTTTGTTTAATTGCACTGGTAAAAAAATAACTAAAACAATATAAAATTAAACAAAAAAGTATTTCAAATGATTCATTAAAAATCATCTGTCAACAGTTTGCGTTTAAAACAACACAGCTTTGTAATATCTGAGAAAAATAAGTTTCTCAAATGGAAAAAAAATTAATTGGACTTTACATTCAAGGACAGTTTTGTTTAGCAGTATTTCTAACCTGTTACCACTACTTAGGGCTGAGCTACACAGAGCGTTGTCTTGCTGCTAAAAGATTTTAGCACTTGCTGGTGGTCACTTAATTGAACTAGAGCTATAAAGAAGTTTTTTAGTAGCTCGGTTGTGCTATTAAAATCCCTAGTAGGTAAAGCCCATCTCCGAAGAAAGGAAGAATCCTTCTGTAGGCTGTGTTCCCTCCACGGTTCAAGGGTAAAATGCTCATTTAGGTCTAGGGTACCAAAAATAACAGTTTTACTTAGCCGCTTTTCCACTCCCCTGGCAGCCACTGCTCTCCACTACTACACTATGCTCCAACTTGTGGATTGTCCCTCAGTGTCCTCACATTCAGTAGATGTATATGGGCCCTGCATTGTACTTGATGACATCAGAGGACCTGTGACCATCGGAGTGTGGGGAAGAAGAGTCTGCAGAGACCGGTCTAGCAGTAGGGAGGGAGCCTACAGGAGAGGGGGGCTCAGTTAAGTGAAACTGCTATTACTGGTGCCTTAGACCTAAATGGGCCTTTAACCCCTGCAGTGAGGGGGTTTTTGTTTTCCCTGTAGCTCAGCTTTAATCATTAGAAGTTGAAATTGATAGATAAACACATGGAACAAATGGCTCCCTGTGGAGTAAATTAGCTGTAGCATCTTGTAACAATCAATTGCACAAACATTGCTCGAGATTGATTACTACTACATACTACTTGTTTAGCTTACGCCATAAAGAGACTTTTTTTTTCTACCTGTTTAGAGATCAATTTCTACTCTTTATGATTGAGAAATGGCAATTTTAATCTAACAAATTGAATGCCAACAAGTGGTATAATCTCTTAGTAGGAGGAGATGAAAGTGAATGTATAGTCAAAACTTTTTTATATATAGAGTAGATAAGCATTAGAACCCCTATCTATTTGTTATGCTGTCTGGTCCCCACAAGATACATTCTCCCTCTCTGTATATCCCGGTGACCATTGTCACTGAGACAGAAAGTAATGGGAAATACAAAATGTTACAGTTGTCACCAGAACAAGAGGTGAAGGGAAATCATTCCATAGTGACAGATGCTCTGGTGACAACTGTATAAGAGGGGACCTCCCATCACTTTGTAGAGATTTTCCCTAATATCCGTCCTCGGACAGAAAATTAAAGGAAACATCTTGAACAATCACAAGCAGTGAAAAATAAACTGACAGTGGTCTACTCAAAACTAAAAAAAAGTATTGGCCATACATATACTTTATATTAGAACTATAGGCAGAACTCATTTTTCATTTTGGATAGAGTAAGGGAGGGTTATAACCCATGTTGATTTATTTTTTGTCATCTGTGCTCCATTGGAGAGATTCATTTTCACTTCCTGTCCCATAGCCAAACAGGAAGTGAGAGGAAATTCCTGCAAATCCTCCCCCCAGGTCACCAGAACTAGTTTCCCCATTGGATTATTTCCTCTATTACTTTTCTGAGGACAACCCACAATTTGGCATTTTATTTTACTTTCAATTTCAATGATAAAGGACAAACAGAGAGGGTGAATCTCCCTAACGGGGGCACAGACAGCAATAGAGACCTGACAGATGTTCTAATCCCTCTCCACTCTATCCAAAACTAAAGAAAACAGTTTGCCTTTAGTTATACTTCAAAATGACTAGCTTAGCCCTCACTGTGGTGGTAGACAGTTACTACCCACTGCCAAGCTATCAGGGCACGTCTATGTTCCATATACAACAACAATTAATCAGTTTAGGTTAACTGGCATACCCTCTGTTGGTGTGGCTCTAGATGGTGCCAATAAATAAGTGCTATACAAGTGTATATACAAGTTGTGGCTGTACATCTATTTGATCTTGTGTCATATTAACAGTAAAACATTTGTAAAATAAACAAGAGTAAATGACAGTAAATGGCTGAATTAACATGAATCTAATTTCCAAGTAAACCCATGACAAGAGAAACATGAGGGCTGCCATTGGAGAAACTTCATATGAAAACACAAACTGCCTGGCTGTTATGCTGACGGGCTACCTTCAATGGCCTGGAACACGTATGCAGATCGTGGAAGTCAGACATTTTTATCAATCTATTTGTAGTGGGTCATTGACTGAAGTTTCAGTATGACAGCCAAGCAACTAACATTTCCAGGACGGGAGGTCAGCAATGGAAGCTTCCAAGTTCCTGTCATTACAGGTTTCCTAGTAGATGACCGAAAATCATTTTAATGATGTAACAAGCACCTAAAATACATCAACATTTGGACATTTACTAAAAGCAAAAGGTTTATAGCAAAGTAGACTTGATGTGGTCAGAAAATAAATCACATACAAGCTGAACATAGGAGAGGACGGTAGATCTACTTAATTGGTGTTTAATGCAAGCAACATGAGCTTTTTTATGACTCACACCACCCAAACTAATATTTGAGATTTGTCAGGTATTGTTGAGTTGAATCACACACTAATTTCTTATACATTTTAGGGATGGTGATGATGACATTCCCATGTTTGTTCACCTGTCACCCTCATTTTGTTTCATTTTGTTTCATTTTGTCTTAGTTTCACAGTTTTAATGTCTTTACTGTACATACGATAGAGCAGTGAGATACTGTCTGAAGACTCATGGTGGGGTGTAGATGAGAATTTTAGTAAAGAGATCTCTCCTTTGGAACCCTTAGGTATAGGAATGAACTTCAGCTGCCTCTGTTTACAGCTGAAATAATATATTTTTTTTGGTGTACTTAAAATTAAAACTCTAGCCAATTTTCCAATAAAAATTGGATAGAGTAGGGAGTGACTGGAACCTCTGTCTGGACTTTTTTCTATCTGTGCTCCCATTGGAGTGGCTTTTCCCAACATCCTGTCCTATTATACATATATTATACATAGGAAGTAGTCGTAAAATCTCCCCAACAGACACGACAATACCAACTCAAATAACACTCTTATCCATCCCTACTCTATCCAATACTAACAATCTTGGCTCAGTTTTTACTTTATTGAGGAAATGTTTTGGCTCTTCATAACACCCGTTAAGGGAAATCTTGCACAAACTGTGTATCTTAGTCTGCAGAGCTTATCTTTAATATTGTACACATATCAAAGCCATAATTAATTATATATCTATTCTAAATTATTACATAGCCTGTAATGACATAAACTTCACTATATTTAGTACAATAGTTCAAAATACTTTAACAGGATCAGCTTATTTTGAAGGATGAGTGACCTTTTAAACAAGGTGCACTTACTGTATTTTTTCCCCAGATGCCCACTTACCTGGCAAATGTGCTCACAACCTCTGCCCTCATTTACGTTCTAGAACTAATCCTTGGTGCTGGGCTGGCTCTGAATGCACAGTAGATTTGCATAAGGTTCTATGGGAATGTCTCCTAAATGCAGGAGATGCTTGGAAGATGATACCATCAAACCAATTGGAAATCTACAGCATGTGTGCAGCCAGCACCAAGGATTGGTACTAGAATGTAAACAAAGCGTGTAGGTCAAGGGTATCCTTGCAAGATAAGTGTGCATCTGGAGAGGTGGGAAAAATAAACGTTATTTGAAAATGTATTTATCCTTTAAGATCAGTATTGCATTATTGGGGTATTGCGTGTTTTGGGAGTGGGAAATAAATATATAGATATACAGTATATCTATATATATATTGAGGGAATGCTGCAGTCTTTTTTACAAAGCACCCATAAGTACGGAGCTATATAGCTAAATAAGCTTCTAGTACACTAGGAGCAGGAGACCAATTGGCACACCACAGGGAAATGTGATTAGGGCACGCATGTATACCATCCCAGACATTTATATGTTTGCAAAGGTCAGAAAGGGCTACCGTTACCACTTCTGCCACCACTTACCCCTAACCTCCCCAGTGACAAAGAATGCAACAAAATCCTACTTTACGTCTTAACATTTCCCCTTTCTATTCCAAAAAAATGTAATTCATGATATGTCCACTTTAAGGAAAAACAACAAAGGTCCCTTATGGTAACTTTCTGTGATGGAAAATAATTTTTGCTTTTCATTAGATTATTGTACAGATAATGCTATTTTATCAGTTCATAAAATTATGATATAGTGGTGCTGTTTTATATAAATTTCAGTCATCGACTAGTAAAAGGGATGTCCAGTTAAGTCCCAGGGTTTAGGTTTTTTTTTTTACTTAATTTTTTCAGAACTTATGTTTTTTATATGCAATAGGGTAAAGTGGAAATACACAGCAACCCCTATTAAATAATCAGATTTAATTTTTCACTATTCTGATGTCAGTAAACTGAACTTATATAGGCTACTATAGGTTCTGTAATTTGTACAACCTAAAGTGCGGGTCTAAACTATCTAATCTTAAATCTGTTCCCACCCCAATTCTAACTAGCCTGTAGAGGAAAGATATATACTTACCTACTCCCTGGGCACTCTGCTCCAGTCACTGCTCCCAGTGCCGGTTTCAGGGTAGAGGAGGGACAGCCGATAAACGATGACCCATAGTAAACCCATCCAGGCATTTCAGCCTTGGTCAGCAATCTCTCCGCTTCACTGAAGCCGGCTGCTGGGAAGATCAGGTGACCAGACTGGAGCACCCAGGGAATTGGTAAGTATACACATCTTTCCTCTACAGGCTAATTAGTATAGGACTTAGAATGGGGGTGGGAGCAGGTTTAAGATTAGGTTTTGACCAGACTTATGTCTGATCTGGGTGTATGCCTTCAGAACTGAAATTAGACAAGCATAAACTAGACTTTTTCAGGGTTAGAGAATTCATGTTGACTCAAACTTTTAGAACATATTTTGAGGGAGATGAGAGTATAGAAGTTTGTAGAATAAATCAAGTGCCCAGAATGTCTCTTCTAGAGAAAGTTTAATAACTAAGTGTCCTATGCACTTCCAGTAAGTGTTATTAGATTGCATGGTAGCACTGCAAGCACAGGTAAAGATCCACTTCATTAAAATATGTTTCAGTGAAATTCACATCCTTCCAGGCAAGACTAGTGTTCCACAAGCAGCTGTCTAGTTTATGCAGCTTGTTTACTCCTTATTTTCCATTTCAGTCAAGTGCTTTGCATCTCCATTCAGAACTAATGCTACTTGTCTGGACTTTGCATGTCCTTAGCATTTTCCAGAGGGTAAGGAGATATTCCATTAGGCGGCCATGCCCACTTACAGCAGCTTATCAAACCCACGTCTGCTGTCCATGTGTTAGGAGGAGGAAGTCATATTGCCAGAGGACATTAGGGTCACTGGGTAGTCCACCTCATCCTTTTGTGGGTGAGAAGAATTGTCTGACCTGCTTCGGCTGAACTCCATTCCTGTGATAATTGGCCTTTTAACTTTTGCCCCTGCGTTCAGAATGGAGCCATGGCAACACACTGCCATTTTTAGGAAGGCACGTCTCATCTCCCTGTTGGTCAGGGTGTAAATGATGGGATTTGTGGCAGAGTTAAGAACTGCAAGGGACAAAAAGTATTCAGCCTTAAAGAGAACCTCACAAGCTCTAACTTCACAGCCAAAATCCAACAAGAGGAAAATAAAGAGTGGTGACCAACATAAAATGAAGACACTTAAGACAATAATAACTGTTTTAAGCAATGCCATGGACTTCTCTGAACTCCTGCTTGTTCTGGCGCAGTTTTTCCTAAATGTCAGACTTCTGCTTCGTGTTCTTACCAAGAAGTAGATCCTGGCGTATAGAACGACAATAGCCATCAATAATATGCAGAAAATGGTGGTACAGAAGAGAATATAATGTTTATGATACAAGGGAAGAACTGTGGAGCAATTTTTCAATTCGTTCAAGCAGTTCCAGCCCATAATTGGTAGACCTCCGAGGAATAAAGACACAAGCCAACAACCACTAATCAGAAGGAAGGACCTTGAGCTTTTGCTACCATTGTGCAACTTCATCTTCAACATGGTGATGTAGCGCTCAATAGCAATTGCCAAGAGACTGAAGACCGAAGCAGAGAGAGCAACAAACATACTTCCTTCCCGTATAAACCATTGATATCGTGTCAACTTGAACGTATTTGAACCAGAAAGTAGAATGTTGGTGGTGTAAGCAGCTCCAGCTAATAAATCCGAAAGTGCCAAGTTGCCAATAAAGTAATACATTGGACGATGGAACTTCTTGGTTCGCCAGATGGTTAGGAGTACAAGAATGTTCTCCAATATAATGAAGCAGCAGATAATTATAAATATAATAGAGCTTGACTTCAGACCATTCTTGGTAGAATGCTTGTACTTCCCTGTATAATTATAATGCTCTATAATAATACTGGCTTCAAAAGTGTCGTTATGAGCCATCATTTTGGCAGTTGCAGTTGGTGTAGTTCCTTGAAATCAACACTAGATGTCAGATGTGGTGTTCAAATGAAGCTCCAGTAGCTGAGATTCCTGCTCCGGTATATATGACTATACTTGCATTCCTAAAACCACATAATTACATATTGGTTAGATCATTCTCATTTTGTTCATGCAGTAAGAATGTATTTTGCAGCTTTAGCATTTGCAATATTATATTAAAAAAACTATTATGGATTCTCTAAAGCTTAAATCAAATAAACATCTATTTTATTACACTTTTTTGTTTTGCTTCTGTAATGCATTTCATTCACATTACCTGGCTACCAAAAACAAAACAAAACTGTAACTATA
Organism: Aquarana catesbeiana; assembly: GCF_042186555.1. Lineage (NCBI taxonomy): Eukaryota > Metazoa > Chordata > Amphibia > Anura > Ranidae > Aquarana > Aquarana catesbeiana. The sequence continues at coordinate 216,436,665 of NC_133330.1, forward strand.
TCCAACATACAATCTGGGGCTCATACCTAAAGCAGCCATACATGTTACAATATGATTGTACAATCACTTAGATTTACTAACAATTAGGTAGTGTGAACTCCTACCTGAATGAATATAAGGTAAATAGATTGTTTAGATATAGAAATTGAAGGAGAATTTACAGGGTTTGTAGAATGTATGCCCAGCCAGTGTCTGTGTGTCTATAGCAATACGTCAGATTGTACAAGGTGCATATCTAACAGATTTCTTCATCCACGCTCAACAGAATGGATGGACCAATCTCCTGCTGGCAGAACACCCAAACTGTGCCTGCATCTAACTGGATGCAGGCGCTGGTTGGCCAACTATCTTCTGCCTGGCTCCTTCGATTTTCCGATCCAATAATGTAAGATGGGAAGGTGCCAAAAGGACCATCCACGGATCGAATTTGGCTTCATCAGGAACTGGTCAAAATTCACAGTCTATGACCAGCTTAAATTAGACAAAGGCTGACTAGATCCTAGAGTCAACACATACAGTCCAATTTTTTACAATATTCCTAAAGTGGAACTAAATATGCCAATACATACCTCCCTTCCATTAATGCAACGTCCGAGAGAACCCACTCTAGTGCCAATATCTTCATCTGTTCTTCTTTCCGATTCAGATTCTTCAGCCATCCTGATTGGCTGGGCTGGGATGACCCTCACATACACACAAGAGTTATAGTAGAATTCCAGAATAAACCTAACTGGTCTTAGTACCTCCGACAAACACCTATGCAGACTTACCTGTGTAAGAAAGATGTAATGTAGTTACTAATTTTTAGCCCGCTCTGGTCCGGTCAGCGGCAGCTGCAGGGGAGAGGAAGGACTGCCAACAATGGATGGACCATGGGAGCCTATGGGTGATGTCACCACTCCAAGGCATCCCCCCATCTCCCCTGCAGCTGCCGCTGGCTGACAGGTGATTACATGACTGGAGCCAGCTGAAAATAAGTAACTATATACATTACATCTTTCTTACGTAAATTAGCATAGGTGTTAGGGAAGGGGGGGGGGGCATTTTTAAGACTAGTTAGGTTTATTCTGGAAGTCTACTTTAATTCATTCCAGCACCAAGGAATGCTGAGACTGTGTACGCTGGGATACCACCAGTATTTGGGTCTCCTTGAACAAATGCATTACACTGGTAATATAGAAATGCATTCCTGCAGAATCTAGTGGCTTTTGGATGTATTATAATCCTATAGATAGTATGGGAGAGATTTACTAAAACTGGTGCACACAGAATCTGGTGCAGCTCTGCTTAGTAACCAATCAGCTTCTAGATTTTATTGCCAAAGCTTAATGGAACAAGCTGAAGTTAGAAGCTGATTGGTTACTACGTATAACTGCACCAGATTCTGTGTGCACCAATTTTAATAACTCTCCCCCAATGTCTGTAATATGTAGATGTAACCATAAGCTTTTATGCAGTTAGTTTATAATAACTGTACATTGATACAGGTGGCATTGCAATACCTGCAGAAATGCCCAGCACTGTTATTAATCAATGTGAATCTCCTCTGACTGCAGGTGATACAAAACCACCTGCATCCATCAGGAAAGGTGATGGCTTCTGTAAACTCTTCTGATGAGCTGGGGAGCTTCCCCTGCAGTGTCACTTGGCTCAGTAGATGTAGAGGAAGCGTGTGAAGTAAGGCTGATTTTGCGCAAGTAGAGCGGTAAAGCTTGGCTAACAGCATATTGTGAGCTGGAAGAAAGGAAATGAAGCCAGCAAGAACTAGAACTGAAATAGTACAATTTGTTCCGAATCCAGAGGACACATACTGGAAGTGTCCGAGAGGCACAGACTCCTGAATATGTTTTTACCTTTAGCATACCTGATCTGCATGGCATTATTATAGCAGGAGCTTTATTTTCTGCTAGTACATTCTCATGGTGGGTAACTCACTCTCCATCTCAGCCATGCATAAACATCTTGTATTTATTTCATAGAGTACAAAGCGTTCTGTGATTGGAGGAGGGGAGATCATGCCATTCATCTGCCCCTCCTCTTATCACATAATGCCTTGCCATCTCTCTCTATCACTGTAAATCTATGCATTTCTAGTGAATCGCTTTAAAGGGAATTTGTGCTTTGTCCATACACATTAAATCCACAGGTTTTGTTCCCTCCTTATACTTACCTTTGCTTCATTCTCACACCTTTCAGAGCAACTTATAAAGAGCTTCTTCTTTTTGCGGCATAACACTAATCACTGCAGACCAAGAGGGAGATTTACTAAAACTGGTGCACACAGAATCTGGTGCAGCTGTGCATAGTAACGAATCAGCTTCCAACTTCAGCTTGTTCAAAGAAGCTTTGACAATTAGGATAGCAAGAAATGCCGGAAACTCGATTGCTTCTTCTTAAATCTTTATTGAGCACTAACAGCAGTGCAACATCTAAAGTGCTAACATTTTCGGGCCAGAGCCTTCCTCATAACATGCTATGAAGAAGGCTCTGGCCGAAACATGTTAGCACTTTAGATGTCACACTGCTGTTAGTGCTCAATAAAGATTTAAGAAGAAGCAATCGAGTTGCTGGCATTTCTTGCCAGCCAGAGGAAGGCTCTGGCCGAAACATGTTAGCACTTTAGATGTCGCACTGCTGTTAGTGCTCAATAAAGATTTAAGAAAAAGCAATCGAGTTTCCGGCACTTCTTATTTTGATGTTGATGGGACACAACAAGCCTGAGCACTGTTATTTAGCTCATCATTCTACAATCATGCGGTAGAGCTTGGGAGAATTTTGGTCTACATTTTGACAATTAGGGTGTGTTCACACTGAATGTGGGTTTAAAATTGTGCGAGTTCAGTTAAACTCGCACGATTTCAAACCCACATTTCAGTGCAAGTTCGGGGGGGGTGATTTGAAAGACATCTGTGCGGGTTCATGCACAGATATCTATTGAAATTGTCCCCGAAGTCGCAAAAAAAAAGTAGTGCGGGAACTACATTTGGAAATCAGCAACTCAGAGAGTGCCGTTGACAGCAATAGGCTGCGATTTAGCATGTGATTTGACATGTCAAATCACGCCAATGTGAATGGGGGCTAAAACCTAGAAGCTGATTGGTTACTATGCACAGTTGCACCAGATTCTGTGTGTGCCAGTTTTAGTAAATCTCCCCCCATGTGTCTGATGTGGAGTCCAGAGGTACACTGGGGTACTGTACAGAATTCGTATTTGTGAGTAAATTAAAAAAAAATGCATGCAATCACTATGCTGCGATGTTAGTGACTGGCGTAGGATGGAGGCTAGAGCCAGGGACTCTATAGGGATTTTATACATTTTGCATATTGTATTTCTTTGATATTAGAGCCAAGTAAGGCAGGGGTGGTCCCCTTGCACTAAGCCTAGTACTACGTAATGTAAACCAGGTGACCATGTGCACATTGTATATGTCAGGTTACACCGTGCATTGTTACAGACCAAGACGGTGGAAATGAAGAATTTTTCAGAACTCAGACTAGTACCTAATGTCAAAAACCATCATGTAATGATTCTTTTTGGGATTGTTAACCATTTCCCCAAAATATCTGCCTTGCATACAACAGCAATCAATCAGCAATTACTGAGTCAAATGACTCCTACATAAATAAATCACGCGCAGTGGTGTATTTACATTACATAGTAATGACTGTGCAAAGGTATCAGCTAATGTTTAGCTGGGGTCTCTTGTAAATCAATGTCATGCTGACTTTCCATAGGGATAGCAGCTGTTAAAGGACAAATGCCAGGGTTGTGGATAATGTAAGTATATCTTGAAAAGCAAATCAAGTGAAATTCATCAATATACGGGGTCGGCGTTCTCATGAGGGTGAACAGAGAGTTAGAACAGATTAGGGACAATAAGGGGTATTTAACAAGCAGGGTGGGCTACGGCTATGCATGGAGTACAATGCTTGAGTAGGCTGTGTTCTCCGTCTAGGTCTTTTTTTGTCATTTCTTTGATGTGCAAAAAAAAATAAAAATTTCTATATGAGTAAGGTACCAAGACATCCTTTTTTTGGTACAAAGCATTTTAGTGTTGACATGACAATCAGGCAGTGTACAAAAGTAAAAGATTACAAGTAATCCCAGGACTTAACCAAGAGTTACGACCCCAGTTTGCTGACACACACACAGTATTGTTCATATTAAATGATCTGATCGTAAATTATGAAGATTTAAGAGCGTCCATCACTCACTGTGCTCAGTCAAAAACTGAAATCAATCATTTCTTTTTCAGATTTGGAAACAGATCCAGAATGAAGCATCTGCCTGTCCTCAAACAATATTTATGGCATAGAACTCTAAACTTCTCCCCAGTTCAGCTGTTGAATGAGACACCAAAAAAATGGCGATTGGTTGCAAATATGTCGGAAGAACTCTTTTTGTTAAAATGATTGCTAAACACCTATTATCAAACACAGCCTGCTACTATCAATAATCAGATTGGTGGCTTTGTCTGTTGTGATTGGGGTGTATACAGTCAGGCTAACCCATGAAGACCTCCAGATGACTTCTGGAAGTCAAAGGGTTCCTATAGCTGGCTTGAATAGGTGGAAAGTTTGAGTTGATTAATTAGGACTTAAGGCTAGAGGAGGCATTAGCCAAAATGCAAATCAATGCACCCTGCACCTTGTAAAGGAATGTAGTATGTGATATTTACATATGGGGACAGTAGAGCAGGTGTGTATACTGAGCTCCGCTTCAGCTTAAGGCTATTCTTTTTGCTACTTAACTGGTTGCTGACCGTTATCTCACTATCATCACACTGATTTCTGCATTCTGCAAATGCCGTGGCTCCCTGTATGTATAAGTTAACAAAAGGGACATTAATTTAGCAATGCAAATAAATTAGCTATTACCCCTTTATAGGAAAGTTTGGCTGATCATACACAACTTCATGGGAGCAAGCAATCCAACTGACCATGGAGAAAAGGGGATTAAGCTTTTACAGCATGTGCACTACCTATGCCTATGGGAATAATATGGGGGGGGGGGGGGGGGGGCTGTGCAGGTCCTGGCGGGGTCTTGCTTATTGAGTCCCAACTCACATCTGAGCGGTTTGAAGCGCGTTTGCAGGAGTACTTCAATGCTTGACACCAGACTTCTACATTATTTGTGCAATTCCAGCCTAACACCCATCTCCTTCCTATTGTAACTTGTCTTCCTTTGGATAAATCAAAAGGCTCAAGCCTGCAAACACTTGGAAAAACATGTGCTAAATTGCAGGAAAAAAATCACATGAAAACGCTCACATTTAAGTGTAAATCTAGGCTAAGACATCTGTCTGACTATGGGCACTCTTAGCGTAAGAAAACAAAAATTGCCCGTGAGAATCGGGCAAGGGTCGGGTCATGCAGGGCTAGAGGGCAACAATACGCTTCTTATTGGACACAGAACATTTCCAACTTGCTGGAAAATCTCTGCTGCTGGGTGTTTAAAGAAAAGGAAAGGACGAGTTGAGGTGTCTTATGGCCATAAAGTAGTCTGCGTGGGTTTCCAGGATAAGCATATTTCACCCATCAAGCATTGTTTGTACAAATGTACAAACAACTGTATACAGATGAAAAGGATTTATATTGTATTATCATTTGTAATTTTTCATCATCAGATTGTGAAACCAATTTTCTCTGCAAATAAAATTAATATAGTGGTAACCTACTTTAGCACAGTCCTTGTCAAACTTTTTACCCCAAGGGAACCTTTCAAGTAGTTTTCAAGTCTGGGTGGCCAGAGGGAAGAATGCCCCTTACATTGATGGTCAGTGAGAAGAATGTTCCTTACATTGGTCGTCAGTGGCAAAAATACCTGCTACATCAGTGGTCAGTAAGAAGAATGTTCCTTAGATTGGTGGTCAGTGGCAAAAATACCTGCTACATTAGTGGTCAGTGAGAAGAATGTCCCTTACATTGGTGGTCAGTGGGAGGAATGCAAAAATACCTGCTACATTAGTGAGAAGAATGTCCCTTACATTGGTGGTCAGTGGGAGGAATGCTCCTTACATTGGTAGTCAGTGAGAAGAATGCCCCTTACATTGGTAGTCAGTGAGAAGAATGTCCCTTACATTGGTGGTCAGTGGGAGGAATGCAAAAATACCTGCTACATTAGTGAGAAGAATGTCCCTTACATTGGTGGTCAGTGGGAGGAATGCTCCTTACATTGGTAGTCAGTGAGAAGAATGCCCCTTACATTGGTAGTCAGTGGGAATCGTGACTCTTAAATTGGTGGCCAGTGGGAAGAATGCCCCTTACATTGGTGGTTAGTGGTAAGAATGCCTCTTACATTGGTAGTCATTGGCAAGAATGCCCTTTAAATTGGTGGTCAGTGACAAGAATGCCCCTTACATTGGTGGTCATTGGCAAGAATGCCCCTTAAGCTGGTGGCCAGTGGGAAGAATGCCCCTTACATTGGTGGTTAGTGGCAAGAATGCCCCTTACATTGGTGGTCAGTGGCAAGAATGTCCCTTACATTGGTCGTCATTTGCAAGGATGCCCTTTACATTGTTAGTCATTTGCAAGGATGCCCTTTACATTGGTGGTCAGTGACAAGAATGTCCCTTACTTTAGTAGTCAGTGGTATGAATGTCACTGGCTCTGCCAAGTGGCGACGAACCGGGAACTATGCAAGCACTATCTGATGGAAAGTCAATCAGCCACAGATAAAGGAACCCCTAATAACCTCTGGAGGAACCCTATGTTTCCACAGAACCCCAGATAAGACTTGCAGCTTTAGCCGCATAGTTTCTTTGTAAAGAGAATCTTTTTACCGCAGAAAGAATCTCTGGTGCAAGGAGTTTCGGACACCAAAACTGAGATGTTGCGACCAGTTAAACATCAATAAGCATCACCAAACTCCAGTATAGTCTATTTCTTAGGAACAATGTTCTATGATGAGATGCATATATTGTAGTCACCGCATTGTAAGTCCTTACCTTGGAGCAAGAATTGCAGACTCCTTGTGATCACACAGCTGGGACAGAACAAACTCCACTTTCCTTTTGTCCAGTAACTGACATCTAAATAGCCCATGGAGCACTTACACCATTGCAGGAATCACAGATGCTTTCTTCCCTTGTAGATCCAGCATTCCTTCTTCTCTGGGTCCTCAACACTTTCCAGGGAGTCTACTCATGTAGTTCACTTTCAATGTCAGTCCGGTGTTGCTTGTCCTCCCCAGCAAGCAATACTAGAGAGTAGAAGATGTGTGAGCTGAGAAATGTGAGTCACAGCCCCGCCCCCCCAGCCCTCCTCTCCTCTCAGCTTCTATGTACCCTCTCATACAGGTCAATGGGATTCCCCCTCTCAGCAGAAACACTGCATTGTTTTGCATGGGTGAGAGCACCACAAATTAGAGTAAATAATCCACTAGTTTCAAGATCTAAATCACAATTAGAAAATCACAAATTAAAGTAGAACTAAGGCTGCATTCACACCAAAGCAAAACAAAAAAAAAAACAATACATTGTGTAATGCTGGCCATACACTATACGAAAAATTGTCCAAAATTCGTCCGTTTAGACAGTCTGTTCCCTTTTTGGCCAGTTAATGGCCACAAAATCGATAATTGTTGGGATGTTTTTGAGCCGAAAAAACGAAGGACAAGTTTGGAAATTTTCTGCCGAACGAACGATAAATTGAAAGGTTAATGTGTTTCCCATCCGAACTGTATGCACTAGGTATATGTAAAAAAACTAACAAAAAACGCATTCATTTATGTCCACTGAAAAAATTATCGGTCATTACATGATGGCACTATCGTTTGCGCTCACAGCCGAATGTTCATTTTTCGAAAATTGATTCGCCCGATTTTTCGTATAGTGTATGGCCAGCATAAGAATGCAGATATGATGCCTTTTTAAGTAGCCCAATGCACCACAGTGCATAGACTGGAATGAGGTGTCATTTTGTAACACTTCAATAAAGTTTAAAAAAATAAAAAGGAAATTAAGCCTTGTAAACGCAATCAGACTTTCCGACGGGAAATGTTGGATGCAGGCTGTTGGCAGAAAATCCGTCCGTGTGTATGCTCCATCGGACAATTGTTGTCGGATTTTCCGCGGACAAATGTTGGATAGCAGGTTTTCAAATTTTCCGCTAACAAATGTGTGTTGTCGGATTTTCCAATCGTGTGCACACAAGTCAGTCGGACAAAAGTCCAAAGTACAAACACTCATGCTCGGAAGCAAGGACGAGCCAGAAGCGGTCGGTCTTGTAAATTAGCGTTCGTAATGGAGAATTAACATTCATGACGTGGCAAATTATGAAATCTCGAAATGCAGCGCACAATTCTCTTCTTCTTTAATGGGATAATAATGAAGCTGCTTTGCTGGTGATACGGATGTAGTTATGGCAAACGAATTTTCAAAAGCTTTTTTTTTCTAGTGATATCAAGAATAATATTATTATTATTTTTTTTTTTTATCCCGTAGTTTTTAAGATCAAAGATACAACTATGTTGGTGTCCCTTGTCAATTTTACATTGTATTTTTTTTAAACGTAACTGCCTACTCCCAAACTGCCATTTGAAGTAAAACACATAGCCAAGTATTATTCTTCACAATTTTTTCATTGTGCATTGAAAAAAGAAAACAAATAAAATTAGACATGCTATCTGCCAATAGAACTTAACCAAAAAGTGCATTCTATGCATCCAAAAATATAGAAAATATACCAAATAAAATCATTATTCAACCAAAAAAATAATGTCAAAGCAATAACTTTGATAACTAATAATAAGGCCAATAATAAATAACACGTTATCTCCTCCAATTCCGCAACATAGCTGGTTGATGAACGACCGTGCAGAAACAAACTGAAAAGTGCGAAATGAAAAGTGCGAATCAAAACTCACCAAACTTCTACTAACACGAAATTAGCAGAAGGAGCCCAAAAGGTGGTGCTAAAGAGCTGAAAAACCACGTAGTACATCACTACGTTTGTAATTGTTGGCCAACAACTGACACTTCTGTGAGAAAAAGTGGCGTTTGGGTACCTGCCACTGAGGAACCGCACATTCCACAAACTCATGGAAGGGGGCAGAGTCTACCAACCTAAAAGGTAGCAGTTGAATTGCAAGCAATTTTGCCAAGCTAGCATTCAACCGCTGGGCATGTGGATGGCTGGGAGCGAACTTCTTTCAGCGGTGCAGCAGCTGGGGCAGGGAAATTTGCCTGGTACAATCTGACGTTGGTGTACCGAAAGCAGATTGCCCACAAGTACTTGGCTGTGACACACCTAATTCTACACCTTCATTCCTCTCAGTGCAGGTCTCAGAGAGGACTGAAGGTATAGTGGGGTTGGAGATCTCAGCTGATGAGGCGCAAGGAGAGGTCCTCTTTGTTCTTTGGTGTGGGTCTTTTAGATATGCTTGCCAACTAACTGCATGGCAGGTCAACATATGTCTGATCAAGCATGTGGTGCCCAAGCGGGAGATGTTTTGCCCACGCGAGATATGCTTGAGACATATGTTGCAAATAGCAGCGGTGCGATCTGATGCACTCGTCTCAAAAAGGCCCACACCAAAGAACTTTTGGAATAACGCGCAGAGACAGCAGCACCCTGCACATGCGGAGCTTTGCGGTGTGATGCAGTCAGTGTGCTGCCCTTAGGCTGGCCCCTGGAGGGCATCCCGCCTCGTTGGTGATGTGCCTCCTCCTCCTCTCTCCTATCAGGCACCCACGTTGAGTCAGTGACCTCATCATCCCCTCCCTCCTTATCACTGGAGCAAACCTGGCAGTATGCTGCAGCAGGGGGAGCATGACTGCCAGATTGCTGTCCTTCTTGGGCACCCCCTCTGTCCGTGCTCACGTTACTGCCTTCATCTAGCTCAGTATCATCATCAGAGCCTTCTAAATGCTGGGCATCCTCCTGGAGCATGTACCCAACACTGTGGTCAAAGAGTTCGAGGGACTCCTCAGGAGGACATAGTGGGGCTAGGGAAGGAGTCACTGATGCCATTGAGCCGAGGGAAGAGGCCGCGTTGGCAGCTGCTTTGCCAGACAAAGTACCCTGAGCATGGGTGAGAGAGGATGAGGAGGATGAGGACGGCTACCGCAGTTGTGGCTCAACACGGCCAGCTGCCGAAAAAAAGGCCAAGCATGTCCCACGGCCACGTGCTGATGAGGATGCACCATCTCCACGACCAGCACTGTTGCCTGTTGCCTCTGGACACAGAGCCTGCTTGCCCTCTTTTATTGGCTTGTGACTGTCTGCCTCTCCTTGTTGGCCTTCCAGACATTCTAATGGCCTGCAGTGAGATGTAGCTGCACTAAGCTGGGGTATATAAATATATTTATATATATATATATATATATATATATATATATATTGATACTGCAGCTAGCAAAATCAACTGCCTGCCTGTAGTAAGAGAACACCACCAATCTTCTACAGGTAGCTTTAGATGAACACTGTGCAGAGGTCGCACTACACTAACTTGTAGCTTTAGCTGAACACTGTGCAGAGGACACACTACACTAACTTGTAGTTTTAGCTGAACACTGTGCAGAGGACGCACTACACCAACGTTAAAATAATGTAGCTGCCTGCGGTAGTGATAGGATCAGGAAAACACCACCAACCTTCGACAGGTAGCTTTAGCTGAACACTGTGCAGAGGTCGCACTAGACTAACGTGTAAATAATGTAGCTGCCTGCGGTAGTGATAGGATCAGGAAAACACCACCAACCTTCTACAGATGATAGCTTTAGCTGAACACTGTTCAGAGGACGCACTACACTAACTTGTAGCTTTAGCTGAACACTGTGCAGAGGTCGCACTATACTAACTTGTAGCTTTAGCTGAACACTGTGAGGAGGACGCACTACACTAACTTGTAGCTTTAGCTGAACACTGTGAGGAGGACGCACTACACTAACTTGTAGCTTTAGCTGAACACTGTGATAAGGGCGCACTACACTAACTTGTAGCTTTAGCTGAACACTGTGCAGAGGTCACACTAAACTAACTTGTAGCTTTAGCTGAATACTGTGAGGAGGACGCACTACACTAACTTGTAGCTTTAGCTGAACACTGTGAGGAGGACGCACTACACTAACTTGTAGCTTTAGCTGAACACTGTGCAGAGGTCAAACTAAACTAACTTGTAGCTTTAGCTGAACACTGTGAGGAGGACGCACTACACTAACTGTAAATAGTCTAGCTGCCTGACTGTGGTACTAATAGGATCAGAAGAACACCAGCAATTTTCTTCAGGTGGCTGTAAATACTGTAACAACACAAGCCTGCCTGTCAGTAGGAAGGTAATAACAGGAATGGATCTAGCTAAACTGAATACAGTGTATATATATATATATATATATATATATATATATATATATATATATATATATACACAACACCTGGGATGCATATATATACACAATACACTGTAAGTGCAGCTAACTCACTGACTGTCCTGCCTAATCTATCTAACTTAAATCAAATGACACTGTCTCTCTGTCTCTGTCTCTCAACGCCGGAACACACACTACACAGGACCGCCGTGCAGGCGGCCTTATATAGTGTGGGGCGTGTACTAAACCCCCTGGCCAAAGTGGGATGGAACCTTCTGTCCTGTGTCCACTAAAGCCTATATGTGAAAATAGCAGTGTGCTCCAGCCAGTAGGGGTGACGTGACCTGTTCAGGAAACGTGACCCTATGTTGGGGGGACTTCTTGCCCATAGGACTGGAAGAGTCAGGACAGCTACGTGGGTCCAGAGAGACTGGGAAAGCTGAGGTGATTAGCAAGTTCACAGATAGGGCTGGAGCAAGGCCTGTGTTCCCAAGAAGTGGGAGAGCCCAGGGTGCTGGGAGAACCCTATTTAGTGAGGCCAGGAGTGGGACCTGAGCAGTAGGGTACTGCAAGCACAGACTGAGCGAGTCTAAGGAGCCCAGGGTTGAGGAGACCGGAGCGAGAAATGATGCTGCTGAATAAAGAGCCAGGTGGCTAGGTATTTTTTGTTTATACTGTTTTGTGTGAAGCTGCGTGGGCAACCTGTTTGCGCTGGACTTTTGCTTTGCCTTTCTATTTTTTAATAAAAGTGGGCTACCAGGCGCTTAAACATAGTTCAGACTGACCAAATTTATCTACCATGAGAGCTAAATATCACAGTATATCCACTTGCCGACCACGCACTGTAGTTTTAATGCTACAGTGCTGGCCGGCTGCTCAGAATCACATATAGACTGTATATTTGTGATTTTGCATCTCCCAGTAGGGGGCGCGCGTGCACCCACCGGCCCGGTTGTGGTGTTACTGGCTCCAACACATGCTGATCACCGGTTCTTTGCCCAATGATTTGTGGCCGGGACCCGCCGATCATCAGAGCGAGTGACAGAAGAGATCTCTGTGTAGGTAAACAACACAGGGCTCTCTGGCGTTTTTTGTTTCCCTGCAAAGCGGGGATTAAAAACCAGCACATCCCTTTCACACTGAAGCAGTTTTCAGGCATTTTAGCGCTAGAAATAGTGCCTGTAAAGCGCCTGAAATCTGCCTCCCATTCTCTGCAATGGGTGCTTTCACACTGGGGTGGTGCGCTTGCGGGACGTTAGAAAAAGTCCTGCAAGCAGCATCTTTGGGGTGGTTTGGGAGCGCTGTATACAGCGCTCCCAAAACGTCCCTGCCCATTGCAATGAATGGGCAGCGCTTCGGAAGCGCCTGAAAAGTGCTTCCGAAGAGCCACAACACGGGAGTTTTTAACCCCTTCTTTGGGGTTAAAAGCATCCCACTAGTGACTGAAAAGCGGCTTAAACAGTGGTAAAGCGCCGCTAAAACTAGCGGCGCTTTACCGCTAATGGCTGGCGCTTTCAGTGTGAAAGCGGCCTTAGTAAAAGCACCACACAGTAAACACTTTACACGTGGTATGCACACAGTTAACCCTTTGGTTGCCCTAGATGTTAACCCCTTCCCAGCCAGTGTCATTAGTACAGTGTCAGTGTATATTGTAAGTTCAGATCACTGTATAAGTATTACTGGAGATGTCAATGGCAGTTAGCCAGTTCCCACAAAGTGTCAGTTAGTGTCAGGTTGCTCTCCGTACTATCAAAGTCCCGCTATAGTCGCTGATCATCACTATTACTAGTATAAAAGAAAGAAAGAAATAAAAATTCCAATATTATATTCCATAGTTTGTAGATGCTTAAACTTTTATGCAAACCAATTAATATATGCTTATTGGGATTTTTTTTTAACAAAAATATGTACCATAATACATTTTGGCTTTTATGAAGAAATGTTAATTTTTTTTAAGGGATGTGTTTTATAGCAAAAAGTAAAAAATAACGGAAAATTTACTATCAAATACTTTTTCCTTTCCTGATGGACTCCATGGCAGCATACGTATGGGTAGCCCCGCCCTCGCTCCACCACATAGGACCCCACTCCCATAAATTTTTGAAGGGGGCAGTTTAAACTCTTGCAATGCGGACCAGATTGTCCCACTTATCAGAATTATTCTTCTCACAAGGCTACCACCAGAAGAGGCTACACCCACCAAGGACACACCCAATCATCCTGATTGAGTATACCTCTGAAGGAGACAGCATTCTCCAATGACAACTCCATGTATACAGCCAAGCTGATAAAGGTCAACCAAACAGGTGACTCATTATGCTGGAAAACCTCTTCCCCATAAGTGCCTTAATCTGACATCCTGCAGTGCAGGTAGAAGTGTCCTGGTTGGGTTTTGAACTTGAGCAACCCAGTACTGCAAGGTGCCAACCACTAAGACATTGTGCTGCTCTGTCCTTCTGTTCAATTTGCACCCCTCTTCAAAATGAGCTTCTAGCTTAAACAACATAGGAAAAAAGGCAATGCACGCCTTTTGAAGTGCTAAAATATTTGCATTGCAGGTTTCTCTGCCATTTTAGCAGCCTTACAAAAGGAGGTACAAAAACCTGCTCAAAGATCTTCCTCATCCACATCTTCCTTTTAGGAATTGTTTGAAGAGGGTTTAGTTGGCCAGTTGACTGGTACTGCAAGGAAAAAGCTTGACATTGTCAGAGTAGAGAATCCTTGCACAGGGAGATTTGTAACAGACTCCTTTAGACCCCTTTCACACTGGGGCGCTTTTCAGGTGTTTTAGCGCTAAAAATAGTGCTTGTGAAGCCCCTGAAAAGTGCCTCTCAAGCCTCCCCAGTGTGAAAGCCTGAGTGCTTGCAGGACGGGAAAAAAAGTCCTGCAAGCAGCATCTTTGGTGCATACACCGCTCCTAGACCGCCCTGCAATAGACCACCCCTGCAATTGAAATCAATGGGCAGTACTGCCAAAGCACTTCGGCAGCGGCGCTTTTAACCCTTTATTCAGCTGCTAGTGGGGGTTAAAAGAGCCCCGATAGCAGCCGAAAAGCGCCGCTACAACAGCGGTAAATTGCTACTAAAACTAGCGGCACTTTACCGCTTAAGCTGTCCACAGAGACAAAGTAACAGTTGTTTGTTTGTTAGGTGAGAGAAAACCCTAAGGGGTTAACTACTGCTAAAGGAATATTACCACTGCAGACTTCTGACATCAGAGCACCACTACACAGGTGATTTCATTAGACAGAGCCTCCAACACAGAAAGAAAAACCTTGCTAAAACAAACAGATATCTGTTCAGGAAAGGAAGCGACTGCACCAAACTTTGATAAAAATGCCACAATGCACATCAGAGCATAGACATCTCAATATATTTTTATTTTGGTTATTATTTATTTTTCTTTTTAAAAGTGGAGTTACTCCCTAGCAGCCTGCATGGCATCTGGTCCCTTCTATTGACCTCAAGCCAAACATACTCGTGTATTCTGGACCTCTTCCACAGGGCAATCGATGCATCCACAGGGTGAACCAGATCCTAGAGGTAGGGACACCATCACGCTGGGCACACTTTAGAGGTCACCAGTTTTTAGCAGGGCAACTGACGCAACTGCTCGCCATTGTCACAGCTTCCATTATTACAGGTGTCAATCTTCTGTGCATGTGTGCCATTCACCACCCCACTGTTAGCTGGGGACTCAGTGACTGCTGGAGCCACACCACAGGATGCTCCCAATATCCGCACGTGAGACCCCGGTCGTCACATCCTCCAAAATGTAGGAAACTTCATATGAAATGGTCCTAAGACTGAGAAGGACAAAAAGGAACGCGGCCTCTGCCTCATCCTGAAAATTTATGGGAGTGGTGTCTTATGGGGTAGGAGCGAGGGCGGAGCTTCCCAAACGTATGCTGCCATGGAAGTCTGTCAGGAAATATATTTTTTTTTCAAAATTTACAGGGTTTTTTTGTTCATTTATATAATGAAAAATAAAAACCACAGTGGTGATCAAGTACCACCAAAAGAAAGCTCTGTTTGTGGGCAAAAAATTATAAAAATTTAGTTTGAGTAGAGCGGTGCACGACCATGCAATTACCAGTTAAAGTAGCACAGTGCCAATAGCAAAAAATGGCCCGGACATAAAGGGGGTAACATCTTCTGGAGGGAGCAAAAAAGAGAAGCCCATTGTTAGGGTTCCACTATCAGGGCCGGTAGTAATAGTGGAACGCACGCTATGTTGTAAGCAGCGACCATTACTCGCACATGAGCAGGGCTGATGGTTTATCTTTTGTGACGTCCAGTTCTATCATACTGACAGTTTTAGTTATACCAGTTTTTTTGCTATGTATGTTGCTGTTTTTTAATAAACCATCTGAGGATTTTACTCTATGAGGAGTTTCTTTTTCCATATATTGCACACTGCACATGTTGTCCCTGGAGCCCCGGAGTCACCACTGGAGGTAATCCAACATAGAGGGAATAACCAGAGGATATCGCATTGGGATTGGTCCCCATTAATGACCTACAAGCACAGTAGACTCCTCTTGCTATAAGGTAAGGGAGTCCAACATATCTGGCGAGTGCGGACCTTTCACAGCCCCCGTGAGGTGGAACAATGGCACCAATGGGACACGGAGCACAACAGCACTTTTTCACCAGGAAAAGACTTTGTTTTGCACAGCTATCACTATATGCACTACAAATTGTCAATGTAAACATTGATTATTTATTGCATTTATTAGTATTGGACTTTGGTTCACACAGATATTAACGTAGTTGTATTAATAATTTGATTATTTGTTTATCCAATAGAAGTCACTTTATGACACAGAAAAGGTTTAGTCACAGACACGGAGTATCACATTGGGATCAAGCATATTCTATATTCTATAGGTGGAGCAGGCACTGTCTATTATTCATTTATTCTAAAGTCAGGAATAACCACTTATTCTCCAACCGTCTGATGCCCACGAGATTCCCCGTCGGCCTTGACATCTTCCAGGTGTTGGTCTTTGGCCGTCTTGATTGGCCAGCGTGGGATGACCTCACTCCTGCACTGAAGTCATTCATCTCAACACTGGCACTGTGCTGGAAAGGTAAATGGAGCTGTGCATGCGCAGCTCTGTGTACATTTTGCACAGGATTGCAAACAGGCAGGTACTGTAATGCCGCGTACACGCGGTCGGATTTCCCAACAACAAACGTTCAATGGGAGCTTGTTGTCGGAAATTCCAACCGCGTGTAGGCTCCATCGGACATTTTCCATCGGAATTTACAACAAACAAAATTTGAGGTCTGGATCTTAAATTTTCCGACAACAAAATCCGTTCTCGTAAATTCCGATCGTGTGTACACAATTCCGATGCACAAAGTTCCACGCATGCTCTGAATCAATTACGAGACGGAAGCGCTCAGTCTGGTAAAACTAGCATTCGTAATGGAGATAGCACATTCATCACGCTGAAAATTTTTAAATCTTTTAATGCGGCGCATTCTCTTCTTCTTTATAATGCTAGAATAATGAAGTTGTTTTGCTGCTGATATTCACACAGAGTTCTGACAACCTGATTTCTTTATTATTTCTTGTGATCTCATGAATAATTTTTTTTTTTTGTCAGATCTCCATAATAATGTTTAGAATTTTTGGTTATAGTGTTTTTTTTTTCTATCCAGATCTCCTATTTTTTTTTTTATAGTGATCTCCATAATTTTTTTTTTGTTTTGTGTCAAGTTACCACAACACCATTATTATCTTTATTTTTTTAACCTCAAGGAGGTTTGTGTTGTGTCCCTTGTTAATTTGACATTGTATTTTTGAAATGTACCTGCCTACTCACAAACAAACTGTCCTTTTTGAAGTTAAACACATAGGCAAGTATTTGTGAAAAATAAATAGCCATTTATTATGGGTCATAACAAAATAAAGAGGAAGTCAACGCTGGAGAAACTGGTGAAAGTACCTAAGCCTTTGTACCCCAGGGCACACATCAATTATTTTACAGTCCAAATTGTTGTCCTTATAATAGTGAGCACAATCCGGTCCAGGACTACAAGAGATCATGAACAGCAGCAGATGACAGATCTGTCCCCAGGCTGTGGTCTTACAACAGCCTGCGTCTTTTGGCAGACCAGACTGAACCCAGACCATCACTCTCTTGTCTTCCTTACACGCTTGCTTCCAGACTGTGGCTCTGGTGTTAGAGTTGTGGCAGGAGGTGGAGGAGGAGGACCATAGTTGAACTCAAAAACGTGACTTTGGCTTGTGAGTTCGCCCCTCAACCCCTTATTTAGGGCTTGTAACATAACTTCCTCACATAAGAGGCGTTGGGCCTCCTCCATTTTGCAGGCTGCTATGTAGACATAGTCGCCTTGATTATTGGGGGTGGGGGGGGGTCTGAGGGCCGCAGTAGCCTTCCCAAATAGGCCAAGTGCTGCCTCCTCCAGGTTACTCCTCTTCCTGGGACTTTTTTTTGGAGGGCGGAGGGGAGGGACCTGGGATTCGGGCAGGCTACTGGGCTTGTCCACCTCCTGGCTGCCACTTACCCCCGCCACCTCCTGGCTGCCACTTTCCACGGCCTCCTCCTGGCTGAGACTATCCTGTGTATGAAAAAGGGACATAGTTTTAGTTTTTGGTTCATCAATCACACACAATTTTCAGCTCATGACTGTTGCAAATTGAATGTTAATAAATAGAAAAGACTATCATTCTGACCCCAGCATTTTTCATTCTTGTCCCAATCATTGGTGGATACTACTGTCTATTGATATGTAAAACACTTTGTAAAATCAGAAATTACTGTTTAATAATAACATCTAGTTAACATCATTAATTATTTGACTAGAAATATGTTGAACAATGCTATACCTGGCTCAAGCTGGGCTCCTCCACTTCTTCCTGGCTGGAAGGTGCAAGGAAGCCTTGAAGGAAGATTGGAGAGTGCTGGCCTGGGTTCAGTCTGGCCTGCAAGAAAATGCAGTCTGTCATAGTACCACAGCCTGGGTACATAAATGTCATCTGCTGCAGCTCCTGATCTCTGGTAATCCTGGACCTTCTTGCGCTCCCTATTATAAGTGCTCCCCATGCCACCAATTAGGGCCTTTAAATAGGGGATGTCTGCCGTGGGGATCACCGGCTTCACAAATTCCAGCAATTGATCCAGCACTGCCTTCCTCTTTGGTTTATTGTTATAAAAAGGGTGGTTTACCTGCCACAGACAGGGAAGCTCCTTGTACATAGCAATGAATATGGGGATAAAGTCCTCATCATTGAATAGATACACTTTCTCTGCAAGACACAACACAAGACAAACCCTAATGTCAGGCTAAACTCTCCTAATCTTGTCCCAATATAGGCCTCAATCTAGAAGCAGTATAGGTCACTGATGCACCAAGTTAAAATTGTACCTTCTTTCTAACGATTGGCGCTTCCGATACACCTTCCTCCGCTCACAGATCGTACGTATGACATATGCGTGTTACGCTTTATATACACTGCGCATGCGTGAAACTCCACCCGCCCCTGACCTTCTATCTAGTATATTCCCTGCCCCTTGTCTTTCAGCGCAGTGGGAGAGCACATGGCGGAGAGACAACAGGTGCATGAAGACAGCAGCAGCAACAACAAAAACCTGGAGCCACGAACGTCCCGATCCCAGAGGATATTTAAGGCCTCAAATATGGCCTTTATAGAGATGGTGGAGACGGTGGACATCTTCAAGAGGGCCGACCATGATGGGAAGCATGGACCATACCCAAACCCAAATGTGAGAAAGGCCAAGATCATAACTAAAGTTGTGAAAAGTCTGCCGAAGAATTTTGGGCTGCGGCGATCCAAGGATCAACTGAGGAAACTGTTGGACCTCAGTGCAGCATTCAATACAGTGGACCACAACACCCTACTCATCCGCCTCACAGAAGTAGCAGGAGTCACAGATTCAGAGCTACAATGGTTCGCATCCTTCTTAGAAAATCGTTCTCAGACAGTGAAACTAGCAGCCCTCACCTCTGAAACCCGCGCAATCTCGTATGGAATCCCTCATGGGTCACCTTTATCACCAGTGCTCTTCAACATCTACATCCGTCCTCTCCTCAAAATCATCAGAAAATCGGACCTCTGCTACCACTTGTATGCTGACGACACGCAACTCTTTCGCATCACTGGACAAAAAGACCATTATCAGCAACTAGAAAAATGCCTCACATTGATAGACTACTGGATAACCACTAGCTACTTCAAACTCAATGGATCCAAAACAGAGCTTCTTCTACTACACGCAAACCAAAATACAAAAAACAAGAACCCTTGGACACCGCCCACCGTCTTTGGACAGACCATCGCCCCAAGCACCAAAGCCAAAAGTCTTGGAGTCGTTTTTGACTCAGAAATGTCAATGGATGCGCAAATTGGATCAGTAGTAAGCGGATCTCACCATCTTCTTTGCCTGCTATGCAGACTCATCCCCTTCATTCCAAAAGAGGACAAAGCAGCAGTAGTTGGAACTATCATTAACTCCCGACTCGACTACGCAAACTCCCTCTACACTGGACTACCTAAATACCAGATTGTACGCCTACAACTCATCCAAAACACAGCAGCAAGACTGATAACAGGAAAAAAACCCTGGGAATCCATTTCCCCATCCCTGAGGAGCCTACATTGGCTAACCGTAAAGGATCGAATCACATTCAAGACCCTCTGCCTCACAAACAAATGCCTACAAGGAAACGCTCCTCAATACCTATGCGAGAAAATAAAACACTACATACCTAATCGCAGTCTTTGATCAACCACCCTTTTGGTTGGTTTGTGCTGCTCCATGAGCTTCTCTTTACTGTTGTACAGTTTAAAATGGCAAGTTTCAGGTTCGTAGGCACAGTAATCGTTCGTAGTAAACATCATTCGTTCGCCCACTAATACGATGTTTTTTGCAGATGCAGGTTAACTACATTTGGTCATGCTTATTTGTCTTGAAAGAAGTTTAGTACATTGTTGTCTAGATGGGTTTGTAACTAGAATGAAATGCAAACTTGATTCAGTGTAAGGACAGGACACTCAGCAGCTGTTTACACATCTGGACCCAGGAGCACTAGTGTGGGACACCAGAACAAACTTTTTAGGGTGTCCCACACAGGTGCTCCAGTGGATACTAGGGGTCTCTACATGTGTGATACTTTAACAAAAAAGGTAAGTATTTCAGCTTTGTAAAGGGAAAAAATCATGTCTTCAGCTTTGAACTCTGCCAAAACAGACAATTGTACGACTCTTCCAAGCAATGTTTCATATTCCTATTTCTTGCCTCAAATATCTGTGTGATAAGTATACCTTTATTTTATTCACATAGGGGAGAAAAGCCTCGGGACGTCTGAGGTTACCAGGGACCCCCAACCTCCCAAAGAAGGGGAAATCCAAAAACAAGAACCAGAGGATGTGGAGGAGGGAGAGGTTTATGAAGTGGGTAAAATAGTGACCACAACAGGTGAGTGTCTGAGACCACAGCTTCAGGTAATAAATGGATGCCTGCATATTTATAATACATTATTATATTTATAATACATGGTGTTTTTTTTTTAGGTGATGTGGATGTTGTTGAAGAAGAAACACATTTCACACGTGCAAGTGCACAAGTCCTCATCGGGGAGATCATGGTGTGCAATCAGGATTTACAGAAGATCAAGGAAGACATCAATGATGGGGAAAAAAGACTCAAAAACATCATTGATGTTTTAGGTAGAATCGAAAACACACCAACATTTATAAAATTCTTTCTATTTTTTTAACTTTTCTCCAAAATTTTGAAAGCCAAATTTTTAAGATGCACACAGTGTCTCAAAATGTGCTATCTGCCATCACGGGATCCTTGCAACTAAAGTAGATGAGAGGAAGGGGTTGCACCCCCAAAACATGTCCATTGATCCCCCATGATGGGAGCTAGCACATGTTGACATTAGGCATGGGATCAGGAGGGAAATCCCCATTTTGAATCTCAATTTGTGTGCATCTTCAAATTTTGGCTTTCACAGGGGTGACATCACTCCATCTGATGAAGGCAATATCAACACAATTTGGACATACTAATGTCTGATATTGCCTTCACTTTTTTAAAGTTGAACTTTGTAAGTTCCTGAGTGTATTGTTTTATGGTTTTAAACATGCCTGTTTTAACACAAAAAGGCTATTTGTACTGTCCAAAAAAAATATTATTACTAATATATGTTGGTTTGTTCAAAAACCCTTTTCTAATGCACATGTGAATGTGCACCGAGTAAAAAGTTTTCTACTCAACAATGTGTGGCTTCTTCTTTCAAGGCTCAATATAATTTTTTGGACTAAGTTGGTGTTTACACTGAAATGGGGGTTATTTACTAAAGACAAATCCACTTTGCACTACAAGTGCACTTTCAGTGCAGTTTGATGTGCACTTTTGCAGTGCACTTGGAGTGCAAAGTGAATTTTCCTTTAGTAAATAACTCCCACGGTGCTTTATAATTTGCCACAATCATGCCATTTTCGTGACTCACCAAAATTCATTTATGGTGCTGAAAATGATGTATATTTTTAACAGTAATGCATTACATACATTAACAACAAAAACAAGGTGTGTGTGTAGCAGACCCACAACATAATAATAGTTCGCTGAAGAAGAGATTGTCACCTCATGTATCAAATAAATTACATTTGCCCTATTGAAGAAAATGGCCAAAAAGAAAAGCCCATTGGAGAACCTAGGAGACAGCTAAAAGAAACACAATCAGTAAATCTAAGTAAATCTTATTTCAGTTTAACTAAAAAATGTATTTAGAAAATGTTTCTTAAACATTTTCTGGCATACCAATCGCCCCCCCCCCCCCACCCGCAAAGTACTCGACATACTTCTGTCTTACTTTGCGGGCGCTTTTGGGGGACAAGCCAGGACGGCCAGCTTCAAGCGCCATCAGGGTTTTTTCTTGAAGTCTGGACTCAGGCCCAACTGAGGCAACATAGTTCATTGAATTTCTCCTTAAAGAGTTGTGGAGAATGCAGCATGCAAGGATTATATGGTTAAGTTTATATTCCGCCATGTTAATTGCCGTAAGGAATAGGCGGAACCGGCTGGCCATTATCCCGAAAGCATTCTCCAACACTTATCTGGCTCTGGCCAGCCAG
This sequence comes from Aquarana catesbeiana, assembly GCF_042186555.1. NCBI lineage: Eukaryota > Metazoa > Chordata > Amphibia > Anura > Ranidae > Aquarana > Aquarana catesbeiana. Next base: position 216,459,113 of record NC_133330.1, read on the forward strand.
TAGTCCGGGGTAAGGGTCCCCATGGTTTCAAAACAGTTGGCTGGTCAGAACAAACTAACAGAAAGCACTGAAAAACAGAAAGGCCTGAGAAGAGTGAGCTGAAAATCAGAAACGAGCGGACAAGAACGCACTGAAGATCAAATACGTACTATAAAATACGCACTGAAAAACAAATGCGAAATGACTACAGGCACTGAAAACCAGATTCGAACCCACAAACACAAACTGAAGAGCAGTAATGATCGGAAAAGCACGAGGCTGAAAAGCGCGAATCGTCTCTCATCAAACTTCTACTAACACAAGATTAGCAGAAGGAGCCCAAAGGGTGGCGCACTTGGTATTGAACGTCCCTTTTCTAGTGCCGTTGTACATGTTGTATGTCACTGCGTTCTTGACGTTCGGAATTTCCAACAAGATTTGTGTGACCGTGTGTATGCAAGACAAGTTTGAGCCAATATCCGTTGGAAAAAAAACATGGATTTTGTTGTTGGAATGTGCGATCGTGTGTACGCGGTACAAGTGTGTTTTATTGCAGAAGAGACATGCCTGTTTGTATCGTTTTATTTTTTGTGTTCAGTTTTTAGATACAGTTAGCAGATTCAAATTCTGCAAGTAGGATTGTGAGAATATATCAGGCAAGCTGCCAAAGCAGAATTTTTTTTTTGTACAAGTTTCATCTCAGTTCTTTTAGTCAACGGAGGTAAAGTCTTTGTACATGTATACTAAATACCGCTGTCAGTTGAGGTTATGGTCTCCACCTCTTAGAATGAGTCAGCTTCCCAACAGTTCAAGGGACTTGACGCAAAGCCTTTCTGTGATTAGGTGATGATTGAAACAACCATTTCCCTGACTACAGCATATGGTTGCAGTTTTAACAAATTTTAATAAATTATACAATGTTACAATGCCAAGACACTAGTCTAATCTCATAGACCTACAGCATGAAAGGTCGGTGTGACATTTTGCATCGCCATTTATTATATTCTCATATTTGTTAGCTTTCTTTTTCGTGCAATCCATTTTTTATTCATAATTATAATGTAAATGCTTTTTCTTTTGAATTTTGTATGTTCATTTGTTTTCAGACAAAGAGGAGGATATTTTCATGCAAATATGAGCATCTCCATTTCCACAGGGAAAACTATTTTTTGAAAGAGTTAGTTCACTTTTTCAGAAAAAAATAAAAAGGTTAAAAATTACACAATACACACCCCCTACTCCCTAATTCCCACTGTACTTACTTCGGTTGGTGCTGAGCTGTCAGTGCCCAGACAGCCCATGTAGCGGTCTAAAAATGTAAAATTCCCACATGTCTCCCTCTCTGTGCAGCACTTCCAGGATGAATCAGAGTGATAATCTTTGTCAGTGCTAACCAATCAGAATCGTTCTGATCCATCTTGAAAGTGCTGCACAGAGAAGAGCGGGGATTTTAAATCCCTGGACCACTACATGGGCTACGTGGGCATTGACTCAGCACCCATGGAGGTAAATATAGCGGGACCTGTGGGGTGTGGAGGGTGTATGCTTTTAAATCTCCTTAAATTTTTTTCTGAAATGGTGAACTAACACTTTAAAGTGATGTTAAAGTATGGAATTTTTTAACCTAAAATAAAAAAGTTACTTTCCTGCTCTGTGCAAGGAAACCTTACCTCCTCTTCTGGGGCCCCCCACCAGCACTGCCTGTTCCTCCTCTCCTGAGTGTGCCCCCCATAGCAAGCCGTGTGCTATGGGGTACACATGCAGGCACGTTCCTGAGCTGGGCTGTGTGCATCCATAGACACACACAATGTGGCTTGGCCATCCTCACTGGATTTGATTGACAGCAGAAGGCTCCCACTGCTATCAGGGAGCAGGTAGAGAGACCAAAGCTGCTGCAGTAGGGCACAGCACTGGATCGAGAAAGGCTCAGAAAAGTATTTGGGGGGGAACAAACAGCAAGATGAAGGTTTTTTTACATTAATGCAGGTAATGTATTCAGGTTGTAGCAAAGTCCCGAGTCCCTTGAGGCCTAATGGTTACCTCCAGAGTTAGGGACAGTTGACATCCTTCTGTGTAGAGTGGGTTACAAGGCATGGTGGGTGTAATGCAAGATGAAATGGTGGGTGCCAGACACTTTTTTGGATGCAAAGAGTTTTATTGTCTCTTGAACAGAACTGAGAGGGTTAAGGCCAGGACACCCTTAAGTAGATGCAATGATAACTGGAAGACTCCGAGACTTTTATAGGAAGACAGCTATGCAGGTGAAGGCCTCCAGCTGGACACCACTTCTGTATAGGTAGGACCGCTGTCTCCTATGGCAATAATCTTGTAGCAGTTACTAGTGGTAGTTGTATTCAACTATTGGCAACACAAACAGTTCTCTGCTTACTCCACAATCACTCACTGTGGATATTCACACATTGTACTCCCAGTCTTTCACTAGACTTCAGATCCAATAGCTCTTCCAATTTTAGCACTCAGTATCTTCCTCAAGTGACACCCCCCGATTCCCTGCTGGTTCCCTGGCTTGGCACTCACAGATACTCTTCAAGCTTCACCCCTGCTGACACGCTAGGTCCCTGGTTTGGCACCCACTGATGCTCCACAAGCGTCACCTCTGCTGTCCCGCTGGGTCCCTGGCTTGGCACTCACTGAAGTTTTCTCACTGGGGAGAAGACTGCTCTGGTACTCGCTTCAGCTTACTCACAGTTGTCTCTGGTAGCAAGGTGGATGGTCCCTTAGTGGCGATGGCTTCCCCTTCTACCTCCGACCACAGCTGGTTCCCCGTCCGGCTGAACCCCTACTTCTGGTTGGACTACAAGCCAGTAGTCCCAACCCTATGCTGATTCTCCTGTTCCTGGATAGGCCTCAGGCAGCCTAGCAGCCAGGTGTCCCCGGGATAGGCCTCAGGCTTCCGGCCTAGCAGCCCGGGGCAGCATAACACAGCATAACCCAGACAGCCGTCCAGGTGGCACAGAACCCTGATCACCTGACTCCACCCAAATAAATAGGCTCTCCCAGCAGGCCAAGGGACCAAAGAAAATCCCTGCCCATTGGCAGAGACACCCCATCTATTCATGTCTGAGCTTGCAAAGCTCCTGTCTTATCTAATGCCACTAGCATAATGCCACCTAGTGACAGAAGAGAAAGGGTGCAACGAGTCCAGATTTAGAGAGATTTAGAGAGGAATCAATTAATCTCCTAACAACTAGCCAAAGCAACTATCGCCTGGCAACTAAATTTGATAGCAACCTTGCCTAAACATCAGGTGCTACAAGGTAAAAAAAAACTTTTGACTTTAGAAGCATTTAAAGTGTGAGAACTGAGGAAGGGAAAGTTGGGAACATGAAATGCAATGCATATAAAAGTATTATGCTTGAAATAAAAGTACAACATATTCAGCAAATACACTTAATTTTTAAAATGCATTTTTTATTAATAAATAGAATACCAAGGACTGTATACGTTAAGAACATTTCAGCTATACATGAGAACAGGTAACCACCCCCTTTCCCTCATAATAATTTAAAAGCTTCCTGCCAATATGCAGTTATTAACAAAGCTGATCCAGAAGCATTTATTGCTCTTTGAAGAGCTCGATGAAAGTTCTGCTGATTTGCAGGTGTCAATTAATCTATAAATGAAGGAATTGTTTATTTTAGTGAGGCCGTGGTTTGCAACACTACATAACTTGAACATGCTGCTAATGAAGAAACAATTTGTGATGATCCAGAAGATGGAGAAAGAGCGTTTTGGAATGAGAACTCTGGAGGAAAAAGCTACTTGCACTTTAATTATGGTCCTCATCATTTCATTCCAGAAAGTATTTTGTAATGTCTTTAGAGCACCTTTGGCATGCCACGGTGTGTTTTGTCATCCTTGTAGCATTTGCAAAAGAATATTTCTTCTCATAATATTTGCAAATTGCAGCTTTGCTCTCAGCAGAAATGGCACTGTGGAAATGTTTTGAAACTCTATGTTGGTCTCACTATTTTGCTGAGAGGAGGAAAAGGAAAACCAAATTTACTGACCTGACTATAGGTAAACATTATGCTGTGATGGCGGAGAACATCACTAGGAATCATTGAGACCCCTTTCACACTGGGGCCATGGGCGCTAAAGCACCGCTCGTTTTAGCGCCGCGTTTTACTGCTGTTTATCGGTGCTTTTCGGCCACTAGTGGGGCGCTTTTAACCCCAAAAAAGGGGTTAAAAACTCCATCTTTGCAGCGCTTTGAAAGTGATTTTAAGGTGCTTTGAAAGCGCTGCCCTTTCATTCCAATGGGCAGGGGCATTTTGGGAGCCTTATATACAGCGCCCCCGCACCGCCCAGGTGTGAAAGAACCCATTGCAATGAATGGGAGGCAGTTTTCAGGCACTTTACAGGCGCTATTTCTAGCACTAAAACACCTGAAAACTGCCTCAGTGTGAAAGGTGTCTTAAAGGTAAAAAAAAGATAAACTAATTTGTCAGACAAAGTTACCCTCTTACTTGTCAATTAAGGACAGAAACTATCACCTACCATATCCCAACAATCACCCAACTGTAGGTGGTACAAGATGGAGCAGAGCACACAAGCAAACTAAACTGGAACCTTTCCCCTGCAGTTTTCCCTAGTGGCAGAAATGCATATCGTCGGAGAACTGCATTGAGAAGTACAGCGTTATTTGAATTGTATTCCAGGATTTGCTTGTCTTCAGCTGAGAGAACATAAAGTCTCAGAAATATTTCATTAACCACTCCTGGACCGCCGCACACCGATATACGTCAGCTGTTTAAAGAAGGATATCTTTGTTATAGCAGCAGCAGCTAGCTGCCATAACCCCAGTATACGCTTCTTCAGAGGGCAGTCCGGTTTCCGATAATAGGGGTCTCTGCGGCGTATTCGCCGCAAGATCCCTTTTATTGGCGGCGGGAAAGGGCCCCCCCGCCGCTCTCCGGTGTACTCCGACGTTTACCAGAGCCATCGGCAGTGTGCGGAGGCGATCGGATCCTCTTCTGTGTGGTATGGAGACGAGTGAGGGGAAGATGGCTCCCACCTGTCTTCATACCATTGCAGGGCAGAAGTGACGTCAAAACGTCACTTCTGCCCATAGCTCTTAAAGGGCCATTTTTTTCTTTTTATTTTGTCAAATGACAACATTTTTTTTATTGCATTTTAGTGTAAATATGAAATCTGAGGCCTTTTTGACCCCAGATCTCATATTTAGGAGGTCCTGTCATGCTTTTTTTCTGTTACAAGGGATGTTTACATTCCTTGTAATAGGAATAAAAGTGACATTTTTTTTTTTAAAGAACAGTGTAAAAATAAAAGGTAAAATAAATAAGAAAAATTTTTTTTTTAAACACGCCCCTTCCCGTCGAGCTCGCATGCAGAAGCGAATGCATACGTAAGTAGCGCCCGCATATAAAAACGGTGTTCAAACCACACACATGAGGTATCACCACGATGGGTAAAGCAAGAGCAATAATTCTAGCCCTAGACCTCCTCTGTAACTCAAAACGTGCAACCTGTAGAATTTTTTAAACGTCACTTATGGAAAATTTTTAGGGGTAAAAGTTTGTCGCCATTCCACAAGCGGGCACAATTTTGAAGCGTGACATGTTAAGGTATCAATTTACTCAGTGTAACATTTTCTTTCACAATATAAAAAAAAATGGGTTAACTTTACTGTTGTCTTATTTTTTAATTCAAAAACATGCATTTTTTCCAAAAAAAAAGTGCACTTGTAAGACCGCTGCACAAATACGGTGTGACAGAAAGTATTGCAATGATGGCCATTTTATTCTCCAGGGGGTTAGAAAAAAAAATGTATAATGTTTGGGGGTTCTAAGTAATTTTCTAGCAAAAAAAACAAAACAGTTTTTAACTTGTAAACAACAAATCTCAGAAAGAGGCTCGGTCCTTAAAGTGGATGTAAACCCAATGTCATCCTTTCTAAACTACTGCCATGGGAGTTATCTATAAGGATATACATGCCTCCTGCATGTATCTTTACCTGCATAGTCTGTGGGTGTGTCTGTTGTCTGGAGCTCGGTGGGTGGAGTCGTGATGTCGGTAGACTCCCCACCCACCTCTACACTCCTTGTCAATATGCATTTTCTCCTGTGTATTTCTTACACTGAACTTCTGCTATGATCTCTAACATCCAGTGAAAAGACAGGAAAGTAACCACATGACTTCAGCATGCCAAATCATGCTGAGGTGTGGAACAGCCAATCCTTGCAGAGCTGCTGAAGAAAGGAGTGGGGGAGGGAATTAAAAAATAATGCATGTCACTCACAGCAAGGGGGAGTATTTGACAAAGTTTTTCTCACTTTGTCAAGATTTTTCTCACTGAACAATAAAAGAGGATTGCTCAGAGATGGATTAACTCTATGTGGCAAGACTGGGCTCAAATGATAGGAAATCTTATACTCTACAGTATGATAAAAAAAAAAAAATTCGGGTTTACATCTATTTTAAGTGGTTAAGGTTACAGGGTGCAGAATTCAAGGGTGCACAATGTACAGAGTGCAAAGTTCAAGGGTGCACTACATACAGAGTGCAGGATTGAGAAGTGTGTTACATACAGAGTACAGGGTGCAGGTTTCAGGGGTGAGCTCTGTACAAAGTGCAGGGTTGAGGAGTGCGCTACATACAGTGTGCTTCAGCTCTCTTTCACAGACTGTCCACATCTAATTTCCACACCTCCTCAGCTCTGACCTCTTTGCCGCTCTCCCCCTATCCTGCACAAACCTCCCTCATCCCTTCACAAAGCTTCCTTGCATCTCACCTTTTCCAAAAATACCCAACTGGCTCTAGTACCTCCCCGCAGTGAAATCGGCTCCACCTCTTTCTCACTTGCAGTGAGATTATTGGTTGGCATCTGTGCTCCCAGGCACAAATGGGTACATCCTACCATGTGATGCCCCATCCCACCTATGACTACACTGCACCTGCATCTCCCTTGTCCCTGCCATGAGTGCAGGGAAGTCAGGGATCTGTGAGAGCCACCAAAAGGAAAGCTGTCCTTGTAAACGCAGAAGGTGGGGAGCAAAGGACAAGAGTCAGAGGTGGCGGGAAGTAGTTCCATATTTCGGCTGAAAGAAAGTCCTATGTGTGAAGGCCAAATGAAATGGCTTGGCAGGTTGGATTCAGTTCATGGGCCTTGTGTTTGACATGTGAGTTAGATGATAAATTGAGTGCCATAAGTTGAACATTTCACTGCAGAACGTCAGCATTATAAAATAAGGTTCAAAATAAGATTTTTAGAGAGACTCTCCACTAGTCTCTCTAGTAATTCCACCATTCCAAGCATTACTAGTGACTAGTAGGGATGAGCTTCGAGTTCGATTCGAACTCATGTTTGACTCGAACATCGGCTGTTCGCCAGTTTGCCGAACAGCGAAAAATTTGGGGTGTTCGCGGCAAATTCGAAAGCCGCGGAACACCCTTTAAAAGTCTATAGGAGAAATCAAAAGTGCTAATTTTAAAGGCTTATATGCAAGTTATTGTCATAAAAAGTGTTTGGAGACCTGGGTCCTGCCCCAGGGGACATGGATCAATGCAAAAAAAAGTTTTAAAAATGGCTGTTTTTTCGGGAGCAGTGATTTTAATAATGCTTAAAGTGAAACAATAAAAGTGTAATATTCCTTTAAATTTCATACCCGGGGGGTGTCTATAGTATGCCTGTAAAGGGGCGCATGTTTCCCGTGTTTAGAACAGTCTGACAGCAAAATGACATTTCAAAGGAAAAAAAGTAATTTAAAACTACTCGCGGCTATTAATGAATTGTCGGTCCAACAATACACATAAAAGTTATTTGATAAAAACGGCATGGGAATTCCCCACAGGGGAACCAAAATTTTTTTTAAAAATGGCGTGGGGGTCCCCCTAAATTCCATACCAGACCCTTCAGGTCTGGTATGGATATTAAGGGGAACCCCGGCCAAATTTTTTTTTAAAAATGGCGTGGGGGTCCCCCTCAAAATCTATACCATAATCTAAATTATGGATTTTAAGGGGAACCCCGCACCAAAAAATTAAAAAATGGCATGGGGTCCCCCCATAAATCCATACCAGACCCTTATCCGAGCATGCAACCTGGCAGGCCGCAGGAAAAGAGGGGGGACGAGAGAGCGCCCCCCCCCTGAACCGTACCAGGCCACATGCCCTCAACATTGGGGGGTGCTTTGGGGTAGACCCCCAAAGCACCTTGTCCCCATGGTTCTTGTTAAAGGGGGCTTCTAGATTCCGATAAGCCCCCCGCCCGCAGACCCCCACAACCACCGGGCAAGGGTTGTGGGGATGAGGCCCTTGTCTCCATCAACATGGGGACAAGGTGCTTTGGGGGGCTACCCCAAAGCACCCTCCCAATGTTGAGGGCATGTGGCCTGGTACGGTTCAGGAGGGGGGGCACTCTCTCGTCCCCCCCTCTTTTCCTGCGGCCTGCCAGGTTGCGTGCTCGGATAAGGGTCTGGTAAGGATTTTTGGGGGGACCCTACGCCTATTTTTTTTATTTTGGCGCGGGGTTCCCCTTAAAATCCATACCAGACCTGAAGGGTCTGGTATAGATTTTGAGGGGACCCCCAAGCCATTTTTAAAAAAAAATTTGGTCGGGGTTCCCCTTAATATCCATACCAGACCTGTAAGGCCTGGTATGGAATTTAGGGGGACCCCCCACGCCATTTTTTTTTAATTTTGGTTCGGGGTTCCCTGTGGGGAATTCCCATGCCGTTTTTATCAATGAACTTTTATGTGTTGGACCGACAATTCATTAATAGCCGCGAGTAGTTTTAAATGACTTTTTCCTTGAAATGTCATTTTGCTGTCAGACTGTTCTAAAGACGGGAAACATGCGCCCCTTTACAGGCATACTATAGACACCCCCCAGGTACGAAATTTAAAGGAATATTACACTTTTATTGTTTCACTTTAAGCATTATTTAAATCACCGCTCCCGAAAAAACGGCCGTTTTTAACATTTTTTTTTGCATTGATCCATGTCCCCTGGGGCAGGACCCAGGGCCCCAAACACATTTTATGACAATAACTTGCATATAAGCCTTTAAAATTAGCATTTTGATTATTCACATTCGAGTTCCATAGACTTTAACGGTGTTCACGTGTTCGAACAAATTTTTTGCCTGTTCGCATGTTCTGGTGTGAACCGAAGGAGGGGGGTGTTTCGCTCATCCCCAGTGACTAGGGGTGAGCTGAACACCCCCCCAGTTCGGTTCGCAGCAGAACATGCGAACAGGCAAAAAATTTGTGCGAACGCTGTTAAAGCCTATGGGACACAAACGAGAAAAGTAAAAAGTGCTAATTTGAAAGGCTTATATGAAAGTTATTGCCATAAAAAGTGTTTTGGGACCTGGGTCCTGCCCCAGGGGACATGTATCAATGCAAAAAAAAGTTTTTAAAAATGGACGTTTTTCGTGAGCAGTGATTTTAATAATGCCTAAAGTGAAACAATAAAAATGAAATATTCCTTTAAATATCGTGCCTAGGGGGGTGTCCTTAGTGTGCCTGTAAAGTAGCGCATCTTTCCCATGTTTATAACAGTGCCACAGCAAAATGACATTTCTAACGGAAAAAATGTCATTTAAAACTGCTTGCGGCTGTAATATATTGTCGGATCCCGGTAATATAGATAAAAATACCAAAAGAAATGGCGTGGATGTCCCCCCCAAAATCTATATCAGGCCCTTCAGGTTTGGTATCGATATTACGGGGAACCCCGCACCCAAATTTTTAAAAAAATGGTGTGGGGGCCCCCAGGCACTATATACTCTGAACAGCAGTATATACTATATACTCTGCAGAAAATTGGGCCTTAGGTGTTGGTGGTACCAGCACACTGTAAGCCCTCACAGTTACTCTTGTTGGGTGCAGGAAATGGCCCTGCTGTGAAATATTATATCAAGAATTGTAATTACATGCCCCTGTTAAACAGGGGCAGAAAAATTGGGCCTTGGATGGTGGTGGTGGTGGTCCCACAACACTGTAACCCTTCACAGATACTCGTGTTGGGTGCTGGAACGGGCCCTGCTGTTAAATATTATATCAAAAGTTGTAATTACATGCCCCTGTTAAACAGGGGCAGAAAAATTGGGCCTTGGGTGGTGGTGCCACAACACTGTAACCCCTCACAGATACTCTTGTTGGGCGCAGGAACAGGCCTGCTGTGAAACATGACTACCAGTTTCTTGTGCTTCTGTGGCACCCCCTCTCTCTAGGCTCATGTTACTCCCTTCCTCAACCTGGGAGCCAACATCAGAGCCTTCAAATCACTGCGCATCTTCCAGCAGCATATAACAGACGCTGTGGTCCAAAAATTCTGGGGACTCCTCCGTGCATGATGATAGGGCTACGGAAGGAGTGACTGTGGACAAGGAGCCGGTGCAATAGGCCGCTTTGGCAGCTGCGTTGGAAGGCAAACTACTCGGTGACAGAGGATGAGGAGAATGAGGACGGCTTCGTTATCCACTCCACCAACTCTTCTGCATGTTGTGGTTCAATAACACGGCCAGCAGCAGCAAAAAAGGACAAGCATGCCCCATGGCCACCTGCAGAGGATCCACCATGTTCACGACCACCACTGTTGACTGTAGACACAGAGGCTGCTTTCCCTCTTTTAGTGGCCTGTGAGTGTCTGCCTCTCCTTGGTGGCCTTCTGGACCTGATGTATTTTTTGTTTTGCAACACCACACTACACTGTATTAAATACTGTGTACACTGCCTGAAGTGTATTAGAAACAGTACACTGTAGATATAGGGTACACCGAATGCAGAGTATGTATGTATATATATATATATATATATATATATATATATATATATATATATATATACAGTATATATATATATATATATATATATATATATATATATATATACACACAGTGCTTTGTAAAAGTATTCACCCCCCCCCCCCCCCCCCTTTGCTTTTTACCTATTTTGTTACATATTACAGCCTTGTTTTTTTAATCTGAATTATATGTGATGGATCAGAACACAAAAGTCTAAGTTGATGAAGTCAAATTAGAAAAATGTGTACCTTCAGAAGTCACAAAATTAGTGAAATGATGTCCATCTGTGTGCAATCTAAGTGTCATATGATCTGCCGTTACATATACACACCTTTTTGAAAGGCCCCAGAGGCTGCAACACCTAAGCAAGAGGCATCACTAACCAAACACTGCCATGAAGACTAAGGAACGCTCCAAACAAGTAAGGGACAATGCTGTTGAGAAGGTTATTGTTGAGTTAGGTTATAAAAAAATATCCAAATCTTTGATGATCCTTGGAGCACCATCAGATCTATCATAACCAAATGGAAAGAACATGGCACAACAGCAAACCTGCCAAGAGACAGCCACACACCAAAACTCAGGGACCGGGCAAGGAGGGAATTAATCAGAAAGGCAACACAGAGACCTAAGGTAAACCTGGTGGAGCTGCAGAGTTCCACAGCAGAGACTGGAGTATCTGTACATAGGACGACAATAAGCCGTATGCTTCATAGAGTTGGGCTTTATGGCAGAGTGGCCAGAAGAAAGCCATTACGTTCAGCAAAAAAACAAAATGGCACATTTTGAGTTTGCGAAAAGGTATGTGGGAGACTCCCAAAATGTAAGGAGGAAGGTGCTCTGGTATGATGAGACTAAAGTTGAACTTTTTGGCCATCAAAAAAAACGCTATGTCTGGCGCAAACCCAACACATCACATCACCCAAAGAACACCATCCCCACAGTGAAACATAGTATACTGTGCTGCATCATGCTGTGGGATGTTTTTCGGCAGTCGGGACTGGGAAACTGGTCAGGGTTGAGGGAAAGATGGATGGTGCTAAATACAGGGATATTCTTGAGCAAAACCTGTACCACTGTGTGTGATTTGAGGCTAGGATAGATGTTCCCCTTCCAGCAGGACAAACACACTGCTAAAGCAACACTTGAGTGGCTTAAAGGGAAACATGTAAATGTGTTGGAATGGCCTAGTCAAAGACCAGACCTCAATCCAATAGAAAACCTGTGGTCAGACTTAAAGATTGCTGTTCACAAGCGCAAACCATCCAACTTGAAGGAGCTGGAGCAGTTTTGCCAGGAGGAATGGACAAAAATCCCAGTGGTAAGATGTGGCAAGCTCATAGAGACTTATCCAAAGCGATTTGGAGCTGTGATAGCCGCAAAAGGTGGCTCTACAAAGTATTGACTTTAGGGGGGTGAATAGTTAAGCACATTGACGTTTTCTGTTATTTTGTCCTATTTGTTGTTTGCTTAACAATGAAAAAAAAAATCTTCAAAGTTGTGGGCATGTTCTGTAAATTAACCACTTAACAACCGGCCCATAGCCGAATGACGGCTACAGGGTGGTTTCTTAACTCTGGGAGGGCGTACAGTGACGTCCTCCCAGAATTCCACTCTCGCGCGCCCCCTGGGGCGCGCACCCGAGAACATCCGTGACGCATCACGGATCACAGTAAACGGCCGCTGATCGCCCATGCTCTGCCATGCTCAGCCATACTCGGCCTCTGTATGTGGCCAGGCTGTAGAAGTCTCACACATGTGGTATCGCCGTACTCAGGAGGAGTAGGAGAATCTATTTTGGGGTGTCATTTTTGGTATGTACATGCTATGTGTTAAAAATATTGTATAAATGGACAACTTTGTGTTAAAAAAAAAATGTGTTTTAACCACTTCCCGCCCGCCGTCATATGACGTCCTTGAATTTGTGCGGGGATATCTGAATGATGCCTGCAGCTACAGGCATCATTCAGATATCAGCTTTTTCAGCCGGCGATTCCCTACACCATAAGAATGATCATAGCAGCTGTTCCACTGCTTGATCGTTCTTACGGGAGGCGAGAGGGGACACCCCCCCCCTCCCGCCACCCTCCGGTGCTTCTACCAACTCACCGCTACGATCGAAGCCAGGATCGTTTTTTTTTTTAATTATTTCAGGGTTCCCAGCCTAGAGGTGAGATGTGGGGTCTTATTGACCCCATATCTTACTGTAAAGAGGATCTGTCATGCCAGATTCCTATTACAAGGGATGTTTACATTCCTTGTAATAGGAATAAAAGTGATCAAAAAATACATTTTTTGGAAAAAAGTGTCAAACTAAAATAAATAAAGTAAAATGAACAATAAAAAAAAAAAAAGGTTTTAAACCGCCCCTGTCCCCGTGTGCTCGCATGCAGAAGTGAACGCATACGTAAGTCCTGCCCACATATGAAAATGG